>NC_138376.1:19418328-19448458 GCF_054177405.1 Leptonychotes weddellii | reverse complement strand
CATGAGAGACGATGGACTCTGAAAAACAAACTGAGGGTTCTAGAGGGGAGGCGGGTGGGAGGATGGGTTAGCCTGGTGATGGGTATTAAAGAGGGCATGTTCTGCATGGAGCACTGGGTGTTATGCACAAACAATAAATCATGAACACTACATCTAAAACTAATGATGTTATGTATGGTGATTAACATAACAATAAAAAAATTAAAAAAAAAAAAGATTGTCCCACTCATGGTGTTACTTTGAGGAGTAAATGAGAAAATGCTTGTAAAGACCTCGGCACTGGGCCAGTCTTAATAAACGTGAGTTCTCATTGTTTTCAGTCAGCCAAGACAGTGGATGGATGACACCTGAAGGGTCCCCAGGAAAAGAATGGGCCAGCATGAAAAGGGACTCTAGGGGATAGAGCCAGTCAGTGGGTTAAGTGCCTGAGTCTTGATTTCAGCTCAGGTCATGATCTCAGGGTCCTGGTGTCGAACCCTGCATTGGGCTCCGTGCTCAGCGGGGAGTCTGCTTGGGATTCTCTCCTTCTCCCTCTGCCTCTCCCCCTGCTCATGCTTTCTCTCTCTTTCGAAAATAAATAAATAAATACTTAAAAAATTTTAAAAAAAAGAAAACTTCATGGAGGGGAGCCAGGCCTGTCCCTCCCCCGTGAGTATGCTGTGAGCCTATTGCTAGGAATGTAAAATGGTATAGTAGCTATAGGAAACTTTCTGGCAGTTCTGCAAAAAGCAAGACAGAGTTACTATATGACCCAGCGATTCCACCTTTGGATATATACCCAAAATAACTGAAAGCAGGGACTCAAAAAGATGTTTGTATACTCACGTTCACATCCGCATCATTCACAGTAGCCAAAAGGTGGAAACAACCTAAGTGTCCATCAACATATGAATGGATAAACAAAATGTGGTTGATACATATCATAGACTATGATGGGGTCTTAAAAAGGAAAGGCATTCTGACACATGCCACAACACGGAGGAATCTTAAAGATGTTGTGCGAAGTGAACTAGGCCAGTTGAAAAAGGACAAATACTGTATGATTCTACGTCTATGAAGTACCTATAGAACAGTCAAATTTTAGAGACAGGAAATCAGATGGTGGGTGCCAGGGGCAGGGAGGAATGGGTGGGAATGGGGAGGTAGTGTCCAATATGGACAGAGTTTCAGTTTGGGAATATGAGAGAGTTCTGGAGATGGATGCGGTGATGGTTGCACCAACTGTGGGCAAGATGAGGGAGGGGATCAAGGAGCTAAGGCTACGGTGTCACTGTCCCTGTGAATGAGGAGAGGAGAGGGGAGGTGAAGAGTGCTGCCCCCTGGAGGTCAGGGATGACCTGTTTTGTTCAAAGGCCAAGCCACTTGGATTCAAAGGCCATGCCTTCCACATAGTAATAATGATCCTAGTTGGAGTCAGATACATTGCTAACATACACTGAGTAGGTAATTTGTACTGGGACCTAACACTGTGGGGGCAGAGGAGTACCAGCCTCCTTTGCAAGGGGAGAGAGCTTACTGGTCTGCCTGCCCTTAATGTGCAAAGCTTGGAACGCCAGGGTTGTAGGAAAATGAGCAGCCTCCACTGAAGGAGGTGCAGGGAAAGGGCTCCTGGGGTAGAACCAGGGCTCTACTAGGGTGGAAAGGTGAAGTCGGGCAAGGGAGGGGCACAGGGCCCCGGAGAGACTGCTCCCGCCATCTGGGTGGGATATCTCAGAAAATCCCAGCCACCGTGTCAGCAGAAGGAGTTCACATTTGTCTTGGGATTGAGCTCCCTGTCCTTGGCTCTGTCAATTTCCAATTTCAGGCACTCCAGGCTGGAAAGAACTTGTGCCAAAGTTCTGGTTCACGAACACATTTTACGACAAATGATCAAGAATGCAAACACATAAGAAATCTTGGCAGACTTATCACCAATTGAAGATCCAATATCATCTGGCCCCAGGAGCCATGGCCCAGAAACAGGGTCTGACCACATTTCTCCCTGTCCAGAAAGTATTGGCAAAGTCGCTCTTCACACCGGCAGAGAGCCGAGCCTTGCAGTCAGGGTAAGTCATCACTGAACGAACCCCTCTGTCCATACACAAATTAAATCATCGAGGGGCCTTGTCTCCCCTGCCAAACGCTGTTCACACAGCTTCTTGTTTACTAGTAAACCCATATTGCACATGCCAATTCATCGTCTTGAATAATTAATGCAGCACATATGAATAATTAAGGCTCAGTTGAGACCTATAGCTGAGAAATCCTACAGTCATTAGGTTGTTTCATGCAGTGTGATGGAAGGAACCAAGAAGTCTTTGACAAAGGTACACGGTGACAGAGGAGGAAGCATCATCCAGGTAGCCAGTCCCACAGGGAGCCAGATGAGGTCACAACCACCAGCTGCCCGGTCCTCGGTGAAATACCATCTCACCCCCTTGTCATTTTATAGCCCAATCCCTCTGGAGCTGGTGGTTTCTCGTGTGTGTGAGGCTTCTGGCTGCCTGGATCACTGTTGCTGCAACATCTTCTAAATTCCAGAACATTCACTCTTTGTGGGGGGGTGGAATTTATGAGCGCTTTAAAAATAAGAAGGTGGGCATTCACAAGTCCTTGGGAAAAAAGAGTACTGGGGGAAAGTAGCCAGTCCCACGGGGGAGTGTTAGAACGGTGCAAGGCACTTCGTATGCACTGTTGCCTTCCACTTGTCCTCTGGAACACTCTTGGGAAGAAGCTGGTAAACAAAACGTGCTCAATCGCTCTTCCTGCTCAGGGGCTGTGCTCCTGCCGTTCCCTCCCCTGAGCTGTTCTTTCCTACCACTCTCCCCCTCCACATTGCAGCTTAACCGCCACTCCCTCAGGGAAAGCCCTCCCAGACCCTTGGGCTACAGCAGGCTCTTACTGGATTCGCATCCCTGTTGTGAGTAAACACTGCACAGTGAACCTCCCCCCCTCTAGGATGCCAACCCCCGAGGGCCAGGGTCCTCTTCGGCCCCTGTTATGCTTGCAACCCCAGGGCCTGGTGCAGAGTAGCTGCCCTACCCAGACTCCCAGGGTGGCTGAACACAGGCAGGAAAGAGGATTTACACCCACATCTGTCTGACTCCAAAGCTCAGGAGCTCTTGACCACACCAAATGGCAGCAGAAGGAAAGAAGGGGATGGGGGGAGACCAAGGACATAAGCACTCATGATCACAGCTCTACAGTGGCTAGGAAGCCCCTGAACTCACCCTTTGTCTGAGTGTCCTCCTGAAAACTTGTGGAAGCTGCCAGCCGGAGATGGTGGTGGTAGAGAGAGGGCTTGCCTAACACGCTGGCCCCGCTGTCAAGTCGGGGAAATTGGGTCCTCACAAGTCCTGAGACAACACCTGGCAGTCCACCATAGCTTTGCTAAGACAGTTCAGGGTCCGTGCCCAACACGATTTCAGTGTCAGCTCCTGGATATTGTCGTGATACTGAACCCCTCATTCTTCCCCTGCTCATAGAGACGGAGCCCTAAAATCCCACCGTCTATCTGCCATTTGGTTTGAGATTTTGATCCCCTGATAAAATGTTCTATACCCAGAGGAGAGATGACTCCCTATACTATAATCAGGCTTTGGTAGCCCACGGTAAATAAGCAGTCCGGTAGTAAGTGAGAGACTCTGCCTGTGAGGACATGCATGGGGGACTCGGGGTCACAGGGGACGGCGCGCCACACTGACTAATGAGATTGCAGATCTACGGGGCGCCGAAAGCCTTTCTGCTATGAGTTTGCAGAGTGATAACAAAAGATGGTTAAAGCAAAACAGGGTCCTTCACCCTTTGTCTTCACCCTGTTTTTCTCTGTCTTGTTCCTTGAGCATATTCCTCAGATGCATGTAGAGTGTTTTCATCTTAATTGTCCGTGAAAACATCAGAAATGCCCACTGAGTCAGCTCGATGATCTGTCCAGCTCATGGTCACCAGCAGAGAGCATGAGGATGCCCATGGGAGGGCAGCATTTGTTGGCACCTCAAAAGCCCATAGGCCCTTGTCCCCCTTTTCTCAGCTTCCCTCTGAAACAGCTGTAGATGTGCAAACTGCAAGTCACTTAACCTTTATCGTACTCACATAGAAATAGAAATTTGTCTATATTAATATGAACAGCGTGCTTCATCTTTAAGGAAACAAATAAGTTGTTTAGGCTGAATTCCCATATAAATTGTTTCCAAAATAGGGGCCCCTGGGTGGCTCAGTTGGTTGAGTATCCAACTCTAGATTTCGGCTCAGGTCATGATCTCAGGGTCCTGGGATCGAGCCCTGTGTTGGGCTCTGTGCTCAGCAGCGAGTCTGCTTGGGATTCTCTCTCTTCCTCTCCCTCTGCCCCTCCCCCTGCTCTCTCTCTCTCTCTCTCAAATAGATAAATCTTAAAGAAATGTTTAAAAAAAGTAAAAAATAAATTGCTTCCAAACAGATGCCTAGAGCAGACTCTATCATCTATTGCCCACATACTATTTTCTAGACATTACTAAGAGTTCCACGTTCCTTACTTCATTCAGTCCTCATAACAAATCTGTGAAGGAGTTCTCATTGTCTGGGCTTCCAGGTGAGTAAATTCAGACTCAGAGAGGTCATGTGACTGGCTGAATTTATGGCTGTTCCATGGTGTGGCGAGATTTAGATCAGGTCTATCCGGCTCCAAAGATTGTACCACAACTATGACGCTCTACTGGTGGATTTGTAAGCTACCACAGCAACTTTGACCCTCATCATTAATACATAACTATAATAGAAGAATTATAGCAGTAACTACTTCCCTGTTAAAGTGTAACAATTATGAACCATGATGATGTAACAAGAGACTGGTGCTGGAACCTATTCTAGTTAGGATAATCAGGATAGGGAAAGTAAGAAATTATGCTTTACAGAGCAGGTTTGGCAACTTCATGTATGAGAAGGGAAAAAGCCAGGCTGCAGGAAGAAAGGGTGGTACCTGCCCCCAACATCAGGCCCCTCCAAACCCACTGAGACCAACATAAACTTGGCTCTGCTCGGTGTCAATTTTCAAAATTGATTTTCAAGAAGATAATAAATGGTGAAATCTAATCAAGCCTCTTCGCTTTTTAGAAAAGATTTGAGGGGCGTCTGGGTGACACAGTCGGTTGGGTGTCAAACTCTTGGTTTCAGCGCAGGTTGTGATGATCTCAGGGTCCTGAAATGGAGCCCTGCATCAGGCTCTGCACTCAGCGGGGAGTCTGCTTGGGATTCTCTCTCCCTGTCCCTCTGCCCCTCCTGCTTGTGCTCGCTCTCTCTCCCTCCCTCAAAAAATAAATAAATCTTTAAACAAAAAAGATTTGGGAAAATAGAACTTCTTAGGAACGCTCTATTCAATTCATCACCAAAATTTGTTTTTACCTCACTATGACAGAGCCAGCAATACAGGATGGATTATGTGGGTTCTAGGCTGTGTGTTTGGGGGCTGGGGCCGAGGCAGGCTTTAAACAAAACATATGAAGCAATAAATCTACTGGAAATCAGAAGCCCCACTCGTGGTGAGGCAATGTTTTGCTGTTGGTGGATGACAGGGGGGTATGCTGTGGGCCATGGGGATGGAGAGGGCCATGAGCAGCATCGAGAACTGTGGGAGTGGGGTGCCTGGCAGGAGACAGGCAGGCTGTCAGGGCTCCACACAGAACAAGCTGGATTCAGGAAAGGCCCTTGCTGGATGCTCTAGCAAGCCCAGACTAAAGTCCAGCCTTCCTGATGAGCGGATGTGGCAGGGGCTGGGGCACCCAGATCACAACCCAGCTGCTGGCGGGGAGGCTCCAAGTATCCAGCTGCTACCTGCTGGATGAGTTGGGATCTTCTGAATCCAAACTTCCACATTGCTTCTAGAGATCCAAGCAGCCAAAGAACCCATCCCCCACAGCCCCAGGAGAGTGTACCCAGGGCCTTCGTCGTCCTCGGGTACCAGTCACAGCTATTTTCCTATAGCAGATTAGCCAGACACAGAGAATGTATGATTTACACTTCCTCATTCTTTTTTCCTACGTTTTTTTCTGGTGAATGAGAGGAGAAATTCTTTCTGGAAAGTGGCAGGTACAAACCATGCCCCCATGCCCTGACCCCACCCGGACTACTGAAGATCAAGTTGAGCCAGATTCCCAGAGAGAATGAATATTCCCCAGGGCAGGTGTCTGTGGGTGTTTGGGGAGAAAGCATTAACCTGTTCAGGCCACAATGACATACTCTCTTGACACACCACCGTTTAGCACCTTCCTGCATGCGAGGCCTCATTCTAGGGCCAGTGTGATGAGGTGAGCAAGACACACTGGGCCTCTGGTCTCATTTAATCAGATCCTAGGGGCCCTGAAGGAGTTCCTGAGACTTTCAAGGTCCTCAGCTCTTGTGTGCATGCCAATCACAGACCAGCGGACTCTAGTTCTAAAGAAAGGAGTTACTGGACCTGTGACACTAACCTGCAAACCCCAGGTTGGAGTGCAGACCAGACTCAAGGATAAAGACCACATCTGGTGTGGACACTGTGTATCCGACCCCACAATCGAGGCGGATTGAAAGCTCAGACTGTTCTGTGAGGTGACTGCGGTCTTGAGGCTAATCAGAGGCTGAAGGAGTCAGGGGGCGCTGTCTACAATGGTGAAGGAGAATCTTTAAATGCCCTACCAGGGAGTTGGGCTGTCCACACTTTCTCACTATCCTTGCTTCCTTGTCCTTCTTTTCCTTCTTATTTGTCTCCTTCTTCACCTTTTTCTCCTTCATACCATGCTTTGTTCTGTGTTTTCACAGGCTAGCTGCTGTCTACTCAAGACTGAGCATCTTACACATTTATGGACACTCAGTGCAGTGGACAGTGCCTGGGACATAGTAGATGCTCAACAAGTGTTGTTTTTCTTTCTCCTCTTCCTGCTCCCTGTCAAGGGCCTCCTGTGGTTTCCCAGGCCTGGATGTGGGTGACAACAGTCATGTCTCATCAACCCTCATGCCTCAGGTGCTGGGAAGTCATTGTCAGCTGTCTGCCTAAATTCTCAGAGGACTAAGTTCATGGATTTTATTGCAGACCTCTCTCTCCAAAGCAAGGAGTTTCCTGGGCTGACTTAAGTCAACACCACACATGAAATGAAAAAAATAAATAAATAAATTGGGTGGAGAATAAGGGTCAATCAGACTATTCTCAATGAGTCAAAATTTCAAGTCACTGGGGAACTTTTAACCCAATCATCCAACCATTCCAGTGCCTTTCTGAGAGCCCTAGTTTGGATGTTGCATGTTTCCATTTAACACATTATCAGCTAAAATCAGCAAAAGTCAAACCTTTCCTGCTGGGTTGCGTGGGATGCCAGATGGATACCTGGTCATCAAGCTCCTTTTGAGTGAAGAAAAACAAAGTGTTCAGAAAATAAAAATGTATGTTCAAAACCACAAAAATGAGGTGCATCCCACATTGGGTAGTAGTCTTGCCCCTGGGTCCCACTCCCACTAACTCTCTCTCTCTTCAGAAGAAATAAACTTCAGAGGGAAAAAGGTCATATTCTAGACCTGAAACTGTGCTTCAGACCCAATCAAGGACTTGGAGAACATAACTCATGTGTCTGCCTGGCTTGATCAGTAACAGGGATTAAAGTGACCCCAAATACTTAGAGAATTAAGATTAGGCCTTTAAGGGATGTCATGGATTCATTGAAATACTGGCTCCAACTTGTTCAAACCTCCCTGTACCCATGTCGTTGGTCGCATCTTCCTAACTTACTCTGGGCTCAAGCCAGTGGACGGTAACGAATGCGATGGGAACAGACTTGAAAAGCACTTGCACATTGGGTTTACCCTCTTTCTGTCCCTGGGATGCTGAGTTCCCATGTGAAAAAGCCTAGTCTGCCCAGGTGGAGGAGGAGAGAGCACGTGGAGTAGGGAGCACGTGGAGTAGGGATGATGAGCCACCGCACAAGCTCTCCTATACCAGCTCTCTGCAGAGAGCCCAGCCAAGATCAGCCAGGTCCCAACCAGCAGAACTCCCTAGTGAATCCCAGGACACGTTGCTGACCCACAGGACTGGGAACTAAATAAATAGCTGTTCAGTCACTGAGTTTGGAGCTTGTGTTATGCAGCAAAAGCTGAGTGATACAAAGGCAAATTTCCTTCATTTAAAAACAAAAGAAACCAAAAACTCCTACATATCTCTCATGTCTAAAAATACTTCTATAGTCAATGAGGCATTATTCTACAAATACATTCTTATTCATGAGAAATTTTATATGTTCAGGTATACCTTTGCCTCTTCTGTTGCAATGGCAAAATATTTGAAGCAATCTCATTTTCCATTCATAGAGACCCAGCTACATATTCACATGCATTGTTGGTGGGTGTACAAAGTGGTCTGGCTCCTGTGGAAGACAATTTGACAATGTCTACCAAATTATAAATTGGTGTACCCTATAACACAGATGTCTCACTGTGGAGGAATTGCTCTACAGACCTACCTACATGTGTACTGTAAAAAGGTTATTCTCTGCAATATTGTTTGTAATAACCGAAGAAGATCGGAAACAATGCACCTGTCTGTCTACAGAAGACTGGTTAGAGCACTCCCACAATGAAATGTCGTACAGATGCCAGCCAAGGATGAGGAAGTTCTTCAGAATGGATAGAAAAAGATGCTGAGTGTAGGTTGTTAGGTAAAAAAAAAAAAGCATGATGTAGAGAAGTATGCATAGTATGCTACCTTTTGTGTAAAAAAGTGGAGAATAGGAAAACAAAATATATATATACACATGTATGCTTATATTCATATAAAATATAAAAGTATAGATCAGTATAAAAGTTTAGACCAGTATAAACACTCCTGATCTACAGATAAGGAACAATGAAACCAGTTATCTGGCTGGGGGAAGGGAGTTGGGAGAAATAGCATATGGGGGAGACGGGAAGCAACACTTTTACTGTATATCTTTTTATTCCATTCAGGTTTTTGCTCTCATTATTCTACCAAAACTGTGCTTGTCAAGGTCAGCAGTGACTTCCACTATGCTAAAATCCAATGTTCTTTTCTCCATCTTCACCGTACTTCATTATCAGGAACATTGAAAACACTTGATCCTTTTCTGTTCCTGAAATACTGTCTCTGCTTAGCTTCCAGGACTCCATGTACTCTTGGTTTCTCTCTTACCTCACTGGCCCTTCTCATTCTCCTTTGCTGGTTTGTTGTCTTTTCTCTAGCTCTCAGGGCACAATCTTCGAGACTCTTTTCTGTCTACACCCACTCGTGTGGTGATCAAATCCACTCCCATGGCTTTAAATAGTTTGTCCTTTATTTTGGTAATTCCCAAATCTCCACCCTCAGATCTGCTCTCTTTCCTGAACTTCAAACCCAAGTATTAGTCATCCCAGATTTAAAATATCCAAATCATTTCCTGCTCTTCCTTTCCAAAACCTGCTCTACCTTTGGCATTTCAGTTGAGGGAAACCAAATGATCTGGTTGTTTGGGCTCAAAATCTTGCAGTCACCCTTGAGTCCTTTCCTCTTATACCCAATGGCCAACTCAACCACTGCTTCCTATTTCCAATGTTACCACCATGGTCTACCATCATCTTTTGCTGGATGACTGCAACACCTCTTAACGAGTCTTCCCTCTTCTACTCTGGCCCCTCAGGTCTATTCTCCACCCAACAGCCAGAATGACCCTTCTCTATGTCATATACTATTACTCCTCCATTCCAACTCCCCCAGGGGTTCCATCTCACAAGAAAGCCAATACCTAACAATGGCCTACCAGGTCCTCTTA
The DNA here is from genome assembly GCF_054177405.1 of Leptonychotes weddellii. Lineage (NCBI taxonomy): Eukaryota > Metazoa > Chordata > Mammalia > Carnivora > Phocidae > Leptonychotes > Leptonychotes weddellii. The sequence goes on along the minus strand of NC_138376.1, from coordinate 19,438,721 downwards.
TCTCCCCCAAGATGTCCCTATGGTTTGCTCCCTCATCTTTGTTCAGATTTCACCTCTGCGGGTGCACCTGCCTGACCACCCTCAACCAGCCTCAAGTTCTTCATCCCTGCTGATTTTTCTCCAAGTCCTCCAGTTTACCATCTCACATGCTATGTAATTCACTTATTTTGTCTATTGCCAGTCCCCTTCACTAGAAATAAACTTCATTGTTCACTGCTTTATCCCTAGAATCTAGAACAGTGGTACCCAGTGGGCACTTGACAAGTATTTTCTGAACAAATAGTGAGTGGATGAATGGACTGATAATATTTTGAAATATGTGGATGGTTTACATATTTACAAAATTAAAAAAGAAACAGAAACAGAGAAAGTATTACGGGGAAATAAAAGAAAAAGGAAAATGTTGCTTAGCTAAATAAATGCACATAGGTAAAAAGCATGAGGTAACTCTAAGAATCTCCAAACTAAATTATTAAGTGAGAAAGCCAGGTGCATACATTAAAAAAATATACACATTCATATATACTTCTGGAGTGGACCCAAGAAACTGGTTATAATGTTTGTCCCTAGGGCTAGGGCATAAGAATGAGCAGGAACTTGTTTATCAAGGCGCACCACTTTGTATTATATTGAATTTTGTACCATGTGCAAACAATACTTGCCCCAAAACTAAAGTCAAATAATAATAATAAAAGGTTGCCATTGTGAGTTATACTAAAAAATTAACAATTGATTAGAACTAAGATATGCAAATTCTCCTTAGAAGAATGGATCCCAAGACTTGACTGTAAGACCTGTCTGAATTACTGCAGAAGTAAACTTGTTCAGTGCCCACCAGTCACCATCCGGTGGAGAAATTTTGACCAGCCCAACCAACTCTGAGTGTTTGGTTCAGTAGGGAGCCATAATTGTTTTATCCAAAAGAACACAAAGGACGAAACCTTATGTGCCCCATCCTCCCACCAACAAACTCTTCCTGGAGAAGTTTCCCTACTGAGCAAGGATGCTGCAGGACCAAGAAGAGGGTCTGCCCTCCCATAACCCTCATCTGAATATTTGAGTCACATCTGCTTATAGGCAAGGCCATCCTGACTTTGGGGATGTTACTGCTTGGTTTTTCCATTGTTGAGTTCATCTCTATTGTCTCTTCATTCAACGTTGGGGTTTCCAATAATCTCATAGCTTGTCCATGACAAATTTTCACTTGTCCACAGAGAAATGAGAAAAAACACAGAACAGTCACTTTTAAAAACTTAATCCGGGGGCGCCTGGGTGGCTCAGTCGTTAAGCGTCTGCCTTCGGCTCTGGTCATGATCCCAGGGTGCTGGGATCGAGCCCCGCATCAGGCTCCCTGCTCTGCAGGAAGCCTGCTTCTCCCTCTCCCACTCCCCCTGCTTGTGTTCCCTCTCTCGCTGTGTCTTCCCTCTGTCAAATAAATAAATAAAATCTTAAAAAAAAAAAAAAACCTTAATCCGTTGACTTTGTGTGGTGTCAAAATGCCTTCCATAGAATTCTAAAGCCTTGGTACCAATGATATTTCTAGTAGTATTTAATCTAACTAATCTCCTCTCTTCTAGTTTCCATATTCATGAACAAGCTTTAGATCATTATTCCACTTTTCCCACTTGCCAGGAGTGAATACACTGGCCAGCCATAACTTCTTAGGATTCTGATTTCTGGATCAGTTGTTTCTATCGTAAATAAATAAGTGGCCAGGCATTTTGGTGTTTAGACATCTGTCTCAAGATTGTTTAATGTGAATGTGCCACAGAAGAAAAATTTGCTCTCAGGATTTACTATCTTAAGACCAAGAGCAGCCCTTAGTTTATGGCAAATTCACAACCCTCTGCCAGCTCCTACCACCCCTATCTTCACCCCAGCCCCAAAACAGACAGGAACAAATAATAGAAATTCTAACACTTTGCCCAGCAATCTAATAAAGTTAAGCGTGTCTAAGATATGATACACTGCATACCTGCCAAGTCCTTTAGTCATTCAGACTCTGATTAGAAGTAAAACTTATCACATTTGAGCAGACCACCGAGTTCTGAAGTGCTTCAAGACACATTGTTAATGACCGTGAATGCTAAGTTATACAGACTTCTAAAAAATATGTATATTCATATTTATTTGGTATTTTCATAAAGAAATATTACAAGTCTGTGCTAGAAACCAATCAGTGTTAGGGAGGATAGGATGGGGACAGGAATAGGAACAATACTTTCTGTCCAAAACCCTTTAAATCATTTTGAGTTCTGCACCACAGGGATATGTCACCCATTCAAATTAAGAAAAAGCAACATCTATATCTATGTGGAGCCTTGTACCTGTTGGAAGATTTTTGCATGAGGCATAAAGTTATGTCACATTTTTAGTTTCCTCTGTGTCATCAGCAGGGGATAAAATCAGATCCCTTTGTAGACCAAGGACTCATAGGGATTAATTTGTATAATAACTACATCTTCTAGTTTCTGTATTTGATGCTTAGACATCTTGGGGCCTTGCTCATGTTGGAGGGACTGCACCTCCCAGGATTAGCCAATTCCTAGAAATAGTGAACAACTTGCCTTTGAGCCCACCTTTAAATGCAAACCAACCAGTGCAGAGCCCACAACCCACCACCTCCTTTATGGGCTCTCATACTCTGGGCCACTGTCCACCTGCCCTAATCACCCCTAAGACAGGTATCAGACACGTAGGGGCAGCCCTGTGCCCCAGAGCCCACTGAATTTATTCAACCGAAACCTGCTTACCCTGCCTTGCCTGTTCCTCTCTGTAGAAATCACAATAAAGGCTCTTGCCCACAGCATCCCCCCCTCCCCCACCTTCTCTGCCTCTTGATCAGCCCTGGTGTTTCCCCATGTGGCCCTGCTGGTGTTGTGTCTCCCTCCTCTTGGGGTCTGAGTACCAAACTATCTTTTCAATGGCTGTCATCTGATCTGTTGGCCTTGCCATGCCCATATAATCATAAAATCTACATTTGAAAACAGTATGCACCTGGAGTAGGAAACTGGTCTGCAGGAAGTACTTCAGCACCCCCAACATGGGTCAGAAATTTCACCTGCAATAAAAATGCTTGTAATTTGACAGAATGCCCTCTTAAATGAAGACCAAGAATGCATTCGATCTCCGGGAGGAGAAAGTGGCTAAGGTTAGGACACATTGCTCAGGGCAGTTTGGCTGCTAGTACCCTGCATATATTTCTGTTAATGAATGTTCTATCTGTGAGAACTGTGTGCTTATTAATGAGCCCCCAGTCTACTCAATTACCAGGTAGCTTGTGCCCGTCTGCTGTCCCAGAGCAAGGACGCAAACTGCCCAGCATGTCAATTCTGCAGGCTCATCAGAGGGCAGACCTAGATCGTGTCCTCATTGTGCATCTTCACTTCAAGCAAACCTCATCCATGAAAGACAGCATCTATTTACAACACAAAGAGCCGACGATCCCCCTGCCTATAAATAGCATTTGCTGAAGGTTCCTTTCAAATAGGAAGTGTAGGTGACTTTCATTTGATTTGCCAAAAAATTGTTTCAACTGCAAACCCCTACGCAGGGGCCTATCTAGTGAGTTTTCTGACATGATTCAGTAACAAAGGGGAGTGTCCAGGCCACCGCTGCCAAGGGCCTCCTGGTTACCAGGGCAGCACGAGGGACACGTCACAGGGGAAGAAGAGAGGCAGGTTGTTCTAAAGCAGTCTCTGGAGAAATGTGTGGGCAAGAGTGCAAACTTCCTACGTGAACTTGAACTCGTCTGGTATTGATTCTCTGAACTGACGGTTTAGAAGGTGAAACTTCCTCATTCTTTTACTTGGAAAAGCTTCTTGTCCCTGGTGTTTTTTTTGGTAACACTTCAAAATTGGGATATTTCACATAAAAAGTCAGATTTCCAGCTTCTATTGAAAACCTGGGAGGACTGGCCACTTTGGGCCCACACTCCCAGCTGGAACAATCTGCCTGTTGATCAGCCCTGCACCTGGGAGGTGCAGCTGACTGTTCCTTTACACAGTGCACAAGCCCTGTGTTGGTTCCAGTCCCCACCACTCCACACTGCCTTCCCACAGGGACTCTGAGTGCCAGCGACCAATGACCACTGCACTTAAAGAAATATTTACCTGTACTTTGGATTCTTTCAAATGTTAGAATGAGAAGAATGAGCCTACCTGTGTTTTTCCAGGAAAAAAAAAAAAAAAAAGGAAGCCAGAGAATGCTTTGATGTGCTTCATAGAAGAACAAATATCTAAACGCCTGACCGCCCCCTAGTCGAGGAAGCTCATGGTGCACTGACTGGAACCAGTGAAGAGGCTTGTGGAGCCAACCTTGGGCCCCGATGGGGAAATGCGGTCCGAGTAAGCAGAGGAGCTCGGCCAGCTGCTGGGTAGCGTGGGAGAAGCACCTCTGGGGAACAGGGATCCTGAGGATCACCAACTGAAACATAGATGGTGATTAACTAAACGCGGTGATTGATTCTAATCTTAACTGCTAGGCAAGCAGCCCTATCCTTGTAAAGAACTGAATTTACCCCGCAAGAGAAGAAAGGCAACTGGTCAACCCCCATCAGCCAGCCAACAGCCTGTCTGAAAGCAGGATGCGTTCAACGGAGCACAACCGGAAGGCAGAAGGGAAACGCAGATCCCATGGAAATGCCATATGCTAGGCAGTCGGGTCAGAGGAGGGTTCCTGGGGCTGCCAAGAGGAACATGGAGAAGGGGGGCAACCCTAAGTCAGAAAAACAAAAATCAAAAAACATAAGCTGTCTGTTCACTTTTCAGTTTGAACAGATTATTCCCTAGGGTGAGAACAGAACACATTTCCTAAGTAACAATGAGACCAGAGCGCTCGGGGCCAGCCCTGAGGCGGCGGGGAATAAAAAGGAGCCATACCTTTAGACACCAAACATCCTAAATCCAGGAGTAGAGTAATACACTTTATTTAATTAAAATAGATTAAAAAACAGACCGTGTAAAAGAATTAGGATTCTCAATAATTTACTATTATTTACATTAGCAAATGTTGGTCGTTAGTAGACCCCATGAGGAGATAAGCACACAGAACCCAGACCTGCCTGCGCACCGCCCCCCACCAAGGGGCAAAGGGGGACTTGGCCAGTGCTTTCCTGTTGGTCTCCCTGCCCCCCCACCCCCCGCAGGTGAATATGTCCATGACATCACTGAGAGCTTGGTAAACAGCAGGAGAGGTGAACCTCCCACAGCCCGGGGTGGTTCCAGCATGGCTACCCCACTGAAGGGCTTTAGAGATGCTGGCAGGCCAGGCAGGAACTCTTTTCTCTGGAGGAGAATCAGTACTTCTCAGTCCCCGCTCACGCGCACCTGATCGGCAATGATTTGCCCTGTCTCTGTAGCCAACCCTCGCCGTCCACAAGGAACCTTCTGTAAAGAGCCCCTTTGGCTGACACCAGACCCACAGCTTCTGGAGAGAAGATGAAAAAGAGAAATGAAAGCCACACATCTGGGTTCCCAGGGAAATCCTGGATTACCTCACATTGCCTGCCCGTGTCGTCCAGACCGTGGCAACTCCTCACCACCTCCCGGGCCATGTTGTGCACGCTTGTCGGGTGAGGGAATGGTGGGGAGCTAGGGGTGGCCGGGCGGCCGTGGGGGGCCCCTGCACCAGGGGAAAGCCCCGCTGCTCCAGGGGCAGGACACCCGGGCCTCCTGGGCACTGTCACTGAGGAGATACCCCCTGACCCAGGCCTGGGGCAGCAGGGGGGCCCCTGCAGCCGGGGCAGAACCAGCAGTCAAGGGCCCGGGGAAGGTGGGGGCCCACCAGAGACTCAGTCCAAAATGTCCGTCTCGAAGGGGACCAGGTGGTAATAGGATAGGTTGGTGACATAAGCGGCTGGGTCATCACCATCCTCCAGCTCTGAGGTAAATTCACCGCCATTCTCAAACCTGAAAAGGAAAGTTCAGAGGTGAGGCTGAGGTTGGCTCACTGACCACCACCCCCCACCAGGCCCACTGAAGTGGAGAAAGAAAGGGCAGAAGGCCATTGGCAAGAGGGCACTTAGGGGTCAATGCCAAATGCTATGGAAGGGCTTTCCACAAGGCTCCTCACGAGGCACGGGCTCATTGGACCAACGGGCACGGCCTTCTCAATGCAGGTTTAGGAAGAGTGGGAAGAACCATGGTTACAAATCAATGAGGCAAAATGGACTCTTCTCTAAAGAGCGTGACAGCTCTGGCTGTTACTGCCTTAGACACTGCTATCCCTATTTGGGAACCAACATTTATTTATTTATTTATTTATTTATTTATTTATTTTTCCTCAGGTTTTTTTTTTTTTATTCTTATGTTAATCCCCATACATTACATCATTAGTTTTAGATGAAGTGTTCCATGATTCATTGTTTGTGCATAACACCCAGTGCTCCATGCAGAACGTGCCCTCCTCAATACCCACCACCAGGCCAACCCATCCTCCCACCCCCCTCCCCTCGAGAGGGAACCAACATTTATTGAGGCATTCATTCATTCACTCGTTCACAGAGCGATTCTTTTTCTCTGTCCAGGGATCACTCTGTGTCGAGCTCTGGGGACATGGCAGGAAGCGAGGAAGGGAGCCAGTCCATGGGGACCGGAGCCCACCCCGTGTGGGGCCCCCACAGACAACAGCACTGATGAGTGGGAAAAGCCACGGTGGTCACAAGCTCACAACCCAACCACATCTGGGGGACATGTGTGCCGGTGACTTCGGGACCAAGAGCAGCCATCCAGAGAGGATCTGGGTGCGGGGCTGGGGGAAGTCGTGGAGGGAGGGTTCCTCCTAGAGGGGGCAGTGTATTCAATGTGGGGGCTTCCACGGGGGAGGGCAGGCAGGAAGTGCTGAGGAAGAGTATGTACTCCAAACATAAGGTGACTAATGCCTTCCTGATAGGGATTCCCCCACGAATTGAAACCATTTCCACTCCCCCGTCTAACCCAGACATGGCCTCCTAAGCTAGAAAACAAGGCTCCAGATTTTTAAAACGGAGAAGCAAGTGCCTGAAGGACATTCTCCCCAGGAAGGGACACAGAGATGCCGCTTGTGCTTTCTCCATTTTCCTCAACTAAGGATCAGTCCCAACAAAGCGGGGGCAGGGTGGAGGCGGGCAGAGGCTTGCTCGCTGCTCTCCAGGGCTCTCCCTGGAGGAAGGGGCCCGCGGAGCCCACAGCACACCGTGTGAACCTGCACTCATTCCTGGCACTTGAGGGTCTCACTAACTAGGACAGTTAGTTGGAGGAGCTCCACTCTACCTGGAAGGGTTGGGTGTGACCAGGAAGCACATAACTGAGACGGGAGCCGCAAGGGGGTCGGAGAAAAGGCCCAGCCCCGCCCCACGCAGAGCGCCCCTTGCAGCGTCCCACTGATTCTGACCACGGGGCTCACTTCCTCTCAGTCTAAGCTGGAAGTTAAATGAGGAGGAGGTTTGAAATCAGCTCGAAAAGGCCGAGGAGGCACATTGTCCTCTATCTCCACAGTGAGGGGTGTGTGGGGGGATGCGCGGGGCCTCCCCTCATCGGCCGCAGGGGCAGGGGCAGGGCCGCCTCCTCCCCCGACACTTGCCGGCCCCGGTAGCTGAGGCTGCCGAGAAAGAGATCTAGCTGCGCACCAACACAAGTGTGCACAGCCTTCCAGGCAGCAAGTCTCACGGAGGTAAGACCACCTCTCCGACTTTATTCCAGGACGTGGTCTCTTCCCAGAAACCAGCATTGGGAAGAATTAAAAGAGGACTCTTGGACGTAGACAAAGGGGAGGGACAGGGCCAAGATGCAGGCCTGCCCAGTTTCCTACCCTTCCTCCACCTCCTGCCCTCAGATCAGATGACCCTGAGAACCCAGGGAGGGAGGGGAAGCTGGGACACTGGGGAAAGTGAGTCACCAGGCCGAGTCCAGTGGCCTCGTCAGTCCCCAGTGGCCCTCAGCAGGCCTGGCAAATGGCTCTGCTCCGAACCTGTGAGGACAGAGTTGGGGACTCGCCTCAGCCCTGGGTGGATTTCCTGGGAGCCCGGCAACCACTCCAGCCAACCAGGATCATCACCAGGCAGAGGCCCCTGCAGGCCCGCTGACTCACACCCCTCTCCCGGAGTGCAGTGGGGTCTGCGCCTGGGTTCTGGGACCTCCCTGCCCCAGAAACGTGGACACCGCCTGCTTGGATGCACGACACAGGTCCTAATGGCAGGCTTGACCGCGCTGAGTTCACAGTGTTGGGGCCAAACGGTCACCCTCAGGTACCACCAAGGACGGCTGTGGCAGGGAGGCAAAGCCTTGTTTCTCAAATGTCATCTCTCTGTGACCTCCCGTCCCCATTGTCAACCCCCATCACCTGCCTGACAGCCCCGTGGAGTGTTAAAACAGACTGCTCCCGAGAGACAGCCAGTGGCCATCAGCTCAGCCGCACTGCCCTACGTCAGCCACCCAGAGAAAACCCTGGCAAGCCCGCCTCAGGAATTCCCTCTCAATGCTCCCCTGAGCCGTTCGGAAGCCGCTGTTTCTTTGTTAAGCCTTTCTGGGATCACAGAAGCTTTTCTTGCTCGGCTTCCTGCCAGCCAGGCATCCTGGAGCCGGGGGCCCCATGCTAAGGGTGTGTCATCCCTGCCCATGCCAAGCCGAGGGGTCACGTTACTACCCTTGCTTCCTCTCTGTGTGCTTCTCACAGTTCAACTTACTTGTCAAATCTGGCCAGGTGCAGGAAGGCCTCTGAGGCCTCCTAACGACAGAAAAGGCCCCCCGGGGGATACTGTGGAGCCAGAGCTGGTGATGAGGGAGGGTCTCCACCTGTCCCTCGTCCACCAAGACAACCCCTCACCAGAAGCTCCTCCCATGAAGCTAAAGGACCTCTCCTTCTGGTCACACACTTAATACATAGCAATCTCATACCCCCTCGGTGCCAGCCCTGTGCTGTCATGGACCCCCGGCTCGTGAACGAATGAGCTATCTCCAGACACACACCATGGGTAAGATGTCATGTGGTGTCACAGCAAGGCATGCAAAGGGACAAGGGCCTTTCAGAGAAGGGCCACCCCCGGCAGCTTCACCAGCATGTCCTCTTACACAAGCATTTCATGACATCTCCATGGTGAGGGATCCTTGTGCCATCCACCCAAGAGACATCTGAGAAACTGAGAAAGTGGGAGGTGCTGGCCAGGGCCGGTTCCATGGGCCTGTCGGGGCTCCCACTGTGCTTGATCAAAGAGCAAGGGTCCAGCGGAGGCGGCTCCAGCCGCCTGCAGGAGCTCAGGGACATCCTGGGCCTGGGTGTGTCTCCGCACAGGAGTCTGTCCTAGTGCGTGTTTATTTGCAGCTCAGTGGGTGGGGTAGGATGTGGGACTCCAAGGCCCCTGGATCCCGGAGCACACTGCTCATGGGCCCACAGAGAGACTCTGAGCACCCAGCACTGCCTGTGAGGACTCCTGGGCCAGGGGGGCTCCCATTTACCATCTGAGACCTTGACAGTGACCCTGGGAGGGCCTCAGGGGCCCCACTCTGAAGAGAAGAGAAGCCAGGAGAGGTGAAATGACTGCCTGAAGCTCACATAACCAGGAGGAGCCGTAGGGTTGACCTCGACAGTCAACAGAAGCCAAGTTGAGATGTCCCCTCAAGCTGCCTCCCAGTAAGTCCCAAGGACATGACCCGGAAATGCACCAGGGATGAAGGAGGCTGTGCCTTGAGGGGACCCCAGGTGTCGGGCTTTCCTAGAGCACTTACCACTTATCATGCTTAAAAGTTCTGCTATTAGAGAAGGAGGGACACGGAAGGCGGTGGTGTCTTTGGCTGTCCCATCTTCACTCATCAGACACATCCTCCCTCCCCTCAGTGGCCCAGCAGGGCTAGGCTCCAGCCCGTGAGCCCTAGAGAGGTCACCTCAGAGTCCGGAGAACCTCCAGACCTGTGATGTGACACCATACAGGTGACACGTGTCCCCATCCCAGGAGACCAGGCCCTTGGGGCGAGGAGGCTTATGGCCACCATACCTCCTCAGGGCCCAGCACAGACCGGACCCTGAAGGCTGGCCCTCGATGCCCCCTCACAGCCAGCACCTTCGTCAAAGGAACTTGGTCCCCACAAGGTTTATGAAACAAGCTCTCACTGCCTCCAGAAAAGGCAAACACTTTAAATAAGTACCCAAATACAGGTAGGATGGCTCAATGTCTCCTGCCACATCTGCTTCCTCTATGGGCCATGAACTCCAGCCTCTGGCACCAGCTGACGGTTCAGGGATCCCTTCTATAAAACTATATTCAACTCAATCTACTTACAAATGCTCTGTCGGATCCACACCCAGGTGTTGGTCTTTTCCGTTTGGTATACTGTGGTCAATAACGATGGTTTCCGTATTTGCTAAGCAAAATCCATTGGATCTCATGATTTCTGAAAAATGAAAGCAATGAAATAAATATGCAAGAGGGGCCAGATTTTGAAGTTTGGGGCTTATACCAATCTCCCTACTTTCCCCTCCATCTACTGCCCCAAATTCTCCCCCACACTCCAAGAGAATGCTCTACGCCCCAGAGACCCATCCTGGAACTCCGCCACACAGACAGGGGGCAATGCCAACCTCCACAGAAACCACACCTGAGGACCCTGTGCAAGCCAAGGGGCACATCCCTCCTTCCAGAAAGATGCTCTGAATTGTACCAGCACCCTCCCCAAAAGCCTTCCCCATTGGTTTAAAGCTGGGGTAGAGAGAGTACTGAGCTCACGTCTATCGGTCTGGGTTTGGGTCTGGGTCCGTCACACCACCATGAGGCTTTGCACAGGTACCCCATCTTCCCTGTGCCTGAGATGGGGATGACGCTGCCTACTGCCCTGGGTCGCTGTGAGGGTCAGCTGAGATCAGTATGCATTTTAAACCAAATGGGCAACTTCATTTTTTTCCTTTATATTAGTTCTCTACACAAATTGATTTTTTTTTACCTCTACACACAAATTTTGGTAATTTAAAAAGGCCAACAAAGTAGTCTACGTTGGCCTTATGGGGTGAGCCTCCGAGGGTGGAGGCCTGGTGCTTACCCAGCACTAGGAGAGGAGAGGACAGGCATGCCTGGATGTGTACCAGCTGACACAGCCCCAGGCTGGGAGCCTGGACACCGAAGCTCAGCCCAGCCATGAGCTCCATGGTCTTGGGACTCAGTATCCACAACTGGAGAATTTCAGAATAGTACTGGATGATCTCCAAGGATCCCTTCAACTCTAAACTCCCAGGAACTACCAGGTTCCATCAAGCCATCTGGTCCATTTAAGTATAAAGAGTCAATGTGGCTTGACTGACTTCTCATATCTGGTGTAGCTTTTATTTACATTTCCCCGGGGAATGTGTTTCTGTCACTTCGGTAGATTAAATACGCTCCAAGAACTGATCTGGTGGCCACTGTCAGTTCTCCTTGGTGTTGGAGCTCTCCAGCCCTCTGGGAGGCTGCCTGAGCCCCTAACCTCAGCTCTTAGTCAGCTAAGCGCCAAGTTCATGGCCCTTGTCTGTCCTCAAATGAGGTCCTCTCCTTACCTCATCTTAAAAAAACATGCTTAAAATTGACTGAATTTCTGGGGCATTCTCAAATCCAAAGGTTTATCATCTTCCCATTCAGAGCCTCACACACAGAAACACACAGCTCGAAATAGCTTTCCTCTCCTACTAGCCCGGCACAGGTAACAAAAACATTCCTCGCTGTCCGCGGTCTCCCTGGGCATCTGCCACAATCGTTTGGGGGACTGTTTTCTTTTATTTTCTTTCTTACATCTCATCATAATTGAGAATTTTTTTTATTCCCATGCATGGATTTGCTTTTCTCATAAGTATAACTGTAACTTCTAGTTCTTTTTAATCTTTCCAGATATCTGGTTCTCAGTTCTTCAAATTTCTCTCCATGCGAAGAGAATTAGGGAAACAACACAAAAACGAACAAAGAAAAAGAGAAGATTTCCTCCTCAGCCCCACAGGAATAAAACGACACTTCATCAATCAGATTTGCCAAGTAATTGCTACCATCTCCCCTTGACTTTCTGCAGAAGTGACAGCTCATGGTTCTTTGGTCTTTTGAAACACCAGCCCCCTTAGTCACCCTCTGCGTGACATCAGCACATTGCCCTTCCCTGCCGTTCCCGGTCGAAGCCCACACGCCCTCCCTGTGCAAGGACAAGCATGGAGAGCCTGAAGTCATGAGAAGGAGCACCAAGATCCTGTGACAAGTCAGTGCTTGGAATCTCCGGGATCAACGACATTTCTACCTGCCAGAAGATGTTTACCCAAGTCTGAGTGAGACTCTGAAGAAGAAGGACTACATTGTAACAAGAAAGATTAAGATTCCCTCCCCTCTCAAATCAAAATGTAGCAGCACAGATCCACTTTCTTTTTTTTTTTTTTTTTTAGATTTATTTATTTATTTTGAGAGAGCGAGAATGAGAGAGAGAGAGAGAGTACATGAGTGGGGGAGGGTCAGAGGGAGAAGCAGGCTCCTCGCTGAGCAGGGAGCCCGATGCAGGACTCGATCCCGGGACTCCGGGATCATGACCTGAGCCGAAGGCAGTCGCTTAACCGACTGAGCCACCCAGGCGCCCCAGATCCACTTTCTTTATTGCTTTTCACTAACTCTGACTCCAATGTGTCTGTCTCAGAAGCACATCCAACCTCAGCCAGCTGACAGCCCCCAGCCCTTTCTGCCACCCCTCTGCTAAGGGAGTTTAGAGGGGGAAATCCTAAAGTGAAAGCACATGTCAGTGCAACAAAACATTTCTGACTGTGACGAAGAGTGACCTTGCAGAGGAACTTTCGAACTTCCTAATCTTTCTCAAATGTGAAATTTGGAGCTCTAAAGAAATGAAGTCCTTACCAGCCCCCACAAAACAGATTTGTAACAGATCACTCCTTAACTCCCCCTGCAAAGAAACCTCTGTACACAGTCATGTGGTTTAATGGTTTGCAAAGCAACCTGTAAACTCCAGTTCTGCTACTCATGCCTGGGGAGCAGGTCACTGCCTGCTCACTTTCTTCATCTGTAAAATGGGCATACTGGTATTCATCCTTAAAGCACAGGTGTAGAAGAAATGAGACGATGTTTATAAAGAATCTAATAAATGTGGGGGCCTGGGTAAGTGGTAGTGGTGACTATCATTACTGCTAATGTCTTCATATCTGTTGTGTCATGCAAATAAACAGAACCAAAGAAAGTGTTATGATTACAGAACAGTGCTCACATCTGAAGCCCATCTCCAAACATGCATAAAATGTGAACATCTTAGAAGTCGGCTTAGTCCCAATAGCAAAAAGCACTGGCCAGTGTAATTACTTTAATCCCATACGTGACTGATTCCATGTAACAGTTCACTTTCAAGCGACTTTTCTGCATTCGTATTTTTTTCACATCAAGAGTTCTGCTTTGCCATTTCTTAATTTTCTATTTTGAGCTAATTTTAAGTTACAGAAAACTTACAAAAACAGTATAGAGTTCTCATGTATCCTTCACCAGCTTCTCCTGATGTTAACATTCCACGTAACTATGGTGCTATGATCAAAGCTGGACTTAACTAGACACCTCCCTTACTGGAGTGTCCCCGGCTTTTCCACCAATGTCCCTTTCTTCTGTTCCAGACCCAGCCCAGGATCCTCTGCTGGGGATCCTTGTGTTGCTGTGTCCTAGTTTTGTGCAGCCTCTGACATTACCTCCGCCTCTCCTCATCTCCCATGAAAGTAACACTTCGGGAGGGGCTGGTGAGTTATTTTATGGACGGTCCCTCAGTTTGTCTGATGCTTTCATGCTCTGACTGATGTGGAGCTTTCCAGGCAGGAATCCTGCAGAGTGACCCCGCCTCCCCTCCCTGCGTCCTGTCAGGGGGTGTGATGGCAACAGGCCTTGTTCCTGGGCTGTCCATCAGGATCACTTGCATAAGAAGTTTCTGCCAGGTTCACTCTTCCTTTGCAGTGAATAAATATCTTGGGGGAGATGCATTGTGACTGTGCAAATTCTGTTTCTCCTCAAATTTTTCCCACTCATCTTAGCATCCACCAATGGATATTTCTTGCAACAATTACAGTTGACCTTGAACAACACAGGTTTGAAATGCATGGGTCCACTTACATGTAGTTTGTTTTGTTTTGTTGGAAAAATACAGTACAGTACTATAAATGTATTTTCTCTTCCTTAGGTTTTCTTAATAACATTTTCTTTTCTCTAGCTTACTTGTGTAAGAATATTTAATACATATAACATGCAAAGTATATGTTAATCAACTGATAATGTTATCAGTAAGGCTTGACGTCAACAGTTTTGGGGGTGTCAAAGTTATGCATGGATTTTCAACTGTGCAGGGGGTCAGAGCCCTTAACCCCTGTGCTGTTCAAGGGTCAACAGTATGACTGTGGTGTGCACCCAGTGATGATTTGTCTTATTTTTTTGGCTGTAGCTATGTTCTCATCTGCCCCATAGGCCATCATTCCTCCAGTTCGGTAATTCCTATGTTCTTCTTTTTCTGCGGACATTAGCTCAGTCCTGAAAGCATTCACGGTGTAGCTTCTCCCCATCCAAATCCTCTCTCCCATTATATTTTCAGTGGAGTCCAGCAATCAAACAAAACCCAAAGCACCGTCTTTTTATCAACTGGCGAACTGGACTAACCTTGTACGGCGAAAATTAAGGTTGAAATTGTACAGATGCCTGGTTAATGAAATACAAAATTAGAATTCATTTCCAGGCCCCCGTCCCCCAAACCTGAATAATTAGATTTTTGCGGCTTATGGAGATTAGTCCAAGAAACCAGATCACGGGTGGGGTTTATGCTTCCTTTTAAGCACAGACACAACCACCATGTAGAAAACTCTATTTAAGCCTTTCTGATTCCAAAAACATTTAGATTCACGTGGGAGGAAGGCTGTTTAAAGCTGTACTGGCCCAAAGCATCCCCGAGGAGGCCACCGTGTCTCCCACTGCCCTGCTGCGGCCCAGGGACGTGGCTAGCGCCTGGCGCCATCTAGCGGAGCCCCGGCCCCTAAGCCGTCTCCACGGCTGTGTGCTCGAGCCTCTGTGCCCGCCTGGCCGTAAATAAAAGCCCCAAGACAGCCTAGGTCAGCGCCTGTCCCCCATGGTGCCACCTCCCTACATGCCACATCAACAGTTTACAAGGCATTAAGAAATCGGAGAGGAAAGGAGGAGGAAGGGTGGGGTGAGCCGCAGGGCAGAGGCATTGTCAGGAATGAGTGGAATTTAGCAGGACAGGATGGATGGGTGGGGTTTGTGTGAACAGCGCGAAGATGGGAGCCCACAGCAGAGAAAGCCCCACCGAGGGGAGGCTGAGGGTCTGGACCAAAGGATTCTATGGTGACAGCATCAAAAAGCTAGAGTGAGCCAGACTCTGGCATGCTGGAAGGACTAGGGCACTTGGCCTTTATCGTTAAGTGTAAGGTTTTGAGAAAATGAACGAGCCCAGGAAGTCAGAGTTCCAGGATGACCGACCTCAGTATTCAGGGTCTGTCCTGGGGCAGGGGAGGCCGAGAGAGAGAGACCTGTGGATATTCCCAGGTGTGGTCATGCTGCCCAGAGCCTGAAGCTTCGAGCCTAGGGGGCCCCGAAGCCACAAACACCCACATAGGAGAACAAGACTGAAGAACACGGCTTGCCCATGTGTAGATTAGTTCTTCAAAGGGATGTTAGTGCTACTGTAAATGAAAGTGTCATTGAAAAGTATTCTTGAATTTACCGTAGTTCATTGTCTTAATATATTTCTTTCCTCACTCAGGGAATAACGAAAGTATATCTCACATCCCGGGGGGACACCCTGTTATCGTCTGCATATCTACACACTAATTTACGGTGAGAAACACTTGCTCAGACAGACTGAGGGCTGGCTAGTCCTGGAGCAGAGATGGGGAGGTTGGGACGCTTCTATGGGAGAGGCCCCAGACTTGGTGCCCAATCGATCGGAGCAGATGAACAGGATGAAGGCCCCAGGAGACAGAATCTTAGCTCTGGAAGGGTGGCAGAGGCTTCTCCCAGCCTGCCAACCCTGCGAGGGATGCCTCTGACAGGCCCCCTGGCCTTTGCAGGGAGGCATGAGGCTTTCCAAAACAGACTTGCAATAGATATTTCCAGACTCCACTGTTGGGCGGAGCTCTGGTTCTTAGAAAGTGGTCTGTGCTGAGCCAATCACTGCAGTTACTCCCCCACCCCACAGCAGTGTCCCTGCAAGCTAAAACCTGTCCTCAGTCCTCACAAAAAGACCCAGAGAATGGGGGTAAAGCCTCACATGGGAGGCTACAATTATCCCTGTTAAATTTCACCTCATTATTTTCAGCCCTTTAGGATAAACGTGGGTCATGCATTTATCTCTGTCACAGGTAAAAATAGGACAGCAGACAGAGGGCTGGGAGTGTTCCCAGGTTGCTGCCCTCCAGGAATTAATGAGAAGCAACTCCACACAGCCCGAGTCTGTCCCTCTTGTGCTTGGGGCCTTCGGGATCAATAGGAAGCAAGTGTCCAGCTCCTGGCCCTGAAAGAGTTCTGGTGCTCTTTGCTCTCCTATTGGCTCAAAACAGAAAGAAAGAAAGCAAAACGGAGACACAGTGCTGGGACTCTTCTGCTCGGGACAAAAGAAGACAGACTTGCCCAGGCTCTAGGTGACAGCACATAAAACCCACCAGGAGTGACAACTGGTGTCCCAGAGCCCTCGCTGTGCCCTTCAAGACTGGCGTCCATAGACACCCAACCAGGATAAATGATTGCCATTTCTCCTATGAAGAAGGTTCTGGATACTAGGTGCCAGTTAAGGAGGGATGCCCAAACACCCCTGCTCTTCTTCCTAAGAATACACAGGAAGCTATGCTGGATAGACATCAAAAGTAGCAGACCCCAACAAACCTAGGCCTGCCAGCCATCCTGCACACACACAGCCATGTCCTAATGCAATTTCCATTCAGGTCCCCGAACTTGCCCACCCTCTCCACCCATCCCCCACACACAATTAGGAATCTCATCCCTGCTGTGACACATAGCTCAGTAAGGACACTTTTCTACCAAAGACATCCGCCACCGCCATCCCAATTTGTCCTCTGTCTCCCCATCACTGTGAACCCCCAATGCCTTCTTAGGAGACAGCTCTGGGCTCAGATGCACTCTCATCTCCTGACTGTTCTTCATCAACTTCTGGGGTCTTCCTCCTGCGTTGCTTCTTCTGCTCTCCTCCCTCCTCCATTTGGAAACAGAATGCTGGACGCAGAATCCCTCTTCCTCTCCTTCCTTCAGATCAACATCTTCTGCAGGATCTCCCCTCGCGCCAAGCTCTATCTCCTCTTACAGCTGCCCTTCCTCCCTTTCCACTGGCCACACTCCTGCATGACCCCACTCACATGCCACCTCTTTGGCCCAACCAAGCTGACTGTCCATTGCCTGGGGGAGCCCCGTGTCTGAGACCCTGGGACGGAGCTCTCTTCTCCACAAATGCACAGTAGCCTTCACCAAAACAGTAATGCAAAAATAAAAGTCTAGTGCTCTAACAACACGTGCAACCCAGATCCAGAAAGCTACCAAACAGGGAGAAGTCCCAGCATTCTGCGCCCCCCTTCCATTCACCCCATAGCTGAGCCGGCCAGCAGCTCCTCTCGGCTGACATTCGCTCTTACTGCTGCTGACATTCGCCTCTTTGGTGCTCGAAGGCGTGGTCGAGTGTCAACGCTATTGACAGCTAAACTGTGTGCTCCCCTTTCTGTCCTGGGTGCCCTAAAACCAAATTCACTGCCACATTATGTGAACGATCTTATTTCAGCAGGCTAGACTCCTGATTGCAGTCGTTCACTTCCCAATGCCTCATTAATGTGTTCATCAGCACACTGTTTCTTAAGAAAGTTCCAATTGATATACCGAGTTACTCCCCTTGGATATCGGAGAAGTGTAAACTGTAGGTCGGTGGGTGGAAAACACTGTTTCATGAAAATCAGGTAACAGCCTCCACCCACTCTTATCATTCTTTTGGATCCTCTTTCTGGATCTCAAGGGTAGAAGGTGTGCCCAGCGAACTGGGAGGGCTTCCGGAAAACCACGGCCATCCACGGCAGGACCTGGCCTCCCCACGCCTTCCCTGTAGCTCTTACCTGATATTTTCACCGGACTCTGAAAGCTGGGTTGAATTTTATGTACATTGTCATTTTTTAACACCTGATCCAAAGGAGATCTTTCAAAGAAGGTGAGCACAACTTCTGACCTGGAATACTGAGAATAAGTGCGTTAATGACTAAACTTGAATCCTCCCTGGAGGTGACCTCGTGTGAGGCGAACGCCCCTGCGCTGTTCAGATGCTCGGCAGGACAGTGTGGCTCGGGGGGCCACACGGATGAGGCTGCAGTCATGGCCCACCTTTCACTTACTAATGTTCCCACGTGGCAAAAATGCAAGGCCCCAGGGACGGACAGGATGGGGTGAATGGAAGCAATGGTGAGATTTTCTGAGCGCTTGGTATATGCCAGGGTTTTGCACACTTGTCCCTTCACCATTTGATAAACTGTCAGTGTACTGACTTTCCCCATTTGCAGAGGAGGAAATGGACCCCACGGGAGTGAAGTGGGCCCCAAGTCCACCCAGGGTCTTAACCACCACTCCACACAAAGCTTGCCAACTTCATTTAAAGGCCATCTGCCAATGTGGATGCTAACACTCTCCTTGGCTCCCGTACACTCTCTTCCAAAACACCCTCTGCAAGACTGGTGGGCTTCTGAGCGGAGGCAAGAAGGCAAAGACCATGGCAGTGGACGGACCATGTCTCTTCCTACTCAGCACCTCCTTGGCCCCTTACTTCCACTTCTTACCAAAGAGAAAACAATGGAGCCGAAAGAGCCCACAAAAGTCTTCCTTTCCCCTGGTTGTATCTGCCCCTCCCCGTGGCCTGATATGTCCAGGGAGGGAGCAAGCAAGTAAGTGAGCAAGTGCATTGGTTATCTGGAAGCTGGCAGGATGTATTCCGAGCTCCCACCCCCAGCCCTGAGCAGATCGTACTTACTTTGCACGGCATGTTTATGATGGTCTTTAGCAACTTCTCCACCTCATTAAGCCTGGTCTCTATGTCGTGGGCATCCTTTATGGCCACCAGTCCTAGAATTGAGACAGAAAGCCTAAAGTCAACAAAACAAAACCCAGACCAGGAAATGTGCTCCTAAACTAAATATAGAACAACAGATATCCCCATGACAAGGAGGCCATGGCCCAGTGTTCCCCCTCCACCTAAGATGTCTGGGAGTATTTATTCAGCCCTACTCTGAAAGCCCTGCTCTCCACCTCATTTATTTTTTTATTTTATTTTTTTATTTTTTAAAGATTTTATTTATTTATTTGACAGAGAGAGACACAGCGAGAGAGGGAACACAAGCAGGGGGAGTAGGAGAGGGAGAAGCAGACTTCCCGCCGAGCAGGGAGCCCGATGCGGGGCTCGATCCCAGGACCCTGGGATCATGACCTGAGCCGAAGGCAGACGCTTAACGACTGAGCCACCCAGGTGCCCCTCTCAACCTCATTTTAAGTTTCAGTGACCCAGTGAATGATTTACATGTGTGCTAGGGTGGGTGATGCCCCCCCACACACAAAAGGAGAAGTCTGGCAGGCTGGGGACAGTGGAATGAGTGGGGAAGGCAGGTGTAAGCCAGGGATCAAAGTCCCCTCTGAATGGGACAGTCTGGGCCAGCCCCGTGAACAGCCTGGACAAGCCAGGGGAGGTGGCCCACACCTGCCCAGCCCCAACCACACGGTGGAAGGGCTTGCTCAGCTGGCCACAGCTCACCTCACCACAGAGCATACGTAAATGGAGCCCATATTTAGACGAGTCATTTAAATGCTTGGGTTTGGAAGGGGGAAAGTCAGATCTTCACCCAGAAAAAGAACCAAAGTGGGTATGACTCACAGCATTTCAGGAATCTGAACATCTACCCTCGTTACACATAACAGGGGCCCCGAGTGGCTGTTGGGAAGGAGAGACTTTTGTTTGCAAACTACGACAGCTGGTGGCCTGGAGCCCTGGGTGTGCTTCCATCTCCCATGAGCAGGAAAGAACCCGGGTCTCCTCGTTTCGGTTTCTACACATCAGCGTCCTAGGGATGCGGGAATGACATTCCCCAGACACTGGCCTCTTGTCCATACTTCATGCCACCCAGCATGACGGTCCCCACGAGCCACGACCAAACCAGGCGCTGGGGTCATCCCAGAACTATGATCAGTTGCTGAGTCTAAGGTTCTCAGTTCTGGCTTGGTTTGGTTTTGCAGGAGAAAGGCTTGGTTTTCAGGCAATTCATCGACTGAGCCTACAAAAGTCATCGAGTTAATTTCCTAAACTACATGACTGAACACAGTCCCTGGAACCAGGGGCAGCCCCAAACACGGGGCGAGGACATGTCTGAATGCCCGCGCTGTCGCAGGGGGGATCCTTCAAGCAGCC
>NC_138376.1:19401501-19417828 GCF_054177405.1 Leptonychotes weddellii | reverse complement strand
GGCCCTGAATTCCTTGCTTGGAAATACACACACACACACACACACACACGCGCGCGCGCGCGCGCACGCGTGCGTGCATGCTTTGCACAAAAATGCTTTCATCTTCTGCTTGCTACAAGGGAGTCTACACAGGGAAGATGCCCAATGCAAAACCCTCTGGAAAATTGTTTTTAAAGAGAGGACAATTAAATAAATCATCCCCACCGAACGCTTCTTTATTCTAGGATGAACAAAACTATTATTCAAGTTCAACTTTCATTACCTCTAGAATACAAGTTTTAAATGAATCAAGTTGATGACACGATGGTTGTATTTTTATATTCTGTAGGTACATCTGGAGGAAGATTAGCCTCTTAGATGATCAATGCATGCAGCGTATGTATACCCATTTTATAGGATATAAATCATAATTGAACAATCTTAAGTTAGTAGATTTATAATTCTTGCATTTTTGCCTTAGTGACATATTTTTGGGTACATCTTTGATTTAACTAATGTTCAGCCCACAGTTGGGTTTATAACCTCAATATATATAGTCAGATAAATACATTCTGCTCTATATTGATCTTTTTTTTTTTTTAGGACGGCTTGATTTAGCAAATAAAACAGGACACCAAGTTAAATATGAATTTCAGATAAGCAGTGAATAATGCAATAGTATGGATAGACTTATACTAAAAAATTATTCACCGTTTATCTGAAATGCAAACTTAACTTGGTGTTCTGTATTTTATCTGGCAGTCCTATCTTCCTGGTAGGGTATTCTATTTTCCAGAACGAAGTATAAAAAGGCTAGAAGTACCCTCCCTGATCGACCCCAGCCCACCTTATAACCAGCTCTGTGCCCTGAGACTCCCCATACCCTTCTGCCAGCCTCAAAGGTCCACACTACCCAAACACAACCCCCTGCCCTCCCCACCCCTCCAGGCTCACAGGTGGGAACATCGCACCCATCCCTTAAGGGGTGGGCGCATGCCGTCTGTTCTGTGAAGCCTTCTGCACATCCAAAGAGGGAACTCGAGCTGCCTCTGGTCTCCCAGAGAACTTCCCTGACCTCTGCAGTATTCACTGCTCAGCATTGTGACTGTTCCTGGGCCCGCGGGTCTCCCCAAGCCCACCATGTGCAAACCTGAGGGGAGCAGGTGTCTCTGTTCCTCTCACTGTTATTGTCAGCCAGCACAGGGCCTGACTCATGCAGGGGTTTCGATGTTTACTGGCTGTTTGTTGATTGATTAAAGTTGCAGAAGAGGGCACAGAAGTCAAGCATTAGTGATTTCCGTGGGTGTGCTCCATCTTGCCCCATAGGATAGTAACCCTAACTCATGCTTCTCAGCACCATGCTCAGCCAGCCCCCCGCCAGAACCTGCTGCCAACCAGCTCAAGGTCACAGGCCTGACAGCCAAGTGGCATCGTGTGTCAGTCATCAGCCATGCCGGCTTGATTTTATTTGTGGAAGTGTGCAGAACCATACCACTTCCTTTGACCTGTCTTTATGTTCCTGAACGCCAGCCAGACAGTACTCCTTGGAAATGTAAACCTGCCCCCAAACAAAAGGAGGCTCTGGAAATTTAACCAGGCAAAGGAAGATGCCAGAATCCCTCGCTGCAAAAACAGAAATGACAGGTGACTGCCTTTTAGCTGGGTCATACTTTATCATTTGCTTCTCCATCCTGGCTTCCCGGGTGACAATCAAGCTGACAATGTGGATCAGCTTCCTTACGATGCTGTCCTCCTTTCTCTAAGGAAAGGCATCCACCAGGAGACAACCAGCACTGGCCTCTTCCCCAGCAGGGGCCTCAGCTAATCAAAGGCGGAGGGATTCAGGAAATGATGGATCCAGCTGAACGCTGTGAAACCCGCCTAACAGCAGCAGATACCTCAGCCACCACCACCAACCAGAGCTCAGAGCGCAGCTAGCCCCCCAACACCCCACCCACACACGGGCATGAAAGAATCACTACCCTCCAAGTGGCTCCCCACAGCCTAGCCTTTCCCTTCACTCTGGGGTCCCGGACATCACCCTTCTCAATGGTTTTAAAAGTGCCTCCCATCAAAAGATGGCTACCTTACATGTGTTAGGAAAATATTTTTAAGAAAGACAAACCCACAACGGCCACAGTGCAAATATGAACTAAATCTTCATTTTAAAATTTCATACGCACAGGGGTTCCTTCCTTCAGACTTCTCGGTTTCATAATGGGTGGAAAATTTAGACACCTACGGCGAGACCCGAAATGATTATAAATTCTCAAAACGTGACAGCGCTGAAAGGTGAAGTTGCGAACAGAACATGCACGTGGGACATTGTATTACTTTTCAGGGGCAGGTGGCAAGAACCGAGCTCATGAAGGACTGCTACCCCAAACAGATTATATGAGCTCACGAAGGACTGCTACCCCAAACAGATTATACGTACTGGGGTTTCCTTCTACCCTACCTGCTGTCTTTTTCCTTTGTGACCCAACAGCTTTGGTTTTTAATGGCTGGTAAAGCTTCTCCAAATAGGAACTGTTTACAGTAAATAATACTTTTAAAACCTATTTTCAAAAATAGGCTTAAATACAATAATCTAAATACTTTTGGCTTTTATGTTCCAAATATTGCGGATGGAATGAGAATTGTGTGGGGATCTTGTCTGACTCCGTTTTCCTATCTGTGATGGTAATAACAAAAACTGTAGGCTGGCAAATGGTTGTGATGCTGCACAGTTGAACAGAAAAGCTAGCGCATCTATTGGTTATGAGACTGTCATTCCAGAAGTAGCCAGCAGGGGGTGCTAGCACTCTGTGGAACCAACTGGGTTTAGCGTAGAGGTAGACTCAGAAGACTTCACAGCCCCTGGAAATGTTTCTAATTTCTGATAAAGCATAATCACTAATATAACCTCCATTTGTAAAATTTCACTCTACCCAGTTTGTGATGTGGAAATTTTAACCAGATTAGCCTCAAACAAGTAAAGATTTGAATCCGAAAGACGGATAACACATGATTACATATCAATTACGGTGTGCTGATTTAAATATATTTGGGGGCCAAAAATCAGCCTAGAGCAGCCAGGGTGCCCGCCCTTTCTTTCTAAACTACTTTAGCATTGAAAATTGAGAAACTAAAATGTGATTCTGTCATTTTCAGAATTAGCTTTTTTTTTTTTTCTTTTTAAAGATTATTTATTTATTTGACAGAGAGAGGGAGCTCAAGCAGGGGGAGCCGCAGAGGGAGAGGGAGAAGCAGACTCCCTGCTGAGCAGGGAGCCAGACATGGGGCTCAATCCCAGGACCCTGGGATCATGACCTGAGCTGAAGGCAGATGCTTAACTTACTGAGCCACCCAGGTGCCCCCAGGATTAGCTTCTTTATGCAAACACAAACACCTGACTTATTCTTGGAACCGAAACTGAACATGCTGGAGTCAGCACAAAGACTTATCAGTGAGAACAAACTTAAACAAACCAGTTTCCTAACCTCAGAAACCCTGGGTCCAAAGTCCCACATTTTCAGTAAGTGGAAGCTTTGGGATGAACACCTCTGGTAACTGTGCCAGGCTTCCTCCACGGCTGGACCCTGGAGGTCGGAATCTAACCTGAGTGCCTTCTGCCATCATTCCTGAAATAAAGACAAGGTGCCTCTTGGATCAACTGGTAAGGAAGAATGTCCTTTTCAAAGCACATTAAGAAGTGCCCATTACCCCTAAGAACACATCTCTTAAGAGGAGACTCACACAATAGTGCCCTAGGGAAATTTTCTGTAAAGCGAACTTTCAAATTGAGCCAAATAATAAATTAGGTTTAAAGATTTCCTTCTCCATTTAATAAATGTGTCCATCAGCACACCGTACAGCAAGGCAGATGGCTCGGGTGAGGCGAGGAATGCAGGGTCATCTTGCATGCATAAGAAATAGATATTCTTTAAAGGTGGCCCGTAATAAGAATTTTAGAAGCAAAATATTTTAAATCTTCTAGGGAAATTTTCAATGCTGATTTCCTAAGTACCTGTTTTCTAAATAGGTAGCCGACATTCAAGAAGTGGAAAGTAAGAAATGATGTGCTGGAGAGCATAAGGGAGCTGGTTCTTCAGTGCACACTTAAGTGTCCCAGTGGGAGTCCTAACTCCCAGGGAGCCCGTGGTTCCTCTACTCTAGGCAGGTCTCCCCGTTCCATGTGTGGGGTGTCACGTAGCATTTCTGGAAGGACAGAAAACCCGTTTCCCCCTCGCTCCCGGCGAGGTTCACCCTCCCACCTTCCCTGCATTAGGCTGCCCACTTTGGCGATGCTCACACTCAGCTGTAAAAGGTGGGAGCTGCTGGGTATTAATTTCTCCTCTGCATCTTTCCGAGAATGAAAAGCAGGGCAGAGAAAAGAGCAGGAGGACATAGAAGAGGCAGAGAAGAAACAGCACTTCCCAGAGGATCCAAGAAGGGGCTCAGAGGAGAAGATCCTCCTTTCTCTGCTTCTTCCTGCACCTAGGAGGTGCCCCCTTGAATGATGTGTTCTTTAATCAGCAGGAGAGAAAGAGTGCCAGACTCCAACATACTGCCCTTCCCCACTCCCTCCTTTCCTGCACCTCTTCATTATCCTCTCCCAATAAAAGCACAATTCCCTTACTGAACTTCCCACTTAATGCATTTCAGAAGCCACTCCTGCAGCTAGTCTGTCCTGGAACATCAAAGGTATTTAGGGCACACCATCACCTGCTAGGCTTGCAAAACAGGAAGCACGCATTCACCCACTCATCCTAAACTACCCAGTGGCTCCCACTCAGTGCCGGCACCCTATCGCATGGTGGGGGGGACGGGGCTGGAAAGACAGATGGACCCCAGGCTCCCCAAGAGCTTTCCTGCTAGCCAGGGCAAACACTGACCACAAAGAGCAGGGTGTCACCTGGGGGGCCAGGAAGACTCATAGCAGGGGGACCACCCTCGCCAGGGTCAGAGGTCTGAAGGGTGAGCAGATACAGGGGCCCAGGGAGGGAGGAGAGGAGCAGGGAGTGGGGTCAGGAAGTGTGGAGGCCCTAAGGAGGCCCGACAAACTACATTAAGGGGTTTACCCACAGTGGGCACTGGGGAGTCTTGGCTTCCCATGTAGGCTCTGCTCACAGGAACTCTACCCACATGGCATTTGTATTTCTTCGAGTAATATATATATATAGTCACCCTAAGCCTCCACAGTAATCTCTGCCTTGTGAAATTGCCCCCTGGAGCACAGTCCCCAAACCTGACCCCTGCCAAGCACCAAATTCTAGTTTCTGGATCGGCAAAGCCACAGGCTTCGTCCGCAGGGGTCCCACTGAGGTATGTAACTGTAGTGGCCCCCTTTGTGGGCTCCCTCTTTTAGCCTGGGCAGGGGCTGTCACCATTCCTGCCTCCTAGGGACCCGAGGATGGGGTGAAGGGGTTCCCCGGGGAGAGGATGCGGTCAGGAGCAGCAGGTGGGGCGCTAGACCCACACTCGCCCATCTGGACGACTCTTGGTGAGGATGCTGTGTGTCCGAGAGCAAAGCACAGAAGCTCTAGGGACCCGTGCTGAGTCCAAAGCCCGCAGCTCTCAGGTCTCAGGTGTCCAGCCTGGTTCTGTGGCTGTCAGCGCTTGGGCCCTCCAGCAGCTCTGCTGGGATATCATCATGCGATTTCATCAATCAGGCACCCGGGACTTGGGGAGCTAAGCGACGGCCTGAAGTCACTGCACAGTAGCAGGGGACAGAGCAGGCCTCTGTGTGCTTCCAGAGCCTTCCACCACTCAGCCTGAGCCTCCCACACGGTGACCGTGAGATATCCCCAGGGGAGTCACTACGACCCTGACCCCTCCCACCTGGCCCCGGTGTCCCCAGGTGAGTCCCCAGTCTTGCAGGGCCTGGAGGATTTTCTCCCGCAGGAAGCAGGATGGGCTTCTGCTGGGATTAAGATACTCTATGTAAAAGTTTTAATCACATGTTATTCCTTCCCTCCTCCCTCTCTACCCTCTGTCCAATTACTGCTCATCAGATTTTTCCTGCTGATTCTAAGTTACGTATTGGCAAAGGGTGATTAAGATGTTTTGTTCTTACAACAAATATGAAAGCTTGCCAGTATAAATTAGCCGCAGAGCTAGGTGGCTCCTTTCACGGTCATGACTCGATTTGGGGGGGCGGGTGAGGAGGGCGGCCTGGAGGTGTCTGTCTGGAGAATCGCATCATCCAGCACGTGGGTCTGTCCTGTTATCACTGAAGAGAGGCCATAGTCGGGCCAGCAAAGAATGGTGTACAGGCCCCTCTGGCCTGCTTCGCCCCCCCACCCCCACCCCTCAAGGGGAGGATGCAGATCAGGTCATCCTGGGAGCTTCTCAGCCTGTTCCAGGACATGGGGACCATTTTGTAGTGATGACAACCAAAAGTGTCCAGTGGATGCCTAGTGTCACCCAAGAAAGTAAAAGTGAACACAAATACCAATAAAAAGGGACTTCAGAGGACCAGCAACACCAACCACCGGTCCAGATGCGCTCCTCAGCTTACTGTTTCCGCACTCCCTCCCCAGGACGGCACAGAGGGGGCCCAGGGCAGCGGAGTCTACTGTGAGGCCACACGGGGCAAATGCATGTGGGGCTCATACTCACTACCAGCCTGTCCTCCCTGTCCCGAATCCCACCGCACTCCATGCTGAGCTTCGCTGAGAAGTGGCAAACTGATCAAATCCCCATTATTTCACTTGTGAGGCGCTGTCACCTTCCACTGGCTTTCAAATCTACCCTCTCCTTGACTCTTCACCACACAGGAACATCCTTCGCCTTTTGGAAAAGTGTTTGTAGAAACAGCAGAGACACATGAGGCCCAGACCTGTTTTAGAAAGGGAAGGGGACCCGTGTCCCTGCAGGCCCGCCCGAGGGCAGCCAGGAGGCCACCAGGAGGCTCGAGAAGCAGGCCAAGTTTCTCCCCCGGAATTTGGTGGAAAGTAACCGTGACCTAGAAGCAAGCCACCTAACCACCTGTGTCAGTTTCTGGCTGGCTCCTTCTCTAGCTGAGAGGTGAGGTCGGGTCACCTGGGGTCCCCCGGCACAGTCCGAGATCTGATGGAATGAGATCACAGGACCAAGAACCAATTCAGCCATAGGGCCACTTGCAGAGAAAGGAGAAGGCCCCGGAGCACCAGGAAAGGAAATGGCAACAAAGCCCGGTGCACACTGGGGAAGCAAGATAAAACAGAAGGCAGAGAGAGGAGAGCAGGCTAAGTGGGGGCGGACACGGGGGTGTTGGACTGGGACGGCATGCTGCCCCCGGGGCCTGGGAAAAGCGCAGGCACCACGGATCTAGAAGAGCTTCAAAAATACATCTGTGAATCAGAAATCCCCAAATCCCCGTGGGAAGTGAAAGCTACCCCTGTCCGAAGGGGCAGGATGCCCTAAAGTGAAGCAACCAAAAGTGTCGGAGCAAAGGGCAGAGCCACACCCAGCAGGCAGGAACTGAGCTTCTCCCCTGCAGGCCATGTGAGAATAAGTGGGCAGGCTCAGGGCCTGGGAGCATGGTCTGGGCTGTGGGAGCTGGGCAAGCAAATCTGCGTCCAGCCCTTTCTGGTTCTCTCCTGGATGCCTTAACTCCGGTCCTCAGAATCTCAAATCTAAGCCCACACCATTGACGTGTATGCAGGTAGATTAATGTCCTTGGTGATAAAGGTGAACATGGACCTGGATGCTAGCACCACGCCCAGGCCCTCCATGACCCGACCTTATTTGGAGAAAATGCTAAAATACCACATTCAAGCTGGGGCCCTCCACCAGCCCTCCTGCAGGCTCCCCCATCCCTCCCAGTGAACGGCAAGTTCCACTTCTCAGGCTGAAAGCTGTAGCAGGCCCTGACGCTCCTTTACTCCCACATCGGGTCCCTCAGGAAATCTCCTGCCTCTCCCTGCCAGACACATCAGTGTTTGACCACTTCTTGCACTCGCTCTGCTGCACCTGGCCCCACAGTCTAGCACCTGTCCCCCATCTCACTGCCTCCGCCGTGTCCCCCTCCAGTCTTTCTCAGCACAGCAGCTCAGATCTGCCCACTCCCTCCTCCCTGATCACCTACTCTCCACATCCTTCTCCCCGCTCCAGCCATGATGGCCTCCTCCTCCTCCCTCCTGGAAGCCACCAGTCCTATGCTGGCCTCAGGGCCTTTGCTCTTGCTCTTGTGCTGCCTAGAATGCTTGCTTCCCTAGGTATTGACAAAGTGGCTTGTTCCCTTCCTTCCTTCAGGTCTGGACTCAAAGGTCACCTCCTTTGAGACTTTCTGGAGAACCTCATCTGAAAGTTAACTCCTCCCCCTAGAAGTCATAGCCCCTTTCCTTGCTTACTTTTTTCCTTCTGAATGTTTATCACTATCTAACATATGATTTATTTATCTTTGTTTATGTTTGGATTTCTGCCAACCACAATATGAGAATCATGAGGGCAGGAATTTTGCGGGGTCTCTTTTGATCACTGCCGTGTCTCCACCACCTAGAACGATGCCTGGTACATAGCAAGCACCCAGCAGATACTCACTGCAAGAATGAATATGAAACCAAAATGTTGGATTTCACAGTAATCAAGAATCAAAGATCACCTGACTACTTGGGAAATAGGATCTCTTGCTGGAGTGGTGACCAGGATGGCTCAGACTTCACAAGGCCTGGAATTGGTGCTATTAAAAAAAAAAAAAATCAACATAGTCAAAGAGCCCCAAACAGTCAGTCAGAGAGTCTGCATGTTTATGTTTTAATGTGTAAGAGATGTAAGAGACGGAACAGGCAGGAGACCCTGACCACGGTCAGGAAACCCAGACCACGTAAGTATTATGCAGAGGCAATTCTGGTTCAAGACTCAGCCCCACTGGTGTAGGGTGTAGAAAAACCAAAAGGAACCCCTTGGTCACTCAGAGATAATATCCACAGGAAGCAGCTATCTCCATCTCTTTGGGTTGGGGCACCAGAAAGGATGGGTGGGTACCTCAGATCCAGAGGAAGAAGAGGGTGAGGTGGGAAGCCAAGACTCTAAGAAAAAAGGATGGAGGAGGACAGAAGCAGGACTAGTCCTGAGGTCAGCCTTGCCCAAGAGAAGGCCAGGAAGGTGAGTGAGCTAGGTCCCCCCACTCGTGCAGGGCCCGAAGCACCTTTAGAGGTGCGTCACTGTGAAACATTCAAGGCCACGGACGGTCCCCGAGCCTAACACCACCGTGTGTGTGCCAAAGGGAAAGAAAACCACATTCTCTCCACATAAACACCCTCCCCCACTGCAAGACTTGAGGGACTAAGAAAAAGGGCTCAGCAACCCTTGAAAATCGGAGGGTGAGATGAACCATGAGAGACTATGGACTCCAAGAAACAAACTGAGGGTTCTAGAGAGGAGGGGTTGGGGGGATGGGTTAGCCTGGTGATGGGCATTAAGGAGGGCACGTTCTGCATGGAGCACTGGGTGTTATACGCAAACAATGAAGCGTGGAACACTACGTCAAAAACTAATGATGTATTGTATGGTGATTAACATAATATAATAAAATTAAATTAAATTAAAAAAAAAATGCCAGTGGGGGCTAAGGCTTTCATGCCCCATGAGGGTGTTCAGTCAGACATGTATAAGAGCTACCAGCCTGCTGCAGCACGAGCTCCGAAACCCAGATCTGCTCACAAAGCTTGTTAATAAAAGTAGAGGGCACAAATCTAACCCAGCCCAGAAGGATTTCAATAAATTTCAAGCGAGGGAATCTGATGGGGAATTATACCGAGGAAACCTGACATTTCCCATACAACACATGCATCCGCTTGCCTTTTGTATTTACAGTTTGTATATCCAGACAATCTTTTTATGCAAATAATAAATCCACATGGAAGTCAGGTAGAATCTTCTCTTACGTTACTATTATGTATTTGATTCAGTGAACAATTTCCCCGGACTTAAAAGAATCTAAGAAAGGAAAAGGGCTTCCCCTGGGATTCCACAACAAAACTCAAGGGGTGCCCTGGGGCAGCACCAGCTTGCCTCCATGCAGAGAATCAAGGACCGGGACAAAGAATTAAGGTCATCCCTTCCTCCGGCCCCACGGTCCCCCATCTCCTCCCCTCCAGGGGGTGCTGGCCCAGCCCTCACAGAGGTCTCCGCTGAACAGGACTCCAGCCCAGGCAAAGGGGGCCAACAGTTCCAGTATAAAGCCCTTTCCACCCAATCACTGGTCCTCATCCTCAGCACCTCCCCACCCCCACCTCCACCAGCAGCACCGCTAACACCCAGAACTAGTTTCTCCCTCCTTCAGATACTTGAGCAGCTCTCCTGTCCCTCTGAATCTTCTTTTCTCCCTGCTAATCCCTCTCTTCCTAAACCTGTCTTCACTCTCTCTTCAGAGACACTCTCTGTGACTACACTTCAGGAACCCAGAACTGAGCCAGCACACTAGCATGAGCCATGAGCACAGGCGGGTCGGAGCCAGGGTGTGTGCAAGGCAGGTCGGGTGTCTCGCACTCACCACCCTTCTGCTCCAGGCAAGTCTATTTCACTACCAGATCCCAGAGCTTCCCCACTGGCTACAACCCTTGCCTGGAGCCGCTGATGCTGAGGCTAACAGTAACAACTAGTATGTATGGAGGGCTTACTTACTATTACGAGACACTCTACTATGTATTTTAATCCTCACCAAAAAGAAAAAAAAAGTAGGACTATTACTCTGTTACAGGGGAGGAGCCCAATTCCAGCCCATCTGCCTGCCTGGGGTCCCAGCTGAGCTGTGGCACCTGACCGGAGTGAGACCTGGCAAGGACTGGGAAGGGCATATGCCTCGGCCAGCCCTCAGGGGCTCTAATTTGTTAATGGCCAGCCTTGTTCCAGAAACGATGTAACTCACTGAATTAACCATTGTTCTTTCATGCAAGCTTTCCTGGTTTGGGCACTCATTTGTTTAAAAACTACAACATACACACCCAAATAGCAAAGCCAAGGAGAACTGCTGCCATGCTTGAAATGACACTCAACTATCTCTGGAATGGCAATAAATGTGAGAATCTGGGGAGCAACGAGAAGCGTGAAAGGCAGGCCATCTCACTCAGGGCCTTCAAACTCGCTGGCTTTGGGAGCCTTTCCAAACGATGTGTCTGCCAGAGGATGTGTCATGAGAACTGAGCTAATTATCCATATAATTCACACACTGGGGCGGGGGATCAGCAGGAGGAAGTAGAGGTTATCTTCAGACCTCAGGCAGACCAGCAGCTAAGGAGACTTGTTTGCGCCACCCTGGGCTTCAGCAGATGCCCCCCAAAGGTGCCACCAGGTCTGTTTCGAAGATTGTGGAAAGGAAGGCCTCTGGGTGAAGTGTGACCATTTTTTCCGAGCTGCAGGTGGTCACAGCGAGTGGCGGGAGGGAAGGACTGCTCAGAGCCCTACAGACTTCCCGGGCCCCTTCTCCCCAGCCTTCTCCCGCCCCTCCCCCTTCTGGGCTCAACTTCAGCCTCTCTCACGCGCTTCCTTCCCTCTTCCAGCCGCCTCTCCTCCTGGCCTCCAAAGAGCAGCCGGTGGGATGGGCGTCAGCCTGGAGTAGGAAATGGGAAGCCACAGCGGTTCTCTGAGAACTCGAGTCCCCAGGAGCCTGCGCAGTCACAGGGCCAGGGAGGAGACGGGCCGCAGTTCATCAAACCCCAATGCAGTCCCACCCTAGGGGTGGGGACCTGGGCTCTCTCCCCTGCCGTCGGCAGCAGGGAGGCCCCTCCGGACGAGTGACAGAAGGCTGCGTGGCACCTCGGACTCGGGCTCCTCTGTCGCGGGAGACCAGAGGCGCAGCCCCTTCCAGCGGAGCACTCCGAGGGGGGAGGCTGCCAGACAAGACGCGACCCCAATCGGACACTGTTCTTAACTCTTCCCAAACATTTCACCGGCCCTCTCCTGTCGCTCTCGGGGCGGGGCAGGGGTCACAGCCGGCCCTCCCGAGGGTGAGGAGGGAGGGAGGGAGGCCGCCACTCCGGAGCAGGGGCTGGGTTGAGAGACCTGGGGGTCACCCCGACAATGGTCGCTGTACTGGTACTGGTCAGTGACTCGTCCTTGGGGACAGTCGGGGCGCCCGTCTTGCCCATCTCCGCCTGGAGAGCCTCAGGGCTCCAAGAGCTGGCTCTTCGTCCTCCGACCACTGCCGCCCTGGGCGCCCTTCATTTGGGGGCGCAGATCTAAGCGTCCCCCGTCCCGTGCCAGGGACGGAGGGGAAAGCCGCAATCTCGGCTTCAGTAACTGCCCCTCCAGCCTGCATTGCACTGTAAAACGACCTCGCAACCACATCTCCCCGTAAGACTCCATCCGAGGCGCCCCCCTTGTCTTCCCCCCCCCCCGGTGCCCGCGGCCCCCGAACCTTGCCGCAGCGGCACGCGCGCTAGCTCCGGCCGGTCCTCGGGGAAGGCGTCGCGGAGGCGCTGCCACAGGCGGCCGAGGTCCGCGAAGCTGCGGTGCAGGTAGAGCACGCTGCGGTCCGACCACTCCGTGCGGATCTCGAAGAACTCCTCCTCGTCGCCGCGCCGGCTGACGATGAGCCTGCGGATGCCGTTCACCCAGCAGCCGCGCACGAACATGTTCACAAGCGAGGTGCCCTCAAACACCGCCGAGGCCATGCCGCGGGCCGCGCATGCCCCCGCCTCCGGGGGCGCCTTCGGCCCCCGCCCGCTCTCCGGCCCGCTCGCCGAGCCGGGGGTCTGCCTGAGGTCTGCCGGGAGCCGGGATCGGGCCGGGATCTGTCCCGGGCCGGGGTGCGTCCGACGTCTCCGGGGCCGGGATCGGGCCGCCGCCGTGTGCCTGCGGTCTGCCCGGGACCGGGGTCTCTCCGGGGTCAGGGTCCGTCCGAGGTCTGTCGGGAGCCGGGAGCCGGGACCCGGCCGGGGTCTGCCTGCGGTCTGCCCGGGGCCGGGATCCGGCCGGAGTCCGCCGGGAGCCGCGGTCCGTCCGAGGTCTGTCCGGAGCCGGGGTCCGTCTGGCGGCGTCAAGGACCGGAGTCCGTCGTGACCCGGGTCTGTCCGGGGTCCGCCCCCGGCCTCCGCGCGCACTCGCGGGGAAGCGCGGCGACAAGTCGGTCGGGCCGGGCCGAGCTGTGTCTTTATAAGGCACTTCCCATCGCGGGCGGCGCGGTCGTCGACGTCGAGGCCGCCGCCGCCGCCGCCTTCCTCCCTCCTCCGGGTGAGCGGACGCGCCGCGGGCTGCGAGCGGAGGAGGTGGCCTGGCCCGCCGCGCCCCGCGCCGCCCACGCGAAGCCCGCGCTGCTGGGGCCGCCGGCACCCCCGGCCGCCGGGAGCCGGCCCGAAACCCGAGCGCCGGGCCCCGCCTCCGCGCGCCCCGCCTCCGCGCCCCCCGCCCGGACCCAGACCGCCCCCGCCGCTTCCTTCCCCTCCCGGCCCCAGAGCCGCCGGCCGGTGACTGGACGAGGAGCTGGGAAGGGAGGGCGGGGCGGGCCTGCGCTCCCGGGGTTCTCGGGGCAGACTTTCTTCTCTTCCGTTTCTCGCTTCTCCGCAACGCTCGGCCTGGGGGCTGCGCGCCTGCCCCGCCGGCGACAGCGAAGGAAACTGCACGGGGGTCGGGGCCGGGGACCGGGGCTGGGCGGAGCGCGAGGGAGGCTGCGGTGCGGGGGGGGTCCGGACGCGCCGGGCGTCGGGACAGTTGCTCTCGCCCTAATCTCTGCACCGTCGCCCACCCACCCCGGCTTGGGCCGGGGGCATGGGCTGGGCACCGAGGTCCGCTCGTCCCGCGTTCGCCCCGCGCTCAGCGTCCCCTCTCCGCCCGGTGTCCGCTCCCCGCCCCGCGTCCCCCCCCTCCCCCCCGCGCATTCCAGTCGTGCCACACACAGCCCGGACACCCGCTGCAGACAGACCGGGACGCGGCGGGACACACAGGGAACGGGCGTCCATTAGGACTTGGCCAGCCAAACAAGCGGTGGCCCTCCAATAGGAGAGGGGATTCCCCCTCCCCCCTCCCCCTGCCAGGAAGTGGGACAAATCTTGGTGGGAAAGAGCCCCCCCGGAGTGAGCTGGGGCCCTTTGTGAGTCTGGGATTTCGGAAGTCGAACTGGGGAAACTGCCCACCTTGGAAACTGGGATTTATAGCAGCCGTGATTCACAGCCTATTTTTTAG
This sequence comes from Leptonychotes weddellii, assembly GCF_054177405.1. Classification (NCBI taxonomy): domain Eukaryota; kingdom Metazoa; phylum Chordata; class Mammalia; order Carnivora; family Phocidae; genus Leptonychotes; species Leptonychotes weddellii. Next base: position 19,403,761 of record NC_138376.1, on the reverse strand, counting down.
GCTGTTCCTAATTGGAAGATAATTTCAAGCGATAATTTAAGAATTGGAAGTTCCAGAAGTGTCTCCTGTGACCTCACATCGCCCTAGGCAGGGGTGGGAGAGCCAGGGCTAGGCCCCCTTCAGCGCCTTGCAGAGTTCTAGAAAGCACAGAGAGCCCACCTAGGGCACAGAAACGTTAGAGGTTGAGGGCAGGTTGCTGGTCACTTGACTCAATCCAGCCCGAGATATGACCCCCTTCCTACCTCCCCCCATTCCGCCCCCCTCCGCTTCCCATCACCGCCACCAGGTTTTATTCAGACTGCTCCAGCGACTTGAGGTATTCTATCTTCACGGTTCACCATCTAGGTTTATCTTTATCTCCCTGTGCTAGTCTTGGTCCCCGTTTGCTGTGTAAACTGGGAGAAGAAGGACTTTTCGGCAATTTGGCATGCCCTGTCCCCACCGTGGTGGCAGTCAGTAAGTGTGGTGCGACTGATAGGCTGACCGTGGGAGTCTGCCCTGTGCACCCAGGGGCCTGAGGGCAGAGGCTCAAGGAGCCACGCAGGGCTGCGTTCCACCTTCCTCAACAAAGCCCCATTGAGGCCTCCCTCACAGCCACCCTCCCAGGACACACACCCTTTAGCTCTCCCGGCCACTGGGCTCAACAGCCATCACTAGGACTTTAAAGGCCAGAATTAAGGTGCTTTTACACATTCTGTAAAATCTTTCCTAGGAACAGTCAGGTCTGGGGTCCCCCGTTGCCAAGGAGACCTAACTTTGTAAAACTGCCCCTCAGTCTGTGCCAGGCATTCCTGGTCACCAAAGAGAAGAAAGTATTTTGCTATCAGTGGAGAGACCCAGAAGGAGAGAAAACCAGATGCCCAAGTAGAAATAACAACTGCCCCAAAGCCACGAATAATTACAGAAATTCAGGTTAAAACACAATGAACTATTTTTCATCCATTGCATTGATACAGATTTCTAAAAATCTATTAAGAAAAATTATCCCAAATCTGAAAAGAAGGCCAAGAGGCTGGTCACCCCCTCTCAATGTATGTCCTTTCAAAGTTACCGGGCATTGTTTTAAAGCCCAAGGATTACTTAATTTTCTAGGAGAATGTACCATTGTTTGATGTTGCTATTTACTATTAATGAAAGGGTAAGACTCTGTAGGGTTATATATGTAGATTTGTGCTTCATGGAGATGCAAATAATTTTTGCCCCAGAGATAACTTCACAGTTTATCATTTATTGCCCTGTAGGACATTAACCATTTTTATATCTAGTCTAGCAATCTTATTTTAATATATTTTAAGGATGATATAAACCTTTTTCACCAAATGGTCGTTGAGTCAGCTTTGTCATCTTACAAATTTTCACATTAATTAATGAGGGGAATAAAATTTCTGACACATGTTCATGCCATATTTGTAGAAACATTTGACAGTCACATTTAACTTTTGAAAATTATACTTGGGCAAGTCTGACAACAACAAGAATTTTTGCAGGATTATGGACAGATTTTTGGATGCATCAGTTGGAGCAGGCTCTTTGGAAAGCAGTTTAGCAGTGGTTGTTAAAATTGAAAATGTGAATGACTTGTCACCCAACAACTGCTAGGATTCAATCCTAGAGAAGCATTTCCACATAAGCACTGACAGAAAGGTACCAAGACACTCATCATTGCAGTGTTTGTCACAGTAAGACATTGGAAAGAACTTCAATGTTCATCAAAAGTGGGGTGAATAAATTAGTGACACAACAGAATACTATATAGCTGTGAAAAATGGATCAGTTATAAAAGTATGGATAGATCTCAGAAACAAGATGACTGATGGGTATAACATAGGAATAAAGATATATATGTAACAAAACAGTACTAAATTTGGAAAGATATCTGCCAAATTCATAAAGGTAACCTTTGGGGTGATGAATGAGTCCAGATGTGAGGGTGTCAAGAACATTTATCTATAATGTTCTTATATACATTTCTGAATTACATGAATGTGCACACTGTGTAATTTTTAAAAAGGACATGGGTGCTGTGGGAGGCTGGAAGTCCATAGCCAGAGTGCTCCCGAGTGCTCACTTCTGGGTGGTGGGAATAATCGCTAATAAGATTTTCTTCTTTAAAAAAAAAAAAAAGGGGGGCGCCTGGGTGGCTCAGTCGTTAAGCGTCTGCCTTCGGCTCAGGTCATGATCCCAGGGTCCTGGGATCGAGTCCCACATCGGGCTCCCTGCTCTGCTGGGAGCCTGCTTCTCCCTCTCCCACTCCCCCTGC
>NC_138376.1:19354597-19401001 GCF_054177405.1 Leptonychotes weddellii | reverse complement strand
GGGGGGGGGCAAAGGGAGAGGGGGAAGCAGATTCCCCACTGAGCAGGGAGCCCAACCCAGGACTCGATGCCAGGACCCTGAGATCATGACCTGAGCCAAACGTAGATGCTTAACCGACGGAGCCACCCAGGCGCCCCGAGATTTCCTTCTTAGTATTTCTCTGTTACTTAAATATTATCTAATGATGATGATGAAAAAAAATCTCGGAAACAAGTACCAAAACTTCTGACTCCTGGTCCTGCCCAGCCCCTGACGGACTCCAGCTGTTGAATCTCAAACTGCTCACTTGAACTTTCTTGTCCTGGACTTTCTTTTCTGTGAATGAGGAATTGTAAACAAGAACTTTGAAAAGCCCATGTCTGCCACAAGGACAAATAACGTGGTAGATGGCAGAAAGTGTGTCATGGACACCTTTGCGGGCCTGTGGGTTATAAACGTGAGGACCAGACACAGAGGAGGAGGAGCGGTTTCAGGCTGTAAATGAAGCTGAGTAGCCCGCTCAGGGCCTGTGCTGACGTGATAGAATGTGAAACGGAGAACGAAGAGGAGCTCTTGGGTTCACCTGCGCATCTTCCCAGCCTGGTGCAGAGTTACACAGGTACAAGAGAGGGAGAGCCGTGGTGTAGGTGAGAGCCTGGGAAACCTGATATGTCCATCTGATTGATAAGAGTCAATAAAATTCAAGGCCTTTACTTTTGAAGTGATGTTTGTTTCTCTGTTTCTCTTCTTCTTTTTTTTTCTTAAGATTTTATTTATTTGAGAGAGAGAGAGCGCACACAAGCAGGAGGGAGGGGCAGAAGGAGAGGGAGAAGCTCCTCCCAGCTGAGTAGGGAGCCCGACTCCGGACTCAATCCCCGGAACCCTGGGATCATGACCTGAGCCGAAGGCAGACGCTTAACCGACTGAGTCACCCAGGTACCTCTCTGTTTCTCTTCTGCATTTGCTTTGTTTTGGCTTGTTGTTGTTGTTGTTGTTTTGTTTTGCTTTGTTTTAAGTTCTATCCTTTCTAGACCTCACCGTTAACAGAAAAACTGTGCAGAGGTTGGTAGCCACTTCTCTGGGTGGCCCTCTGTGTCACACTCCTTCTGCATCCAACAACACCATAGGAAGCGGGGGCTCATGCCAGAAAGTGAGATGGGGATGGGGGAGGCAGTCCTGGCCCCAGGGCAGCCCTAACCCCACAGGTTCCACCATGTCTAACCCCCCCCTCCTAACACTCTACATCCACCAGTATGCAAAATCACAGCTAAAGAGTCTTTTTTCGTCACTGCTGCTTGGGATGCCTTTGATAAACTGTTCACATCAGCACCAGGATTTACTTTTCAGTTTCACCTCCCCAGTTCCAGACACGGTAAGGAAATTCGGGGAGCATCCTGCAGACCATAGCTCTTCTCTGTTTTTCTTCTAAAGAAGAGCAGTGAGAGGGCCTACAGCTCTGAACATTTGCAGTATGTTACAGTATGAACATTAACTGATCTGATCTTCCCAACAGCCCCCAGCGATAGGGGGTGGGGAGGATAATGGTCCCTTGGCCGATGAGGAAACTGCAGGCTCCAAGAGGATCTAAAGTGGTGCCAACCCATAGCTAGCCCCAAACTGAGGGTCTCCCTTGCTCATCCCACCAGCCTCTGTCTGGCCTTGGTCCATCCACATTGGCCTGCCTTCACCATCTCCAAGTGCCAGGCGCCTCTACCCAGTGCCCCCTCACGGGCCCGACAGGACTTCCCCATGCTCTCCACCACCTGCCTAGGCCTGCTGATTCCCACTCACCCTTTCAACCAGTGCTTCTCAAACCCTAATGTGCCTATGAATCCCCGGGGAGCTTGTTGAGAAGCAGATCTTGATTCATTAGGTCTGGATGGGCCTGAGAGTCTGCATCTCTGACAATTGCCCAGGAGATGCCAGTGTTCACCGTCTGCAGGCCCCTCCGGGTAGCAAGCCTAATTCTAGCATAAACCAGACAAAGTGAGTCTGGGAAATGTCAGGAGACACCGTTGTACAATTTCATAATGCCTGCCTTGATTCCTAATCGTAACTAAAAGTCCTGTTTTCCTGGAGAGAATGTAATCTCCCTGGGGACAGGGATGAAGTATAACTGTCTCGTTCATATTTCCCTACCCAATGCCCAGCACAGGGCCTGGCACCTGAGGAATGCTCACTCAATACCTGTGGAATGACTGAATGAGCCAGAGAGCCAACACTGTTCTTCCCACCAAAATGCCATCCCTTGATTTCTGACAATTAGACATTTGGGAAGTGTCATCATGTATCATCAAACCCCGGGCATCGAACCATTTTAAAAAGGGACAGACCAAATTGTTCATGATGACAATCTCTCAGGAATGGGATTTTATTTTCTTTTGTGCACTTTTATGTTTTCCAGATTTCATGCAGCAATCAGGCATAACTTCAGTAAATCTAAGGTCATTTAAAAGTTCAAGTTCATCTAAGCAGATTCTTTCTTGTACTGTGTACGTGGTCACCTCTCCTTTGTCACTGCAGACACTCAGCTAGCTGTGTTCCTAGTGTATCCGTTTCCTGACTACGAAGGAAGGTCAGACTGCAGATGAGTACTGGGAGGCTTGCTCAGGCCTCAAATCTCTCTGAATCTGTCTTTTTATCCATGTAGTCCCTCTCACCCTTGTTACCCCCAAGGGATCTTAATCTTATTAGTAGAGTGGTGAAGGAAAAAATTCTCCCTCTCTCTTTTGAGGTCTTCCAGCTGGACTAAGAATTAAAATTACATGAGCAAATTAGCAGAAGAAAAACCCCCGACGTTTTATTAAATGTGCATGGAGGCCCAATAATAAAATTCTATTTTTGGGGTGCCTGGGTGGCTCAGTTGGTTAAGCGACTGCCTTCGGCTCAGGTCGTGATCCTGGAGTCCCGGGATCGAGTCCCGCATCGGGCTCCCTGCCCGGCAGGGAGTCTGCTTCTCCCTCTGACCCTCCCCCCTCTCATGCTCTATCTCATTCTCTCTCTCAAATAAATAAAAAAAAATAAAAATAAAAAAAATAAAATCTATTTTTAGACAAAGAGACAATAAATCTGTGAGGAATTGACAAGACAAAGAAAACTTAACTTTGGGAGCTTTAATTAGTAAGAATTTTTTTTTTAAGATTTATTTATTTGAGAGAGGGAGAGAGAGAGAGTGCTCACGAGTGGGGGGGAGGGGCAGAGGGAGAGGGAGAAGCAGACTCCCTGCTGAGCACAAAACCTGAGCTCAATCCCAGGACCCCGGGATCATGACCTGAACTGAAGTCAGATGCTTAACTGACTGAGCCACCCAGGCGCCCCACAATCAGCAAGACATTCTAAACAGAATTTGGGCTGGGCAGTAAATTAGTAAAACGTAACAAGTGTTCTTTATACAGTCTTCTCAGCCCTGAATTCCCTCTCTCCGGAGGTAAGGATGTCTCTTTACCTTCTGGTATAGGGAGGGTACCTCTCCCATCGGAGATTTATTTCCTGCTTGCGGGGAGAGAGAGGAGGGTCTGAAAGTCCTCACACAGGCTGTCTGTTAAATAACTTTTACTTAAAATCGCACATTTTGGGCGCCTGGGTGGCTCAGTTGTTAAGTGTCTGCCTTCGGCTCAGGTCATGATCCCAGGGTCCTGGGATAGTGTCCCACATCGGGCTCCCTGCTTGGCAGGAAACCTGCTTCTCCCTCTCCCACTCCCACTCCCCCTGCTTGTGTTCCTGCTCTCGCTATCTCTCTCTCTGTCAAATAAATAAATAAAATCTTTAAAAAAAAAAATCGTACATTTTGGGGTGGCCTGCCTTCAGCCCCTACACTGCTGACCTCAGCTTTGCTTTTACTGCCAAACTAAATATTGTGTCAAGCTATCCCTTTTCTGAGGATGGAATTTCTTTACTTCGAACCTAGATAACAGACTTCATTCATTGCTACTGCCAAGGTGCTTGCCTAAAGTTGCCATTTTTGAGCAGAACACTCTGAAAAATCAGTGAAAACCCAAGACTGTTTAAGACTATCAACTTTTAGGGCTCCTGGGTGGCTCAGTCGGTTAAGCGGCTGCCTTCAGCTCAGGTCGTGATCCCCAGGTCCTGGGATCAAGCCCCGCATCGGGCTCCCTGTTTAGCAGGGGAGCCTGCTTCTCCCTCTCCCTCTGCCTGCCGCTTCCCCTGCTTGTGTGCTCTTTCTCTGTCAAATAAATAAAAATCTTAAAAAAAAAAAAAAAGACTATCATCTTTTAGGGCACCTGAGTGTTTCGGTTAAGCATCTGCTTTTGGCTCAGGTCATGATCTCAGGGTCCTGGGACTGAGTCCTGAGTTGGGCTCTGTGCTCAGCGGGGAGCCTGCTTGTCTGCTTGTCCCTCTCCTTCTCCCTCTGCACCCCCGCCCCGGGCTCCTGCTCTCTCTTTCTCTCTCTCAAATAAATAAACAAAATCTTGGAAAAAAAAGGGGGGGGGGCTATCAGCGTTAGTCACAGCACTAAATAATCCCATTAGTAAAGCCTGATGGAGTTCACACTTTTTAATTACTGGCATTCAGTAAATATTCTTAGATGATAACCTGTGTGAGGTGATTCAGCAAATAGCCTGTGGACAGGCAAAATATTTGTACCTCTTCCCCCGACCCGCTCTGTTTTACCCATTGGTACAAATGCATGAATATATGAGGTGAATCAACATGATTTTCTGGTTTGAAGATAAATGCTGTTTTCACATTTATTAGCTCATTGAAACATCCACTCAAGCTGTTTTCTATAGGCTACCCTGAGCAGAATTAGTAAGCCAGTTTGTGGAAACTATACAGGAAACATAAGGAAAGTTTCAAGATCAAAGGGGGAATATTAATGGATGGACATTGTAGCCTGAGATACAGTGACTGCGCATAATATTTATATGAGGGCTATCTATTATATTAGGACAGATGTCAGGCCTCTTTGAATGGCTAGATTAAATAAAGGATCATGGTTACTACTAGGATTCTGTATTCTGAATAGAAATAAAATTTCCGTGCCTGAACTTTGTTCTTACCGTTTTGAGCCAACATCGCTGCTCATATTAACCAGCAATGTTAGCCCCAAACAGGTAATATAATTTTAAAATCTTTACTGTTTAGGTAGATAATATACAGATATAGATATGTATTGTTTGAGTCCATGAAAGATTTAAGATGACTTGCCAAATTATATATACAATAAAAAATGCATGAATTACAACTGAAAGCCTAAAAAAATATGGTAGAAGAGAAAAAGGAGCAAAGGAAATTTGTTACATAGATACACAGGCCACAGAACCTTATTCGGTTACCAAATGCGGATTGTAAATGGCTTCCAATCTCGGAGTTAAACTCCAAAACGCAGCCTGTCCTCCAAGACCCCTACAGGACATGCTGCATCACCCTATGCCCCCAGACCCCTACCCCCCAGCCCTGCAGCTTATCCCCTGCCATTCTCCCCCTCCCTCAGTCTGCTCCCCCACAGATAAGCCAGGCAGACCACTGCAGTCCTTCAGTTACTGCTGCCTGGGCATGAAGCTGCCCATGTCCTCCCCGAGGGCTCCCTCCCTCCCTGGTCTCTACCCAAATCTACCCCCTTATCCGAGGGGCCAGCCCCGGCCACCCTACCAAAAAAGCATGAGGCTTCCGCCCATCATTAGCTCCTTCTGGTGTTTTCTTTTTCTTCAGAGCACACCACATGATCTGTCCCCTCCCTGGCAAGTAAAACTTCTGAGAGCTATGGATGGCTAAGGTTCTGACTCTGGCCAGGGACAGAGTGCAGGCATTTTGTACATGAGAGAAGGTCCATCCTACTATCTGATGCTCAGTTGGTACTTTTTTTTTTTCAAAGCGCATGGATATGCTCTCAATCAACAGGACAGATTTCTTGTCTGGATCTGGTTAATCCTCATAACTGTGATGTCTCCGGAGCATTCCAGCTTTACATGGTTGTAGGGCAAGGAGGATCTGCCGCTAAAATTGCCTATAGCCCAGAAGCTGCTTTACTGTGTGAACAAAAGAATGGTCAAGACCCCGGGGTTGTCTACCCTCGGGCTGGGCCGTGGTGATTTGGGTCTGGGAGAATTTCAAAGCAGCATGTAGTAATTGTTGCATGTCTGTACATACAGACAGATAACCAACATGGATTATCAGTGATCCCACCAGGCTGACTTCATTGTCAAATAAAAGATGCCTTCAAGTAATTGAGTTTGGAGTATGTTTACCACAAATGAGAATTTGGGTATTAGAACAGTCTCATAAGCCATGCTTTCTGCCAACAGCGTGAACCGAGTGTTGATAAGGTCACCTCTGGTACATCAAAACAAAGCTCTATAATGAGCATAAAGAATAAGTGTTAGACCATTGGAAAAAGACTATGCACAGGATATTAAATGGTATTCCAGAATTTTTGTTTATTCTCGTAAGTGTAATAATGGTATTTTGTAATGAAAATAACCTTGTTTTTAGGCTCTGCATGCCATAGTCCTTAGTAATGATGTGACATAATGTTAAGAATTAGCTTTCAGTTGGCTCCACAATAAATACATAAATGGATGGATAGATGAAGTGAATACAGCAAAATGTTAATAATTATTGAATCCAAGTAAAGGATTGCAGTGTTTATTACACTATTTTATTCTTTCAACTTTTTTGAATATTTGAAAATTTTCACAAGAAAAAATCGGAGAGGGAGAATATATTTTCATTTCTACTCCTTTATAGTACCTAGATAATCTAAATGTGATTTCAAATCAGTAAGTCATAAATTAACAAGAAGAGAGGGGAAAAGTCCTGTTTTCTTGCCTTCAGAAACCATTTATTTCTGCTGATATTCTCAAAGTGATATTAAGGCTCAGATTGTGTATAAGCATCAGTGGGCAAGGATTTTTATCAAACACATTAAAATTAGTCCCAGAGTAGTTCCTATTCACTGAGTTAAAAGTCAAGGAAAAAGCACAAACAATCCGGCATCTTGTGTGTAACTTACAGTTATGCATGAGGTGATGAAGAGAGTGGGGACAGCCATATTTCAAGGCTCCTTAGTCCCGAGACACCCAGGCTTGTTGGGTGTCCTACACCACCATCACCATAGGACACAAGAATCCTCCCCCCAAATTAAGTCCAGAATATTGCATTTTATACCCAAGTTCCCCAAGTTAGATATTCAACAGACTTTAATAGAATCATTTCACCTGCTGGCTAAAAGGGACTTTAATGATCATTTCACTGTAGTGAATGTTGATTGTACAATTATTAATGCTTCTGAGGGTAGAAATATTGCCCTGAATGCACCTGCATTAGTTGAATGACGTAACAGAGAGACTCTAGATTGGTACTGGGTAAACATTTTCTTCTATGAGTGAATGAAAAGGAGATTGGGGCACTTTAGGCTCATTCAGGAAATTATGGGGAAAGAGTTGGGTCAGGTTTACTCCATTTGATATGTGCTCATATCTGTCTACCCAACACCTTGTCCATTTAGTGCCTTTTCAATCTAACACATCAGCCATGAGACATGTAGGTGAGGTGAGCAAGGGCTCCTACTCAAGAAGAAGAGATCTTCTGAAAAGATTAGATTGACTCAATTTCCATAAATTTGATTAGAATGAGCAGGCGTTTGTAATGGGGGTGATATTTTTCTACTCAACCTCACCCACATACAGGGCCTTGAATTTGTCCCCAGAGCATGGCTGAGTAACAAGGACCCACTCTCTGTTGGGGGGAATTATATGGCTCATGCCATTCAAGGGAGGAAATATGAAGCAATTCTGGGGCTCAGCAGATGTGTGGAGAGATGGGCATTCTGTCCATTGGCAGTGGGCCTGCAGGGGTCCATGAGGGTCCTGGCCCGATGAGGACAGGTAGAACAACTCCTTGCCACTCACCTCTGCAGGTGTGACTTGGCTTCCAGGCAGTAGCCTGTTGCTGCCTGCCAGGTGGTCCTCTCCACTCCCAATTTTTTTCCCACCCGTGGCCAAGAGCACTCCTGCCGCCATGTTCCCTGCCATACACCCCAGGCGACTTAGATTCCTCCTTTCCTTCCCTTCCAGGGCATAATCTCTTATTTCCTGCCCCTCTGTGGCCTTCCTTTCGGAATCTCAAGAGCATCATTCTGGGGTGGGAAACCCTTGTTTATTTCTCTTTGCCTTCTCGACACAACAGTTCTAGCTTCTTGAGGGTTAGTCTAAGAAATGGGGGAAAATTTACATCAAGATAATGTTTGAAGACATCTTGCTGCAAATCAAGAGAGCTTTAAAGAGTCTCAGGTGACCTTCCTTTCTAAAGCAAATAATCACATGCTGATTTTCCTTTTGGCTTTTGTGCATATTCATCTTTTCATCCCCAGATTTGTTCAATGCAGGTATGGCCATATTGATGAAAGCCTCTGCTTTTACCCTTCTCTCCTTCTCTCCATCTGGCCAGAATATGTACTTTCAAGTAGCAATCCAAATTACTTAATTGTCTGACCAGTCCAGGTATTTCAGCTAATTGTCAAATTTCTCCTATACGTTATCCCATGACTGTGAAGACCTCACCAATGGGGCTTAAATTCTGCCCAGGCATAAAGGGCTCAGTGAACTGAAATCAGAAAAAAGCTCAGAGCAACACAGCACATGCCGGTGTCTTGGTTCAAGGAGTTGACTTTTATAGAAGTAAGTACATTTGTATTAGTTTTACAATGGATTGTTCTGGCACTTACCCAGACAGGAAAATAATGGAAGTTTCTTTTCCCAAGGGCTCTTTAACTCAAACATTCAAAATGACCTGGCTTCAGTTTGCCCAGAGCAGAAGTCATAAGACTGAAAAAACAAGTAAGTAAATTTTTAAAGAGATGGGCAGAGCACTGCTTTCCAAAAAACCTCCAATTCAGGCCAATGATTGAAAAGGAGCTAAGAATAGCTTCTGGAATGTTTGCTTCCTCCTTACTCAAATTTTTGTGAAGTTGTTATAACACTTACATTAAACTTCCAAGCAAGAAGAGCATGTATGTGTGGGAAGTATATGCTGGAGGGACTATCCACCACCAGCCCCCCAAATTACATACATTCCAAAGAACCAAGGCTAGCTCTGAAGACCAATTTTGGGCTACAGCTGTAGTTTAGAAGCTAAGCAATTGCAGACTACTCTGGTAGGTTTTGCTTTTTGTTAATAACCTATTTTCAAGTTCAGCAGACTGGCATCTCCTTTGATTCTGATTATACTCCTAAATCTCCAAGTTCAGTGTCAGCAGATAACAGTGTAATAGTAAGTGAGATTGTTTTCCTGGTTTGCTGGTGCACCAGCTGGCCCCCCAGGGGTTGCTGCGTGGGCATGCTTGGGGCAAACAACCAAGGGTTACGGGTTAACCACACATTTCACACCCATAACCACACCCTCCTGAAATGTAAGCACGGTCTAGTCTTCAGAGGCCTTTCTATAATTTTATATTCAATGGTAATAGCTCTTGGTGATTAAATTGGGTGCTTTTGGTCACTTCCAGGAAACGGGTTTTGACATGTCGTCAGTGTTTTTCGAACTGAGGGAAAATGGAGTTGAGGAGAGTGTTTTCAAATTAATTCCAATGAATTTAAGTCCCATGTTGAAGCAATGTGATTATTCCTTGAATGCAGCCACACACATATTGTTCCATTATTTATTATAACTATTTCATTCCGAAAAGGGTTTGAAGTGGCTTCCAACACCACGAATAAAAGAATGATATTAATAGCTAAGAATATTAGGTAGAAGCGGAGCATATCCAAATTATTTCACTTCCCTATTGCTCTGGCCGTTCATTTCGGTTCATGAGGTATAAGGGTGATTGTCCAGGGAAAAATGACTCTGAATCTGGTAATACCCTGTTCCAGTGAGAAGCTTCAGGAAGGCAAATAGGACTAAGTGTATTATTCAGGCCATTTTTTACACCATTTAACTGTCACATACAAATATAGAACTAAAAGCATTTTAATAAGGTGGGTAAAAATATTTATGCATATTCCAAATTATCCAAAATTAGATATTCTATTGTATAGGAAGCTTGCCCTGTCTTCTTGCAAGCTCAAACACCTCCTGCCTGCAAGGTTTATTCCTTAATAGCTGGACTTCTCCTCTGAACTGGTTCCGAGACGGGAGGCACTTCCCGGAACCCTTATATCAAAGAAAGGATTAATACCTAATTCTTTTAGTGGGGGTAGTGAGCAGGAGAGAGGGAAAAGAGGGAGGGTCCTCCTGATCCAGGATGTGGTGGTCTCCTGGGTTCTTCAGTGTAACAACAAAATGGTGGAAAATCCTTAAGAATAAGTTTCTATGTGGATGTGGTATGAAGGAGCACACTTCCTAAGGAAATGAAACTTCTAAGTGTCTCTCTCACTTTATTGGTGATCTTAAGAGGAGGTTTTTTTGTTTGCTTGTTTGTTTTTCAGTTTGCTGGTTATAAATCCAGGTTCAAAACCTATGACTATTTATCCAATTAACCACTTATTTTTTTTTTTTTGCATGTATAAACTCCTTTCACTCTTCCAATTTAATTTCTTAAAATATATTCACCCAACCCTCTCCTCTCCCTGTGAAAGTCCCTCTTGGCCCACATTCCCATTCTTTTACCACTCATTCATTCCTTCATTCCACAGATTTTTTATTGCCAGGTGGAAAAGCAAGTGAGAAGAGCACCAATATGTGTGTGTGGAACTCTTCTGTATTTTTGGCTGCTTCTTTATGAAAGATCAACAATTCCTCTGGGCCCTGAGGAGTCACCAGGTGGTCAGGGTTTTCATTTATACTTTTTCAATTGACATTTGTTAGCCTAAGAGATCATGAATTACTACCGGCTCTTGGGGACTGAGAGAAAAGAAAGTTGATTTTCTAGAAGCTGGTCATCTGGTACCTCTGATAAGTTCATATATCAATTTTTAATTCCACCACTGTTTAATTTTCAGGAAGAAGAAATCTGTGCCATAACGTGAGCAATACCTGCCTCCTCCCTGACTCTAATCCATGTGAGCTCTTTAGGATGGTATTTTGAATTTAGTAGGTAGGTAGCTCTGCTCTCTCTACCTTCTATAGACTGCTACCTGGAAAATAAGTATTGGGATTTTTTTTTTCTACACTCCCCCAGCCATCAGACCGTTTACTTCTGCACCAATTTTCTCACTTATTTTAAGGTACACATGCTCTGTGGTAATGAGCTCACGTACAGATTGAGTTTACATTTTGAGAGGAGGCCCCTGGGTTAGACCTCTCTAGTAAATTTAAAACAGCACATTAGATTTCTCAACTTAATTGACAAATTAAATTTTTTATTTAAATAAATAAAATTTATTTTTAATAATAAATTAAATAAATAAAATTAAATTTATTATTTAAATAAACAAAAAATTTATTTCTTTATTTTATTTAAATTCAATTAGCCAACATATAGTACATCACTAGTTTCTGATGTTCTCATTTTCTCTTTATCACATTCACATACATATTTCTTGTCCTGAATTTCCTTAGCCTATGGACTAGGGGAAAAGCTCATCAACGAGAGAAGCTATGGATATGTAACTTAATGAATAGCAATGTCCCAAACTTCCCATTTCATTCTTCTGATGAAAAGAATTATCAGCATGTGGCATACTTCTGCTGTAAGAACTTTTGATGAAATATGCTAATAATTTGTAGCAGTTAAGAGCGTTGTGTCTGAAAGGAAGGGAGAGATATGAACACACAATGAATTCTAACAATGGATCGAGAGTAGCCATGCCCAGCTGCAAGGGATAAAGATGAAAATAATCACTTCATTCTTTACCCTGCTTTTTTTTAAAAAAGATTTTATTTATTTATTTGAGAGAGAGAAAGCACAAGCAGTGGGAGGGAAGGGCAGAGGGAGAGGAAGAAGCAGAATCCCTGCTGAGGAGGGAGCCTGCTGCTGGTGGCGGGGCTCGATCCCAGGACCCTGAGATCATAACCCGAGCCAAAGGCAGCTGCTTAACCAATTGAGCCACCCAAGCACCTCTCAACTAATAATCATTTTTAAGAACTACCAAAGTCAGACACTGTCTAGGTTTTATTGTCAGGAACCATATGATATCCTTTGCTTGATTTCCTGTCAAGCAAAGGATAATCCTTCATCATCTTAAATAATTCTTTCTAAAAATTATTTTTAAAAAGTTGATGCAAAAAGTGTAAAACAAAGTTAATACATGCAATGGTAAGAAAATTAAGCAGTGAAAAAGGGAACACATGGAAAGTAATTCCCTCTGTCTTCCCTGACCCCCCCTCCCCATCCCCAAATTTCTCCCACCTTAAGCAACCATTATCACTTGAATTGAGCTTCCTTCCAGAATATTCTATACCTACACAGCCACCTTCTTTTTTAGAGATTTTTATTATTTATTTATTTATTTTATTTAAATTCAATTAGCCAATGATTCATCAGCTGTGTATGACACTCAGTTGTGTAAAAGACGTGCCCTCCTTAATGCCCATCATCCAGTTACCCCATCCCCCCACCCACCTCCCTTTCTGCAAACCTCAGTTTTTCACTTTACTGCTTCAGGTCCTGTGCCTGTCAGCAGTCAGGTGGGGCTTCATCTGCATGTGCCTTCCCAGAGCTACCCATCCATGCTCTGCAGAGCCAGCCAGGGCCCAGAGATGAAACTTCCTCTTGGTGGGGGGGGGGGGAGAGTGGGGAGGGAGCAATTCTGAACCCGCCACAGCTTTTCTTTGAGGAAAAGAAAGGTCTCAAGATAACTTTCTATTTTTTCATTACTTCCCAAACTAATACAGACACATTGTATTTGCATAACATATTTTTGGTCCACTCTGGGACCCCATCTCCGGCTTCCTGAATATGTATTTTAGTCTGTGGGATCTGAGAGCTGAGTCTCTAATCTCATTACCAGCCCGTATGCTTCCAGTGAGTTAGTCTGCAGGCTTTAGAATAGGACCTCCAATTTGTAAGCCTAGCTAACAATTACATTTTCATCTCTGAAAGATGTTAAATAAAAGAATGCTTTGTGGTGAGAAATATATCAAAGATCTCAGCATACGCAGCCCCCACCTCCCAGCCTAGCTACTTTGCTTGTTCAGCGGAGGTGGGCGTTGTAAAACTCCCTTTCCAGAACCTTCATCTTCACCGGGAGAACCTTGCAGAAACTACTTTCAAAACGCAGCATTGTTAACCTCCTTCACCAAGATGCTCTAACTCGATTGCCCTGAAGAATCATTTCCAGGCTTGGAGACAGCGTTCAACTATTGAATGAAATGGCATGGGGTCCCAGACTGATTATGAATAGACTGTCCACCCCTAAAAGAATAGGACAATGGACAAGTTACAGTTTCAAAGAATATAATAATAATTTTGCTGAGACAGGTCAAAGACAGTCAAAATCATTCTTCAAAGTCATTCCCCAGCCTCTCTTTGGCTTCTCTACTTAGGTTGGGGCTGCTTTGGGGCCAAATGCCTTGCCTGGATAATTTCTTTGAACCCTTGCCACAATCCTAGGAGGTTGGTTTTTTTTGTTTTTGTTTTTGTTTTTTTAATCTTCATCATCCAGGCGAGGAACATGAGGCAAGAGACTTTCCCGAGGTCCCACGGTAAGAGACAGTACTGAGACAAGTAATTGGATCTGCTGGCTTTGCAATAACCTGCAGCTTTAATCCTCACCAAATCCTGGATCTATCCCTTCAATGTCTTCCTGCCTTCGCTCCAGCTTTCTAAGATCTTCCAGGGCAGGACCATGTGCAGATCTGGACGCCTTCTGCCAATTGTGTTCTGCCAGCTGACGCCTTTGATTTTCTGGCTTCTTTTTGCCTCGAGAAACTGCTTTCTGACAAGATGGGTGTTTCCTACACCAGGCTCATCATCAGAATCATCTGGGGTGCGTATAAAATTGAGGGGCCCCAGCATCTCTTGAAAGTTGATTCGTGGGTCTGGAGGTGGCGACCAGGAGTCTCTTTATTCGACAAGCTCCAGGATGATTTTAATAATCAAGTTGGAGAAAAGATGCCATTTCCCCAAAGTTTTTCACTCATGCAACTCCTTCTTTTTCTTTTCTTTTTTTTATTTTGGGGGGGAGAAGGAGGAGGGGTAGGGAGGGGCAGAGGGAGAAAGAGAATCTTAAACAGGAGCCAGACTCAGGGGCTCGATCCCACAACCCTGAGATCATGAGTTGAGCGGAAATCAGGAGAGGACACTTAACTGACTGAGCCACCCAGGCGCCCTGCACCTCTTTCTTATAATGTATAATCTGAAGACCTCTTTCAAAAATAAGAAAAATAATTTTATTATTTTTGCATGACTTTGACTAAAAGCTATTCTCATTTATTATCTTATTTTAGATCAATCTGATATCAAAGGTTGTCATAAAGTATTTCTAATGTAATAGTAATGCTCACAATTTATAAGGTGCATTTTATTTTTCTCACTTAATGAGTGGCTTGTGCTATTTAATATGCTTTCATTTTATATGAGAAAGTCATATGTCAACAATTTGTTGACAATTTTTTTTTTTTTTACAGAGAGAGAGAGAGAGCACTCACAAGCAGGGGTGGGGCAGAGGGAGAAGAGAGAGAGAATCTCAAGCAGATTCCACGCTCAGCGTGGAGCCCAATGTAGGGCTCCATTTCACGACCCTGAAATCATGACCTGAGCGGAAATCAAGAGTTGGACACCCAACCAACTGAGCCACCCAGGCACCCTGACAGACTTAATTTTTAAAATGACCTGTTATATTGTATTTGGTTTGGGCAAACAACAAATATTAAAATGCAGCTTGAAAGTTAGTCATGTTATGGACATCAAAAGTAGAACATAAACTTTTTTTAAAAATCATTTTCATATTTTGTTTCAAAATGATAAAAGAGAGGATGTTTTCTTTTTTTTTTTTAGATTTTATTTATTTATTTGAGAGAGAGAAAGAGAACACGAGAGGCAGAGGGAGAAGCAGACTTCCCGCTGAGCAGGGAGCCCCATGTGGGACTCGATCCCAGGACCCTGAGATCATGACCTGAGCCGAAGGCAGACGCTTAACCGACTGAGCCACTCAGGTGCCCCAAGGGTGTTTCTTTGGTTAAGTTTTCTTTTCATAAATGGAAAAGCAATTGGGTAAAATAGTTCCTGTATTTTCTCTATTGGACAATGGTTTTGAGATACCAGAGACTGATGTCCTTTAAGAATTTTGATTCAATGAATGTGACTGGTAGAATTTTTGAGCCTTATTTAAGGAATGATTATGTCATAATGATTATGAAATATTATTTTCTTCATACACTTGTATTTAAAAGTCAGTATTTCAAATGCTTTATTTAACCAACGGCCCACTATGGGCGTGAATTTAACAATGTCAAACTAAGATGAAGAATAATGTAAAATCTGGTGGCCGTCACAAGCACCAGCATGGCTAGCTGTCCTCAGCAAACAGAGTGACAAAATCTGAACACTGCTTCCATGCTCCACCAGGTGGGCTCACTCCCCGAAGACTTAAAAATGCAAGTTGTTAGGTGGGAAAGGGAAAAATCTCTGAATAATTGCTTTATTTATTATTTTATTTTTTTTAAAGATCTGATTTATTTATTTAGACACAGAGAGCCTGAGCAGGGTGGAGGAGCAGAGGGAGAGAGAATCTCAAGCAGACTCTGCGCTCAGCATGGAGCCCAACGTGGGGCTCCATCTCAGGACCCTGAGCCAAAATCAAGAGCCTGTCGCTCAACCGACTGAGCCACCCAGGCGGCCCTCATGAATTATTTTTAAAATGAAAGTCGAAGCAGGTGCCGTCAGCACCTTCAACAGTAGGAACCCCACACGGTATAACACCGGTCGGGAGCTGAGAAACAAAGCTCTGTGGCCCTGGTACGTTAGCGAGGGTTCTCCATCCTGATCGCCCACCCCAGACCATCAACCAGAACCTTTGGTGGGAGCTTCCAGTGTCAGGACTGAGTGCCTCAGGCGATTCAAATGTGTAGCCGGGGTTGAGAACCGTAGTTGCAAAGCGAAGGGATGAATCAGACACTATGACAAGCTTAGTAGGGGAAAAATACTTGGGGGCAAGTAGGTCTTTCTCGGATGTGATTTGCCATTATAGGATCCGAGCCATATCCACTAGACCTGCCCCTGCCTCAGTGTCTTCAAAGAGTCTACAGTGGGATGGATTGGCTTAAGGAGACCATACATCCCAAAAAAACCACTTTGCCTGAAGGATTTTGGAAACTTACCTTTTAAAGTTAACAAATTTGCAAATGCAGGCTCATGGAGGCTCACACCCACATCACTGAGCACCACCCTTGTCATGCTCCCTGCAACCCAGTATGAAAGTGCTCTCCAGATCCTCTTTCATTATAAGAGATTGCAGGGGATCCCCACTGGCTTGTGCCCTGCTGAGCACTGAGAACACACTGATGAAGAAGATGCGTCCTCCCCCCTCACCCCGCCCCCGGCCCCGTCTGCGGAAAACCCATCCACCTGGGGACAGATAAGCAAACGTGGGATTACAGCTAGTTGTGGTAAGAGATGTGATGGGCACCAGCAGTGAGCTGGTGGATCAGCATCGGAATCCTACAGAACCTCACCACTGCCTCCACTCCAAAACTTAAAACGACTTAAAACGACAGAGACCAGCATTTGGACAATTTCTCCTTCTTCATATACACATATATATTACATGTTTTATATTTCGCATTTCTACATGTGTGTATATGTGCAGAAGTGAATATATACGTATGTAGCTTTTGTTGTTGTCTACAGAACAGGTAAACAACCGCAAAATATTCCATTGAAAATTTTTTTCCACTGCAAGTGATGAGCTTATTCCAAATTGTCCCTAAATGTGTCATCTCTGGAGCAGGGGTCCAGTGGGAGAAAAGCTAGATAAGTAGGGGGGTTAACTGTGGGAAGCTTTGCAAGCCAGGGCGGACATTTCACTCTGGACATTATGAAGAGCTAACAGGAGTTTTTAAGTGTGTGTGTTTGTGTGTGTATGTGTGGTGTGTGCATGGTGGATGTGTGTGTATTAGATGTGTGTGTTACACGTGTGTATTTGTGTTGGGTGGGGTGTTGGGTGTATGTATGTGTTGGGTAGGTATGTTGGATGAATGTGTTAGAAGTGTGTGTGTTAGGTAACGTGTGGGGTGAGTGTGTTGGGTGAGTGTTGGGTATGCGTGTTCAGGGTGTATGTGTTAGGTGAGTGTGTTGGGTGTGTCTTGAGTATGAGGGTGTTGGATGTAGGTACATTGGGTAAGTGTGTTGGGTGAGTGTTGAGTATGTGTGTTCAGGGTGTGTGTATTAGGTGAGCGTGTTGGGTGTGAATGTGTTAGTTATGTGTGTTTTGAATGAACATGTTGAGTGTGTGTGTATTGGGTGAATGTGTTGGGTGGGTGGATATGCTGGGTGTGAGTGGTGTATGCATGTGTGTGCAAACACAGGCACATGTGTGTGAGGAGTAGACTTATCCTGGTGGACACCTAGTCTTAGCATGTGGGAGGCATTGTTGGCGGACATTCTTTAGTCGTTTGTAAGCGGCATTGTCAAGGACAGTCTCTGGCTAGGGGCAGAGAGAGCTGGTAGGGGGCTGTTGGGAAAGGGGCCGGGATAGGAAACAGGGAAAAGGGATTGGTGTCAGAAGTTGACACTAACCAGATGTGGGGCCCCCGGAATGGATAACATGGCTTTGAGCTGTGCTCCCGACCCTGACGGGGCCTCTAAAGGAGGTGGGGAGCACAGGAAGGAACTGGAGAGAAGCCTTAAGCTCATGTGTGGCTTGGCTGAGTTAGAGACACAGAACTTTCTTGCTCAGGGGACCACAAAACTCAAGATACTAGCTAGAATATTGTCGAAGAGAGAGGAATGGCAGGAGGAAATGTCTGGCCAGGGGCAGGAGGGGCATTAGGTGAGGCAACAGACCTGGGCAGAATGGCTAGCTGTTCGAGCAGCGTGTCCCCGAGCTCTTGGGCCCACCGTCTGGCCAGCTCTGTGTCCCAGGCAAGCACACTGTCCTTCGAATGTGGATGGAGATAGTAGTCAGGACTTTGAAATGGCCAAGAAACTCTAAGGAGAAAATTGAAAGTTGCCCAAGTGTCCCCAAGAACCACCAAGGACAATACAGAGCTGCGTGTTAAACAGCGCCCCCCGCCCCCAGGGTCCCTGTCAGAGGGCCTTCTGCGCGGTCCGTACAAACCACCTGGAAGATGCATCCAGGCCACGGAGCAGTACTTGCAAGGGGCTCTTTCCTTCTAGACGTGATGCTGCCTTCTTAGTGTGAAGCAGCTGGTGGTGAAGTTTCTGGTCGAGGGCCTGTGGGGTGGCCCGTGTGAGGGGCAGGGAATGCCCGGGGCCCCTCCTCTCAACCGCATTCTGCTTCTCGCCATGTGCTGTTCCGTTCAACAGCAGGATTCAGGAGGGAGCCTTTCAAGTCAGTGCTTTTCTCCTCCAAATACATAGATCAATAGTGCCGATTGCCAGCAAAGCAGGAAGAAACAGTTTTCAGACACCCATAGGACCCGTCTCCACTACTGAAAGCTAGGCGAGAAAACGGCTTTTTTTGGTTTGTTGCTCTTTCCCACCACTAACATGTCGTTTTCATGCAGCAGCTTGAAGTTCCTTCTAAGAAAACAAAATGAGATGAAATCAGCAAGGATGTGTAGATACACGCACGGCTAAATGCTGATAGACTGTCCGCCTGCCAAAGCGTAAGCTCATCTCATCCGAAGCCGCCTGCTCGAGATGAAAATATAGCCCCTTCTTTACCCAGAAAAGCAGTATGTGTTTAAGGGAACCCAGTTCAGCCTACAGTAAGTAATTTCAACTTTCATTCCCTCACTCATAGCTGAAATCCATGTCTACTTCTCAAACCATCTTCACATTAATTTGTTATTTTTATACGACATCGAGGCATGAACCTCTCAAAGTCTGGCAGGGTGTGTGTGTGTGTGTGTGTGTGTGTGTGTGTGCGGCTTATTCCTCATTCATCCAAGGGTACTTTCTCTCTCAGACTTTCCACAGCTATGGACGCCCACAGTCCTGCCCTGTTGAGCAAACTGAGGTCTGGATGAACAATAGAAGACCTGGGAATGCGTCCTCCCGTGGGCTGTGGCATTGATCACTGGGCACACTTGTCATTCCACTCACACCAGCAATAGCTCCCAGCCCCCCAACCCCCTTGGCTGTGTAGCAATTAGCATGAAAGGCCATATCGCGGCACCTGAAAAATTGCACTGATTCCTTGTCCTAATTAATCCTGAAACCTTTACTGTTCTCTGCTTCAAATCCTGCATGTCCAAACCAGCCTGAAGTTACTCAGGGTGTCTGTATTTGAAGGTAAACAGCGATGATCTCCTTCTTAAAATGCTAAGTATGTATCATTTCTGGGTTGCTGGGGAAAAAAAAAAAACAAAAAACTTCCACTTGGATATTACCTGAAAAAATGCTGCATGTGTTCTAGGTGGACTCTCCGCAGGGTCGGCTCAAGACAGGAGAGCAGTCTGCCCTTTGGCCGGGCTGGGGAGCTCCTCCCAACACTGATTCCAGACGGTCCTTGTCAGAGCTGTCCCAGGTGGGCGCTTGGCAGAAATCTTTCCAAAGCCATGTGCGATTCATTCCCCGTGGTCTTAGAGCCAAGAGCACTTTTGTGCCCAGGAGGCTGCCTCCCACTTTTACTTCTTGCCAGGGCCGTCATACCCTCCTCGTGGCGTGCTCGAGTTCCGGAAACTCATCTGCCAGCACCCGGGGCCAAATTGCCATGAAGGGGCCCCGAGAGGCTCAGGCCAGCGTGTTCTGGACTTGTGGGTGTCCTGGCAGTCCTTATATTCTCTTCTTTTGTTTATTCTTACCTGAAGCTATCAACACAAATGGAATTTTAACCACGAAATATATAATCACAGGCAAGGTATGGGCATCTGGGGATCAGATGGGGCCCTTCTTGAGGACAGTTTCCAGAGGCTCTCTGCTGTGCTGGGGGTTACCCATTAGATGATGGGGAGATCTAGGGGTGCTGGGGGAGGGACCAGGGAGGCCAGAGTACAGAAGGGGTCTCTGGGGGGTATGGCCTCCAGCGGATTATCAACAAGTCTGAAAGCCCTGCAGTGTTTTAACAAAATCACTATGGCCTTCTGGAACATGGTGGGACACTTCAGGCCTGACTGCACATCAGGCAGTTGCCTTTACTCCCGACCCACTTCCATTAGAAATGGAATTGGATTCCATTAGAATCCAGGGGCTCCGCACAGTGATTGGAGATGAACGAATGTGCCCTTTCCTAACCCCCCGCCCGGACAGGGCACTCCTCACTCCCACAGCAGGCACTGAGTGCCGAGCAGAAGCCATGCTCATCAGGGTGGTGGCTGACCCTGAAGGGACTGCAGGCGGTGGGAAAAGAGACTGCACAGCTCCGAGCAGCAGGAACCCAGGGCTGGGTGATGGCCGCAGAAGCTTCCTGGAGGACATCCTCCCAAGAGGCCCTGGAGCGTGGGTGGGATCAGCAGGTGAGAAATGGAAGGCGGAGCGTTTCAGGGAAGCTGGATTTTCCCAGAGCGGAAAAAGTAAGGGGCACTTCGCAGAAGGGCTTAGAAATCCATAAACTTCAGGGGTGAGGTCGGTGGGTAGGGTGGGAACGGCGCTGAGGACTTGGGCTGGAGACAACTCAGGAACGAGTTGTGAGCATATAAGAGACTTTGTTTTCCAATATTTCATCATGATAAAATATACATAACACAAAATTTACTATCTTAACCTTTTTTTTTTTTTTTAAAGAGGGCAGAGGGAGGAGAAGGGGCAGAGGGAGAGGGAGAGAGAGAATCTCAGGCAGACTTCCCGCTGATCGTGGAGCCCGACTCAGGGCTCGATCTCATGACCCTGAGATCATGACCTAAGCTGAAACCAAGAGTAGCGTGGCTCAACCGACTGAGCCACCCAGGCCCCGCCCCATACTATCTTAACCATTTTTAAGTGTACAGTTCAGTAGCCTTACATAAACTCATTTCATGTGCAGCCCTCACCATGTCCACCTCCAGAACGCTTTGCATCCTGTCAGACTGAAACTCGGACCCCGGTACATGTGGACTCCCCGTCCCCCGCCCCCAGCCCCTGGCAGCCACCCTCTACTTTCTGTCTCTATGAATCTGATGACTCCAGGGACCGCAGACAAGCGGACTCATACAGTGTCAAACGTTTTGTGACTGGCTTATTTCATGCAGCGTAATGTCCTCAAAACTCATCCGTGCTATAGCCTGTGTCAGACTTTCCTTCCTTTTTAAGGCGGAGTAATATTCCGTGGTATCTAGACCACATTTCATTTTCCATTCTTCCATCAGTGGACACCTGGGCTGTTGCCATGTTTTAGCCTTGTGAATGATGCTGCTGTGAACGTGGGGGTACACATGTCTGCTCCGGACCCTGCTCCCCATTCTTTTGGATATACACTCAGGAGTGGAGGTGCCGGATCAGATGATAATTCTACGCTTAATTTTTTGAGCAACCATCAAACCATGTCCCCCAGTGGCTGCAGCATCTCACGTTCCCACCAGCAGCACAAGGGTTCCAATTTCCCCACGTCCTCGCCGACATGTGTTTCCTGGTTTTGGGGTTGTGGCCATCCTAACCAGTGTGAGGTGGTGCCTCATTTCAGTTCCAATCTGCATTTCCTTCATGATTAGGGTAGAGACTTTTGAACTCCTCCCCATTCTATTAATTACAAATATATAGGAGACTTGAAAGAGTAGTGGGGGTATCTAGATCCAGTGATTATTGGTATATTGAGTGTAAGCTATAGCCTCTATGACACCTCACCCCTGAACACTTTGGCACGCATCATTCTACAACATTTGAACCTTGGCTCATTTGTAATGGAGGAATTGTCAAATGTTCTTCACTATTGCAGACAGAGGGTAAAAATAATGCAGCGGAGAGATGTTTGCAGCTGGAAAAGCAACGAAGAGCCCACCAAAATAGGTTGGACCAGAAACGCTGGGGGCTGCCAAAGGTCGGGTGCCCCAGAAGCAGACCCTGAGACAAGGATTCATGAGCAAGAGACCCATTGAGGGGGCAAGAGACCCATTGAGGGGGCACCACCAGCCAGGGGTGGGGGAAGCAGGACAGGGACAGAGGCAGGACTCCAAAGCCTGCATCTGTAGCAGGAAGCCTCACCCCCTGCCACAGTTGTGGGGTAGGCTTGGGTTTAGGGTGTGTGCAGTCTCAACTCCACATGAGCGAGCTTGGCGATCTAACTCTGGCGCGGCAGGCAGGCTTGAAGGCCCTGGAGTTGGGGGGCGGGCAGGGTCCTCACGTGGCTCGCTACCAGGGCCTCAGCTAGGCAGGGGCTGTGGGGAGAAGCAGAGCAGAGGACTGCACCGTGAGATCCTGGGAGACCTGGTGCCTACTGTGGAGGGCGAGGAGTGACATTCTGGTGTCCTGCCAGGGTGATGGGAAGCCAGGGGTGCCATTCTCTGAAGGAGATCAAAGGGAGAACAAGCAGGTTGGGGGAGGGAAAATGGTGATTGCAGGTTGGCATATGTTGATTTTGAGGTATCTGAGGACATTTGGGGGAAGTATGGATGCAGGGAGCTGGAGGCCAGTCTATAACTGAGGAGGGACATAGAGCCCTAAGTCCCACATGATCAGACATAGGGGCCCATGGGATAGGATGCCTGTGGATTCTTGCTCCTCTGGGCAGGCAGGGGTTGGGCAGTTGGAGAACAGATAGCAGAGAGGCAGGGGCAGGTCACGTGCATTAGGGGGCTTTCTCCAGAGGAAGTAATTAAGTGATGCAGCAATAACATCTGGCACTTACCAAGCCCTGACAACGTGCTCTGCACAGTGCAAGCGGAGCTGTGCGCACATTATCTGATTTTCTCTCCAAGAGATGCGTGTACTATTTTTATTCTAACTCGACAGAAGAGAAAACTGAGGCTTAGTGAGATCTGGCACTGAGATCAAGGTCGTAAAGCAAATAACGAATACAGCTTCGGCTTTAATTCCCCGGTTTTAAAAACGTTTCTTCAAGGAAGCATTCCTACAGTGGGAATGTGACCTGGGCATTCTCTAGCTGTTTCGTTGTACAGACAACTATTTAATGCTGATCACTCCTCGCCTGCCCACAAATGTCTCCTATTTCCTGTCATCCCGAGAGCTGAGCAAGCCTCCCTACAGCAAAGCAGAGAGTCTGTAAAAAGTCATTCATGGGGCTCCTGGGTGGCTCAGTCAGTTGGGCGTCCGACTCGTGATCTCGGCTCAGGTCATGATCTCAGGGTTGTGGGCTGGAGCCCCACGTTGGGCTCCACGCTCAGCTTGGAGTCTGCTTGAGATTCTCTCTCTCCCTCTGCCCTTTCCCTTGCTTGCTTGCTCTCTCTCTCAAATAAATAAATAAATCTTTTTTAAAAAAGTCGTCCATGGGGCGCCTGGGTGGCTCAGTAGTTAAGCGTCTGCCTTCGGCTCAGGTCATGATCCCCGGGTTCTGGGATCGAGCCCCAAGTCGGGCTCCCTGCTCAGTGGGAAGCCTGCTTCTCCCTCTCCCACTCCCCCTCTTGTGTTCCCTCTCTCGCTATGTCTCTCTGTCAAATAAACAAAGTCTTTAAAAAAAAAGTGTTATCCACGAGGGCATTTTCTCAGCCCTTTTCATAATGTGAGGTGATCTGGGCCACCGTACCTTGTAAATTCTGAGAAGGGGCATTTTCACACATCTAAATGGGTGGGGGGTACAACCTCCTCAGGACAAAGACACAGCAGGAAGCCTACCCCAGGGGACTTCTGTTGTAAATCATTTCCTGAGCTGAACAGAAGTGCTGGCTCAACCCCTGGGAGGCGGCAGCTGACACTGCTGTGAACTGTCTATAAAGGTGTCGTCTCGAGAGGCAAGGCGGGGTAGCTCTTGTATCTCCCAGCAGATGTGTCGAAAGAAGAGTGTAGTGGCCAGTAGGAGAAATGCACACATCATGAAGGTCTCAGGGTGCTGTGCACACGTTGTCCTGACCAAACAAAGGCATGTTTTAATTTTGTTATTCTGCCAAAGGACATAGGGTGATGTGGCAGCAGGAAGTGACCGTACGTCTGGTGTGTCCAGATCAGCCCCAGTTTATGCCAGTTGTCCCAACTTGGAAAATACAGTATATTTTTTTCTCCCTTTTTGCTCTATATTAGGTTTCCCATGCTAACTGATTTCAAAGGAGGGACGGATTTCCTGTCCAAAGCCTCCAAGCGACCCTCTTCTCAGACTTGGAAAATAGCGGGTCAGATCAGTCTCCCAAGATGAGAACACCCATAGCCCTCACTTTGGGCTAACAATGGGACTGTGGCCACAAATTGTAAGTAGTCAGTCTGTGGACGTGTGAGAGAACGAAGTCTACTCCCCAGAATAAATAGGGTCCAGTTTGTGGATGTGACTTTGTGCTCAAGGAAGCTTTGTAGAGACTCAATCATCTGATTGTAGGGATGTCTGTGCTGGAGAAGACCTCAGAGATCAGAGCGTCTTCAAACGAGGTGCCATCACCAGGCCAACGGGCGCTGGATTCGAGCCCCGGGTTTTCCTGCTGTGCCACCCTGTCTGTGGGAAGTGTTCTCCTGGGCTGTGCTGCTGCTGGAGCCCCCACAGAGGGCTCGGATGGTCTTTGGACGAGAAGGCGGGAATGAGAGCTGCCCCACCAAAAACGACAGGTGTGTGCCTGCCGGTCACCTCGCATCCCACGCCCCCCCAGCAAACCCTGCCCGCCCCCCCACCGACGTGGCCCACACATTCTGTTTGCACCTTGCATGGTACTTTTTGGGGATCAGGGTGCAAGGTTTGAGGGAAGGAGCAGAGATTCCTGATTCCAACCCCATCTAAGCCTCCCAGAAATCCATTCTCAGGTTCCACAGGAGCAGGATTGGATGCCACTACCACATAGCATGGTAGCAGGTCCTCAGCTCCAGTTGGACCTCCTGCACAATTAGCATCCTATTTTCTAGTAAATTAGATGCCTCACCTTTGGTGGTCCCCCACCCACAGATGTGATTGCTTCAATGCCTTCCCTCTCCCTGCCCTCCCAGGAAATTTCAAAAGGATTCCATCTGGTATTCAGCATCTTTATGTTTGTTCTTTTTATAAATATGTTCTATGATGAAATTAAGGATTAGGCTTTCTGGTCACGTGATTCTTCCTGACTTCCACAGTCATCCATCCTTTCTGGATTGATGCATGTTAAGTATTTCCATGTTTTCCTGCAACTACATCCTGGCGCCTGGATTCTCACTCTGTGTGGCTGTGCCCAGCTCCCAGCACTCTCTATGCTCCATGACCGGGTCTGTGAAAGCCACGCGGAAACTGGTTTGAGATAACATGAATCAGCAGGTGGCAGCTTC
Organism: Leptonychotes weddellii; assembly: GCF_054177405.1. Classification (NCBI taxonomy): domain Eukaryota; kingdom Metazoa; phylum Chordata; class Mammalia; order Carnivora; family Phocidae; genus Leptonychotes; species Leptonychotes weddellii. The sequence continues at coordinate 19,375,755 of NC_138376.1, read as the reverse complement.
CCTTTTGGGTAGGGGTCCTCACAGGTGTCATCCCCAGGGTTAGGAGTGCAGGCCTGCTCCCCGGCAAGGTGGAAACAAATGAGCATTTCCCTCGCAGTAGCTGAGCCAGGGTTGCTGAATGTTTTATTCACCTTTCTGATGGGCAGTGTTCTTTCTTATCGAGTCATGATTAGAAATGCTCAAATGACCATGTCTATAAATTTGCAATTCTCATCTCACATTAGAATCACCTGGGAACTTCTAAAAATCCCCGTGCCTGGACTCTATCCCATACAAAATAAATCAGAATCTCTGGGCATCAACACTTAAAAAAAAAAAAAAATCCCCAGATGGTACCAGTGAGCAGCCACGCTTGAGAATCAGCTTTTATAACAGCGCTTCTCAAACCTGAATGTGTATGCAAATCATCAGGGCATCTAACTAAAATGCAGATTCTGAATTAGTAGGTCTGGGGAGGGGCCTGGGATTTTGCATTTCGGACATGCTCTCAGATGGTCTGATGCTGCCAGTCCAGGGACCACACTTTGAGTAGCAAGGGTCTGTAACAGGGTTCAATAAACAATGGCTTCCATGGTTTTTGTAAATAGAGTTTTATTGGGGGACAGTCATGCCCAGCTAGGTAGTTATAACAGACTGTACGACCCAAAAGAGCCTAAAATATTTACTATCTGGCTCTTTATCAAAAAAGTGTGCTGACCTCTGGTTTATCACAGGTTAATGTTGGCATATTTGTCTTGAATGGGACGACCCAGGTCAGTATGCCATGCTCATTATCAGATGATATGAATCCGAGGGTTTCACAAGAGGGTCATGGTGAATTTTGAAGTCCCAGAAATTATTAGCTCTTCAGACCTCCTTTTGAAGCTTTCAGATTTGGTTTACAATTTTGGTAGTGAAAATTGTCTGTGCATACCCCAAAAAGGAAGGATAATTTGTACTCTTCTGAATGTTGTTTGGCTAATGTCTTAAGCTGTACAATCTATTATCCATAAAATTCTAATGGATTATGCCTATTTATAAGAGGTTTTTACTTTTAAAAATTATACAAGTATGTTTGTTGAGAAAACATATATATATGTGTATATATATATATGTATATATATACACATATATGGTATTTATAATCTGAAAATAAGAAATGACCACTAAGATGTTTTAGCAGATAACTTCTCAGGTTATTTCTATAGATACACATACCACATGTCACAGGGAAAACTGAGGCTGTAGCGTCAGTTTTCTCATCACTAAAGTGGGGAGAATAATAATACCTGTGTGAAATAGTAGAACGTATCGACTGCTCTCTGCCCACAGCTCCTGATGCAAGGCTCTTGAAACCCTTGTCATTTCCTGAGTGATAAGAACACCAGGAGCATCTCTTATTCTGATACTTACTCTTTGACTCCATCCCTGACATAAGGCTTCTAACCCTTTGAATATTCCTAAATGGTAAGAGCATTAGGGACAACTTTTGTTCTAGTGAGGCTACTCTGGGGGGGCTTTTGGTTGGGGGCTGGTCACCGCAAACACCAAACCCTGGTAGGAAGCTTGGGATTTTCTCTTGAGAAGGGAGAGGAGCTAAAAATGGACTTAATGATCAATGATGCCTACCTGAAGAAACTTCCATAGAAATCCAAGAGTCCAGGGTTTGGAGAGCTTCCAGGTGGAACACAGGGACGTGCTGGGAGAGTGGGTGCCTGCCCCGCCCCACATACCTTGCCCTACACATCGCTTCCATCTGGATGTTCATCTGTACCCTTTAAAATACTGTTTAACAAACCGGGAAGTGTGTTTCCCTGAGTTCTTTGAGCTGTTGTAGCAAATTAATCAAACTCAAGGAGGGGGGTCATGGGAATCTCTGACTGATGGCCAGGTAACAGCCTGGGCTTGCTATTGGCATCCTGAGTTGGAGGGAGACATGAAAACTCAGTCTGTAGCAGGTTGGTCAGAAGCATCGGTGATTACCTGGGCTTGTGACTGGCAGCTGAAGGTGAGGGGACAGTCCCATAGGACTGATTGAACCCTTAACCTGTGGGGATCTGACACTGTCTCTGAGTGGATAGTGTCATAATGGAATTAAATTGTAGGACACCCAGCTGGTGTCACAGAGAATTGGCTTGGTGTGGGCAAGACACCCCCAACACGTTTGGTGACCAGAAGGGCCAGAGGTGTGAGTGTGAGTGTGAGCGTGGTCGTCGTGTAAAAGTAATGAGAACACACAGGAGAAACATGGGACAGAAAGGCACAGTAGGAGGAACCGGGGTTTTCCTTACAGAGGAAGGAAAAAACAGGTTTTTCTTAAAACCTACCTCATGGGGTTGTTGGTAAGATTACATGACATCACGTCTATAAAGAGCTGAGCTCATGTTAATAGCTCAGTATACATTAAGTTTTGGAAATGAGATTCTACTGATGTATAAACTACCCTGGAGAGTTTGGGGGCCATAAAATTGGCGCCCTTCATTTCCATGTCACTCTGTGCTGGAGAGAATTTGGCTGTAAGACCACACCCACCTCCTCGGGATGCTGAGAAGTACAGTGTGGCTGGGCTGACCAACCCAACACAGAGCCAGGACTGCGAGGGTGGGGGGGCCCGCGGGGGGCAGTGTAGAGAGTGGAATTTGGTGGAAAGCTAATCTCTGCCACAATATATTTTACGCATTTTTCTGTGGGACTGTTCATCTTTTGCTTTTCGATATGTGTGAGGAGTTTATAAATGAACGATAGTAACCTATATTGCAAAATTTTTCTTTGGCATCCTTTTTCATGTTTCACTTTGTCTATGGAATTTTCTCTCTTTAAAATAACTTTTGGGGGCGCCTGGGTGGCTCAGTTGGTTAAGCCACTGCCTTCGGCTCGGGTCATGATCCTGGAGTCTCGGGATCGAGTCCCGCATGGGGCACCCTGCTCAGCGGGGAGCCTGCTTCGCCCTCTGACCCTCCCCCTCTTATGCTCTCTCTCTCTATCTCATTCTCTCTCTCAAATAAATAAATAAAATCTTTAAAAAAAATAATTTTTGTTAGTATGTGCACATATACATATTGTAGAAAAACCTGAAAATAACAAAAAGGATGAATTGGAATACTAAAATTGCTCAGAACCGGACCACTACACAGAACAAGTCCGCTAACACCTTGATGTAACTGGAGTGTGTGTGTGTGTGTGTGTGTGTTTCTTCACACACGATTGGGTTGTTACTCTGTATTTGGTATATAATTTTATATCTTGTTTTTTTTTAAAGATTTTATTTATTTATTTTACAGAGACAGAGATAGCGAGAGCAGGAACACAAGCAGCGAGAGTGGGAGAGGGAGAGGAGGCTTCCCGCCGAGGAGGGAGCCCTATGCTGGACTTGATCCCAGGACCCTGGGATCATGACCTGAGCTGAAGGCAGACGCTTAACGACTGAGCCACCCAGGTGCCCTATATCTTGATTTTTTATTTAAAATTCTATTGTGAGCATTTTCCTATGCCGCTGGAATTTATCTAAAAACATAATTTTAATGACTGCTTAGTATTTTATCATATAGATGTTCAATATTTTATTTAATAGTTTTCTTCCAATATTTTCACTATTACAGGTAATGTCTCAGGAAATGTCTTTCTCCACAAATCCTCGGCCATTCCCTCACACATGCAGTAACTGTGCATCGAGCACTCACGATGGGCCAGGCACCACGCTGGGGTTAGGAAGTCATCAGCTAAAAAGCACATGTCATCACTCTTGTCCTGGGACTCACAGTTTCACACTGTTTTCTTAGCATGAGTTTCTAGAAGTGGAATTGCTTCTGTCAAAGAGAGAGAGAGAGAGAAGCTGATTTGGAGGAAGTAGCTGAGCCCCGTAAAGGGAGGAGCACCGAGCAGAGATCTGCCAAGTCCTGCTTCCGAGGGGATGATGTAACCATCCCTGAAGGCTACACTGACTCTGGGCAAGCTTCTTGTGAACAGACTCTGATGTCCAGTGGTCTGCTCCAGCCACAGGTTGTTGTTCCTTTGAGGTTGGCTTCAAACTTCTCTTAAAACATAAATATAATGAAGAAGCCATATACATGTGCTTCTTGGGAAAAAGTGGACTTTAGTGTCCAACAGGATAGTATCCAGGATCTTTGGTAGGGTGGTTGATGAAAGAAACCATAATCACTGTAGAGGGCAGTTCTGTCCTGATATTCGTGGGGCCTCAGGCAAGCATACAAATGGAAGCCACATACCATAGGTCTAACTGTTGAACAAAATACATTCTTATTCTCCTGCCTTTGCAAATATACCTTCATAACTACCTGAAGACCAGGTTCAAGTTCAGAATTTCTGGGCTCTTTAAGGTTATATGCAGCAGTACAGGACAAGCCCACTCTAGGCCCGTGGCCTGTCCCTCCTTCTCTTCTCATCCCCAACACCCAAGGGGCCTCTAAGCTCCATCCATACCCCACCGACAGCTGTGCCACTTTACCCTCAGGGTCTGGGGGGTGTGATCCCAGGAGGACAGACCCTGGGGAATAGATCCCCATAGGCCCTCAAAGTGGGAAAAGCAGTTTGGGCAGGAAATTCAGGCTCCCAGTTATCTGGAATATGGTCTATAGAAAGAGACACGGGCTCCAAGGGGGCTCATCCTCACCCCAAAGTGATTAGGGAGCTAGATTGGGGCACTGGGACAAAAGGGCCTAGGTCCAAGGTGTACTGCCCACAGCTACCATTTATTGAGCTATGCTCTGTGCCAGATCCAGTTCTCCATGATTTCTGTGTATTGTTACTTCCAAATCACAGAGTGGTCAAGGAGCTTGTTCAACTCACAGGTGGTAATGGTCCAGCCCGGATTCCATCCTGACAATCTGAATCCAGAATCCACACTCTTAACTTCAGTAGTTTACTGCTTCTCATAAAAGGCTGGGAAGCTCTGGATTAGATTATCTCGAGACCCACCTTCCTGGTGATGTGATTCAGCTTTGCAAGGAGGGCAGCCCCTAGTCTGGCCAGCTCTGTATGAGGGGAGGTCCCCAGAGCTCGAAAGGTGCTATGTCTAGTATCCCGTGACTCCATGAGTTCACACCCCCTCACTCCTGTAGACAATATCAAGACATACGTGGGCGCCTGGGTGGCTCAGTTGGTTAAGCGACTGCCTTCAGCTCAGGTCATGATCCTGGAGTCCCAGGATCGAGTCCCACATCGGGCTCCCTGCTCGGCAGGGAGTCTGCTTCTCCCTCTGACCCTCCTCCCTCTCATGCTCTCTGTCTCTCATTCTCTCTCTCTCAAATAAATAAATAAAATCTTTAAAAAAAATATCAAGACATACGTTCTATTACTAAATATTCTGAATTTGGACTTTGTTGATCATTTATGAAAATAGGCTATAGTTTCTCCTCTGAATTTTCTCAGGATTATCTCCCTAAGTGGGGATGTTAAAATGCTTCCTTCTGGATGGACCTTTCTCTTGTCATCATGGAAATCACATTGTTTTCTCCTGCTTCTAGCAAATCACCCTGTGGGGGAAATACATTCCCTTGGAAATGCTCCTAAGCCTAGGTTTTGGAAAAATGGAAGTATTTTATCAAAATAATATTTAGACTCTGGAAGTCTTTTCTGAGTTTCACCATCTTGGTTCTATGGATAATGTTTTGGCCAGGGCCATGGTTTTGTGTTAAATTCCATTCCTGCATTGTAGATTTTGGAACAGTAACTGGATCATTAGACAGTCCTTCACTGCCCCTCCATACGGGTCTGCTTGGGAGCTTTGGTGAAGGACCTTGGGAGAACGCCAGCCCCCATGGCTCTCATTCCCCCCAGCAGTGGTCTCAGGGGTACCCTGACACGTGGAATAAATATTACCCCTAAATTAAATCTATAAAATATTTCATACCTTCTGTATTACTCCCCCTTGGACAAAGGAATAAGAACAATCAATGTAGAACTTTGGCCAGTCTGATAACTCCCTGGCACAGTTCTGGAAAATGTGAAAGCAGAGGGAAGTTCTATATAATTGCCCAAGTGGGAATGATTTCGACAAGCACATGGTTTTTTCCATGGGCAGTGGCAGGACGGTTCTTCTGTATTTGATTGTTCTCACGTATCCAGTGGTGAAAGAGTTTGTTTCATTCTTGTGCTTGTTAACATCTGCCTCCCTATAGCAACTGCCCTCTGGGTCTGTTCAGAGAGCCCGTGGGATGAGAAGGGCTGCGTGTTCCTCCTACATGGGTATTTTGTGTCTGTGTTCATGAGTTACAGACCGATTGGGGCAGTGTCTAAGTCTCAGGCTCAATTTTCTCTCCTCCTTAGACAACTACTATTCGGTAGTTTAGAGTTTGGAGCCCTCTGCCAGTATGCCTTTAGGAGAATGATCTTATTATTCAGCATCCTGAGTTGTCAGTTCTAGTCCTGGCTGTGCTGCTTCCAAAATTTGACATGGATATCCACCTTTGTGTGTCTCGTTTCACTGATGGTCAGTGGAGACAGAAGGACCTGCCTTGCCTACCTGGAGAGTGGAGCAGGCATCTAACCAAGGGTTATTCCAACAGACTTGGGGGAGTTAATGAAGGACTGAGAAAGGTAAGTGAGACATGGTCCCTGCTGTCAATGGAAACCAACAGGTAAGTGACTAAGTCTGGCATGTGGGCAAAAGAACTCTGAAACTTTGCAGTGCTTTGCATGAATAGTTATTGCTGTTGAGCATTTGTGGAGTGACCATAGCTTGGGAGACAGTGCCGGTCTGGGAATCTTAGGAGCTGACTTAGTCCGGGTTATCAGTCCCAGTAGAAAACATTTGCACTAGGCACCGAGAAAAAGCTCACGGTTCATCTGAAGGTCGTTTCTGGAATTGTATACACGGTACTTACATAGAAATGGCTTCTAAGGACTGACCTCATGAAAAACAAATCCGTTTAGTCGCAGTTTTCCCAAACTGTGTTCCATACTCATTTTGGAGATGTTAATAAGTGTGGTGAAAAAAAATATTGTGGGCTCAAATAAGTTTGGGAGATGTATACTACCTGTCCCTTGACAATGCATAATACATGTTAGCAGATTAAAGGCCCCCTAAACTGAGAAGTTTTACGTTAAATAAATCTGTTAATTTTGTTTAATTTAAATTTGTGCATCTAAGGTTTTTTAGGGTCCCACTTAGTAATTCCTGGTTGACAAGTGTTCTTCAAGGCACCAGTTTGGGAAATGCTGAGTGGTAAAAGTGTGCCAAACATGGCAGGTGATTCCAAGAGGAACCAGAGGAAAGCCTACAGATGCATTGGCCCAGATCTATTTCCAGGAGCAGAAAACAAAACAACCCAAAACATATGATCTATAGACGGAGCCAATACATCAAAACACAAATATTTGTGCTTACTGTATTATTATTTATGGTTTAGGCAGGGATGCAAATGTGCCAATTCATCAAGCATGTTACCTTTCCTATTAACTCACCTGAATATGTCTTATTTAAGACTACCATGTTATTTTAGATCTAGATTGGAATCTTGACTGTTCCTTTTACAAATTTGGGTGGGTCACGTGACATCTCATTTACCATGAAGGAAGATAAAACCTGGCTGACAGGGCTGCTGAGGATAGGAAAATAATTGCATTGTGCTTGGTGTGCGGTAGATACTCTGTAGATGGTTGCTCTCCTCTGCCCTACAAACTATTGCTAAAAACACAGCAATAGCTCTCCATGAGGTCTGTATGTTTTGAAATGCATCTATTACTCACTGCCCAAGGCTGTTACAGAATTGAGGAAAAATGTTTTTCATGCTTATTCATCTTGTAGAGTCAAAAAAGAAAAACCTAAAATAGATTTCTTGAATTCTGGTGCCACTTCCTTCTTAACCCCAAGACAGGAGACTGTGGGCATGAGCATGAATTCATCCCAGAAAGCTGAAGTGGTACTCTTGTCACCGTGACTGTGGCCAGCCTGGGAGCCTGGGGATGGTCCCTCCTCTGGCTGGGGCTGACTATGGCCAGGACCGATGTCACCCAGCAAGCTCACTTCCCTTGCCCAGTTTTTCTTCTTACATGTGTGCTTAAATAATTTGAGAGGGAAAGTTTCTGCCAAAAAGCCCAGAGGGAAGTGTCACTTATTATTATTATTTTTTTATATATGCCTGGTGTCTTAAAGCCTGGGAGTCTCCTTTCTATAGTATTTTCACTTTGAAGAAGTTAGGACCATCCATCCCTCCATCCATCAGCAACATCCAACATCGACATTGACTAAACACCCACTGTGTCCCAGTCCCGTCTATAAGGAACCTGCCCTCACAGAACGTAGCGACCAGAAGGGAATGACATTAGGATGTAAGTAACCCAATGGAGGGCCCACGCGTAGCTGTGTGTAAGCTGCCACCAAGGATAACGTTCTAGGTCACCAGCAGTCTGGCATAAGGCATGACTAAATTGTAGCTGTCATTTGAAAGTTTCAGGATCCACTTTCAAGAGAAAAATGAATAAATATTGAGTTACTGTTAGCCATTTGTAGACACGTAGCCTTTTTGTCTTTATTCACTGGGCAGACCTAGGTTTGAGACCCTCTGATACGAATAAGGCCATCTTTGCTTCTAAACAGGTGAAACTATTGGCTGAGACTTGCTTTTGTTGCTTGACACGAAGACACGGACACCTAATATAATTCATCTTTGTTTTACAAAACCCAAAGCCTTTATGAATACATTTGGTACAAAAGACTGCCAGTAGCAGGGCTTCTGATCCAATCCCTGTGGAAAAATCCATGAACAGGGCACACTTTTCTGAAGCATTCTTTGATTAAAATGCAGAAAGGACAGTCCTCAAAAAACTATAAACAGAGGCAGGCAGGTGGAACTAGAAAAGGAAGGCTGCCTATGAGACTAGGCCCTACGGGCAGAATTCATACACATAGCACACTTAAAATTCCCAGAAATCCTATAAAATAGTTTGCTTCTCCGACACGGAGAGTCCAGGCTCAAGGGGGAAAATAATTCCCCAAGATTTCATCCAGGCCGATCTGCCTTGCAGAATGCTGTCTTTCCTCTGTGCTCTGAGGAGCTCTGTGGGGGAAGCTCATATATGCTGCTCATATCTAATGAAGGACACAGACAACGATTTCCCCATCTTTAACTTCTAAAAGCACTGACCATGCAACCAGGTAGCAGCAGACATTGGTCTTAGCATCTGGAAGTAATGAATAAGAACCTTGGAGGGAGAGGCCGCTCACCACTATGCCAGCTGGATGGGAAACACTACCCCTAATCCTAACGCTAACCTAACCCTAACCCTAATGCTAACCCTACACTAACCCTAAATGAAGCCAAAACCTAACTCTAACTCTAAACCCTAACTGGACGCTAACCCTAAGGCTAACCCTAACAGTAACCCCTAACCATAACCTTAGCCCTTAATCCCTAACCACTAAACCCTAACCTGAACCCTTAACCCTATCCTGAACCTAACCCCAACCCTACCCCTACCCCTACCCCTACCCGAATTTTCTAACCCTAACCCAATCCTTGACCCTAGCCTCACCCAAACCCTAACCTAACCCTAACTCTAAACCCTAATCCTAACCCCTGACCCTGTCAGGTGAACCACCGGTAATCATCATGAGACATCAGCTTCCTCAGCTCCCAAATGGAAATAACAATGACACTAAAATGGAAATAGTAACAGCAGGGGTCCAAGCTTAGGTTTTAGAATGAGATGGTATTTGAGTCCAGGGTCTACCACTTACAAGTTGTATGACCTTGGGGAAGTTACTTAAATTCCTTGGGCTTCAATTTCCTTATCTGACACCAAAGAAAAACAATAGTACCTCCCTCAGAGTATTTTTGCAAGGATTAAAGTGATGAATAAATATATGCACATAAACACTGAGCATAGTGATTAAAAGGTTGTAAGGACTCAATCAAATGTGATGACCCACACTGACTAACACACTGTTGTCACTCTTGAAACTTAAAAGCAGTAACAATTATACAAAGGTGTTTTGTCAACTGTAAAGTTTACCCTGTCATGTTACATATCATTAGCAGTGATAATATTTGTGGTTGGCGTGTGCTTACTATTAATACTTTTCTTTGCAGTTATGCTCTAAGAAAGACCAAATGAGTCAGTCACTCCTTACCTTGGAATATAGAGATGTCAACCAAGTTTCTCTGGATATGAGGAGCAAAAATTACACCGCACCAGACAAGAGCCAATTCACCTGGAGTGGCCATTACAGGTGAAATGAACACTGAAGCAGGAGACATTGGATCTAATCCATAACATTTCATCCAATCATTTCGGCTGGAGAAATGTGCCAAAGAACAACCTGGACATGGAGAAGAGAACAATCCAGCATGGTGGTGTATGTGTGAGACATTACAGAAGCTCCAGGTCCACAGCTGTACCCACTGGAACTACATCAGTATGCCCAGCTCTCCAAAGGCTGGTTCAAATCCTTGGCAAGGAAATCAAACAAGCTGACAACTTTCCAGAAAGAGTATGGCAAATTGCTGCCCATGTGCTGACACTCTCTTCTCCCACTCCCATGGCAGACCTCCCTAACTGATGGTCTCACTCTTTCCTGCTGAGCCCAGGCAGAACTTGAGAGTCCCTCCCAGCAAAGCACACCCAGCCATATGGTACTGAAAGACTGGGGTTTTCATACAGGGTGAAATCCAGTGGTAACCCCACTTTATAATATGAGCCTACTAGTCATCCAACATTTCTGAGGCTAGTGGCAAAAGCAGACCCTGCTGGTTGTCTACCTAACAGCTATTCCCCTATTCTTTCTCTTTCTTAGCAGAGTCTACATTGCATTATGGAGACTGAAAAAAGTCAGGTCCTCAGTTTCCCAGCGCCCTGTGTGGTGAGGACATAGGTATTTGTCCTAATCCTGGCCAACGGGACACATTGTGTGTATCATTGCTGGTGAAAGTTCCCTCTCTTTTGAGCATATAAGCAGATACATCTCTACATCTTAGTGTGTAAAAAAAAAAACCGAGAACGTGTTTCCTTTTGTATGTTTGGATTTCCATGGTGAGGGAGGTATAAAACTCAATTAATTGTTAAAATAATCCTCCCCAAACACACATGAAATAATACTTTCTACTTCCTGGAAGGAAACAAGAGCTTAGCTCGTCTCTCCTTTGTGGTTGCTCAGAATGTCCACAGTGACCCAGTTACCATAGTGAGAGCTTCATTTTCAAAGCACAGTGGAGAGGTAGCCAGCTCAGAACATGTTCCAGCAGTCATGTGATTCTTTCCTGCTCCCATAGACACCAATTTCATTGTAAGCTCTATGCACCTCTGCCTCCTCCCTTTATACCAACCTTATGTTACAGAGGTTCCTCGGCCCTGGTGTGGGGCCAGCTGAGATTTTGGAAGCAGCCATTTTTCTCCTGGTCTTATTTTGAGTCCTTTGATAGGTGAGGCCCTGAGTGAAGCCTAAAGGCACAGGAAGGATGATGTGAGAGCCAAGAGCAAAAAACCAAGCTTCCCCTTCTCCAGACTGTTATGCTAGTTGGGCCTTGGTGGTAGACCAGATGCCTGACACGAGCCCTTTTGGTCAAGGTAGTGGTTGCCAGACGGAAACTACCACTACAGGCTTACTTGCTGCAAATCCTAATTTCCTACTACTCTTCCCATCTCTGACCTCTTTCTTCTTCAGTTAATCAATGATAATAATAATAGTAGCCACTTTTTTTATTAAGCACATACTGTCAGCTTTACTATAGGCTAGATGCTATATACATTATTTAATTTAATCCTCTGATTTCTGGAAGGTCTTTTTTAAAAGATTTATTTATTTATTTGAGAGAGAGACAGAGAGAGCAAGCGAGCACGCACAAGCAGGGAGAGGAGGAGAGGCTGAGAGAGAGGGTGAGAGAATCTCAAGCAGACTCCCTGCTGAGCATGGAGCCTGACGTGGGGCTCGATCTCATGACCCTGAGATCATGACCTGAGCCGAAATCAAGAGCTGGACACTTAACCAACTGAGCCACCTAGGCATCCCTCTGCAAGGTATTTTTAATCCCCATTTTACAGACCAGAAAACTGAGATGCAGGGAAGTTAAGAAACACACCAATTCACTTCCAGAGGTTGACATCATTAGTTATCTTTTCATATGTCCGCATTTTTTCTCCCAGACTCCTTGAAGACAGACATCAAGTAATATCGATCTTTCTAGAACCCACGGTGTTAGAAGTAATGCACGTTGGTCAACTGCTCTTTTAATACATCTTAGTATAAGGGCATGAGAAAAATTGACTTTACAAGGGAGTTAGCCAAAGACCCACTGGGAAACGTAAAAAACCTGGCTGCTAAGGACTGATTTGTATTGTTTGCCTATTTTTATGGTGCAGACACTCTCACCACAGCCGATTTCAAGCTGTTACCGGGGAGGCACAGGAAGAGACAAGCACAGCTGACTCTCAGGAGATGGTAGAGGCTAGCTCTAGCTCCTCACTGGCTTCTGGGGGTGCATAAGGTGTCAAGCCCCAAAACTTTTTGGACTGTTTGGGTGGCATTTTGGGTCTGTGATCCGCTAATAGCTTCTCAAAAGCATGGTACCTTAGAAGGGTTTGGGACTGGTGGATAATTTACCCAAATCTGACTTTGACACAGAGGTTCATACTGGGTGTGTCGATGCCCACTTAACCCTTAACACAGGAGCTTCACGTCAGTCCCAAGGAGCGCACACCCACTTAGCATGGAGTGATGTTTAGACAGAGGGAAGCTGTGTGACCCATGGTAACCCTTCTTCATAAAAGCAAACAATTAAAGCAAAGCCTTTCTGCTATGACTTAGAGTAACAAGGTGAAGAATTTCTTCCAACAATGATTAACCCCAAAGATATGCAAAAAATGTCTGGCCAAACACAAAGTTTAATGATATGATAGTCTTCCGGCCAACCAGCAGGTCTTTTCATCATTACTTACGTCTGAGATACTCTTATTTAAACAGAACAAAAAACAAAAACCTCTTGTTTAAGCCCTGATCAAACTTAACCACCAGGAGGAACATGTTTTAAAATGCTTACAATAAGAGATGATGGATTGTGTGTTTCTGAAACAATTGTATACAGAACAATAAAGAAACAGGTAGATGTGTTGTTAAAAAAGAAACAGGTTTCTAATTTTTAGTAAATCTAAAAAGAGCTCTAGATCTTTTATCTTGTTAGTGAAATTGAAAACAATACCTGACAGCTCAGTAATAGGATACCATCATAGGTATGGGTGCTTGGCGTGGGGGATTCATTCTTTCAATAAACTTTTATTGAATGCTTCCTAGGTGCCAGACACTCTGTAAGGATCTGGGGATGTAAAGAAAAAAACAGGCCACTGACCCCAGAATGAGGTGGTTGGGGAATGCTTTCCAGAGGTTGGCAAACTACAGCCTGAGGGCCAAACCCAGCCCGTGGCCTGGGGCTTCCTGGAGGACAGCCACATCCATTCATTGACATCCTGTCTATGGCTCCTTCCATCACAGCAGAGTTGAAGAGTTAGGACAGAGACGGTACGTCCACAGACACTCAAATAGTTACTATCTGGCTCTTTACGGAAAAAGGGCCAATCCTTGTTCTAGTAAAATACTACAAGGCCTAGACTAAGACACTGACAACAGACATAAAAATGAGGACACAGAACCTAATGCACTTTAGAAGGCAGTATTTGTAGTGTAGAATGGGGTCAGAGGAAGGGAAGACTAGGGATAGCATCCACCTTACCTCTGGAGCCTGGAGAGAGGGACCTTTGCTTCCAGGCTGTCTCTTTCCCACCCCGTAGGCCCCGAGGACCCATCCTCAGCATTTCCTGGTGCCCAATAGAGCAAACCGTTTATATGTTTTTCAAGCACACTCCTATATTAATGTTCTAGACAGTCTGGGACAATACACTTAAAACAAACACTTCTTTTTTGAGTTAATAGTTCATTGAAATTTTTTTTTTTAAAGATTTTATTTATTTATTTGACAGAGAGAGACACAGCGAGAGAGGGAACACAAGCAGGGGGAGTGGGAGAGGGAGAAGCAGGCTCCCCGCAGAGCAGGGAGCCCGATGCGAGACTCAATCCCAGGACCCTGGGATCATGACCTGAGCTGAAGGCAGTCCGCTTAACCAACTGAGCCACCCAGGCGCCCCTCATTGAAATATTTTTTACTACTTGATCTAATGCTACCATGGAAATCAAAAGGACTTAGCTAAATATAAGCCACTTAAATAAAATATAGCAATATTGAATTTGGCAAGTTAAAATCTATAAAAGTGTTTTTCATAATTGTTAATGACTATGCTAATCCAAAATAAAGCACTATCAGATATTTTAAACTTTAACTGATAAAACTTTAACAAAGTAGTGGCAAGGTGACTTGACGGTAAATCTTGGCTTTATGTCTTTATCTTAATTAGATAATTAATGATAGGTTCAAGGCAGATTAAGGAGTCTGCCATGGGGGCAGGATCACCTTGAGGAACTCTCAACTGTCAGCCTCCCTCTTAACACCCCTGGATCTGTGAGAATGTCTAAATCTTATAAATGTCACGAATCATGCCACATTAGGTCCATCAGTGCAAAACAAGCTTATGAATGACTATTCAACTCAACAAACATTGTTGGGGCCTACTGGATCGAAGGCATGGCTGTGGCCTGCTCTGGGGTGGCAGAAGGACCAGGAAGACCAGGTGTTTACCCTAAATGAGCTGTGAATCCAGCTGGAAAGGACCGAGGGTCAGTGTGTGTCCAAATAAGGCAATGTGATGGGTTCTTAGTAGAGGCGAGCCGTCTTGTCAGTGGTAGCTAGTGCTCGAAAGTCCCATCACACGTCCCTCATTCTCCTGCCAACAGCACCACCTACCTCCTGCCCCTGCCCTCCTGTGTCACTTCAGTGGAAGCTGCCAAACCCAGATCACCCTGGCCCTGGCCCCGGACCAATCCAAGGGCCTCCTGCTCCTGGCTACAGTGAGGGGTCCGGGGTCCTTCCCGGGGCTTGCTGCGTTGGTCCTGGGAGAGTATAGCCCGTCCTGCCTGGGTGCAGAGTTGTAGGTGCAGTCGGAACACGGCCACCACGTGCTCCTCCCCTGGATGGAGGTTGGGACCCTGAGGTTCATGATGGTCTGAGAGAAGCCAAGGGTGCTATGACCTCAGTCAAATCTCTGCTCCCTGGCATCTCTGCCCTTCCCACAGTTGCCTTTGAACCCAGTAAATTGCCCAGCGTTGTGTAAGTTAGTCTGAGTTAAGTTTCTAGCCCTTGCAAAAAAATTCTAATAGAAATGTGACCAAGGAAGCAGAGGAGAAGGAGTGGTTGATTCTAGCTGGGGTACCAGGGAGGAGACCCTCCCGCTGAGACCTGGAGACTGAGTCAGATTTCTATAGGCAAAGGCGAGGGAACGGCACGACAGAGAGCAGGTACTGCGCATGCAAAACTACAGCGGGTGTGGATGTATGGGGGGCAGGGGGCGTGCAGGGGGGCTTGCTGGGGTGGGGGGCTGCAGAGGTGGGGGGCTGCAGAGAAGATGAGGAGAAGCAGAAACAACTCAGAGGCAGGGTGAGGCCAGCACATTTGTGATGAGCTTTGAATGTTCAAATGTGAGGAGTTCCTAAAATCCGGGGTAGGGAGTGTCATCCTTTTAACCTGTCCTTAAGTAGAAATTACTCTCAAGCAAGTGGCAATCTATAGGCCAGCATTACAGAGCTGGATGCCACGTTTGGCTGGTTTTGTCCCCTCATTACAGATCTCCCATTTCTCGGTGGCTCTGTAATCAGGGCTTGCTTACCTGTGCCTGATTAACAGTGTCAATGACAAGCTGTTGGGGAGAAATAAGGCATTTAACATGCACTCTACTCTGAAATATGGTATTTTGGTTGGGTTTTAATTTGCCTGTGTCTGCCGCTGAAGATTAGAAAAATATATATACAGCATGGGTCTGGCCTTTGGAATCTAGAAGCTAAGCTTGCAAAGTGCAGTTGTGTGTGCTGCTCACAAAGGAATGTCGTCCTTCGCTAAATGTGAAGACTTCCCAGGCTTCTCGTATGAGTTGGTTGTCTTTGTTGAAGCAGGAGATCTTAAGTAAAAGGGAGTGCATAATTCTTGAAGGTGGCTGCCAAGGCCCAGAGTCCTACAAATTACTGCAACCGAAAAATGAAAATAGGGAGCAAACACAAGACCTTTTTGTACTATTTTTGCAACCTCCTGAGAGACAGTAATCATTTCAAAATAAATGTTTTTTATTTTTATTTATTTTTTTATTTAAATTCAATTAGCTAACATATAGTACATCATTAATTTCAGAAGTAGAGTTCAATAATTCATCAGTTGCGTATCATACCCAGTGCTCATCACATCACATGCTCTCCTTAACGCTCATCACCTAGTAACCCCATCGCTTCACCCACCTCCCCTCCAGCAACCCTCAGTTTGTTTCCTAGAGTTAAGAGTCTCTCATGGTTTTTCTCCCTCTCTGATGACTTCACTCATATGTGGAATATAAGAAACAGCACAGAGGATCATAGGGGAAAGGAGGGAAAACTGAATGGGAAGTCATCAAAATAAATGTTTTTTCCATGGAGCAGAGTCTGTGGTTAAATACATTGGGGAAATACTAAGCATTATATCCTTCTGTGGATTTTAAAAAGCACATGGTTTTTCAAAGGTTCTGAGAAGTCCTGCAAAATAACTAGATTTGTTTGGAGCCTGGGGGTGACACAAGACCTAATTTCACATACAATAGATACACATGACATGGGTTGAATTGTCTATTTTCTTAAAGGGGTCCAGACCAAAAACAAAGTTTGGAGAGGCCACGGGTAGACATTAGAATTCACAATTCTCAATTCAATTGAGCTCCCTCTTCTGAGAAGGATTTTCAATCCAGCCTCTCATGCTAGGCAGAGACCATCCACAGACTCAGACACCTAGAATCTTACTCATTACCAGCACACCATCTGGGAGGCCTGGAAATCCTATGGCCTGTTGTAGCCTGTAGGGACATGAGTGGGAGTGAGCACGGCACATGTATAGGACAGGGAAGGGACACACAGAGGGCAACACTCTGGAAAAGCAATGGGAACACAAATAAGATTGGCAAATGATGATGTGCATTGTAGGGGAATAAGATAGTGCTTGGCTTTAAGAAGCCTAATATTTCATTGATTGGGTGTATTAGGATGGATTAGATGAGGATGCAATTAACTATATTACAAAGAATAATCTGAGTGCCTTATTGGAGCCATAATATACCACAAAGATTCAACAAATCATAATTGCATGGGGGCAGAGCTATCTTGAAAGGCACCTTGGAGGAAATTACTTTGAGGATCTCGAAGAATGAGTAGAATTTCAAAAGTGATGTCCATCATTATATCAGTTAAGAGTGCTGCCAAATTGCGAGGAATGGAAAATCCACCTGACAGCAGCTTAAGGGTTAAAGATGTTTCATTATCTCATGTGGAGTATGGAAGCTAATGGATGAATCTCAAAAACATGCTAAGAGAAAAAAAGTCACATCCCAAAAGACCACATTCTATATAATTCCATTCTTGTGACATTCTAGAAAAGGCAAAATTACAACAACAGAAAATGGAGCAGTGGTTTCCAGGGGCTGAGATAGGGGTAGGGGGTTGACTACAAAGAGGCATAAGGGAAATTTTGGGGGTGAGAGAAACGTTCTAGATCTTGACAGTGGAGGTGGTTACATTACTGTCTACATCTATCAAAACTCATAGAACTGCACACTTAAAATGGGTTAATTTTTTTTGTGTATACCTCAGTAAACCTCCTTTTAATTACAACAGAATATATATTCATTGCAGAAAACTTGGAAAATACAAAACACCCAAAGAAAAACATTAGAGTCACTCAGAGTACTGAGGCATATCCCTTTGGTATTTGTTATAATAGAACTAGGATTACACTGTCCGGGTTTTATAGTCTTTTTCTAAAACTTAAATTTTGATACCTTAGGAGTGTTTCATCATATGGATGCACCAGAAGTCTCACTCAACAGTTTGCATTCATTTTTTTTTTTTTAAAGTAGGCTCTATGCCCCTCGTGGAGCCCAAAGCAGAGCCGGAACTCACGACCCTGAGATCAAGACCTGAGCTGAGATCAAGAGTCGGACTCCTAACAAACTGAACCACCCAGGTGCCTCTCGTTCTTTTCTGATCATAAATAATCCTCTGCTGCATCAGTACCCTTATACAGACCCGTAATATTCCCTTTGGTATATCTGGTGAAAAGTTATGAACAGTTTTAGTACTCTTTTTTTTTTTTTTTTAAGATTTTATTTTGAGAGAGAGAGCATGAGCAGGGAGAGGAAGAGAGAATCTGAAGCAGACTCCACACTGAGCATGAAGCCTGACACCAGGCTCGATCTCACATCCAGGAGATCATGACCTGAAATGAAACCAAGAATCGGATGCTTAACGAATGAGCCACCCAGGCGCCCCCATTTTTAGCACTCTTGACATGCACTTCGTGGCATATTCTTTTGATTATCCTCAAGGACGACAAATCACCAGTAGATTTTGTTTTTAAGTAATTGAAACTCAGATGGCGCTATGTCTCAGGAATGAGGAGACAGGGAAGCTGAAGAACGTTATATGAGTATTATGACCAAACTTTCTGAAAGTTCCATAAACTGCTTCTAAAAGCAGGTTCAGAAGGAGGGGGCTCCAGTGTTGCTCTGAACAGTCAATAGCCTAAGTGCATAGCCTCACCAGACAACCTTTTTAGAGAAATATCTCACGTAGAGAAATTCCACACATTTGCTCCTTTGCTGATATGTCAATATTATAGCTTCATATTTACATCTTGGGTATGTGTGTCCCTATATATTATATAAGGCTGATTTCTTTGTATGTTTATGGGATATTTACTTACATAACTCCTACAACCACTTGGCATGGTGGGGAAGGAGGGGCAGAATTTTCTGGATTCACTATCACACTCTCATTACAACTCAGCGCCAGGGCATGGAACCCAGGCCTGCAGGAACTGCTCATCTCGGCCATGAATCATTAGGCCTCCCGGGCTTTGTGCCATCACTACCTGGGATGAGTCACCTAGGAGTTTCACACATCTGAGTTTCAGCCCTCAGGTGAGCTGTTTCAGCACGGGGCTGTCTCCTTCCAGATGCATGTATTCATTTGGAAGGGCATCGGTCATATTGGATGATAGGCTCTCCCTACTTCAGTATAACCTCATCTTAATGACAGCTGCCATGACCTTATTTCCAAATAAGTTCACACTCACATGTACCCGGATGAGGGTTGTAGCCTATCTTTTGGGAGGACACAATGGAACCCACGATGACTTTGCTTTCCTTGTCCTGGTTAAGCCAACTTTTCACAATTTCTGTGAAAATTTTATTATAAACACACATCAAGTGTCAACCTCCTGATTGATTATCTAATCATTTTCCCCCTCAGGGATGGCTGGCACTATCTGGAGACATTTTGGGGCATCAGGGGTGGGGAGGGATTTAGTGGGTGGCATCTGGTGGGTGGAGGGCAGGGAGGCTGCCAAACATCCTACCGAGCACAGGACAGCCCCCCCTCAACCACGCGTGGAGGCCAGAAAGTCAATAGTACCAAAGCCGAAAAGCCCCGATCTAAAACAATCCTTCCATATTGGTTAGGACTTCAGCATACCTTACGGGGACACACGATTCAATCTATAACATCTCCCATGTAATTATCATTTTGGCTTTAGCCCCAAGACTGACATCTGAGTCATCATCGTGATGATGGATGGTTGCTCAAACGCAAGTCAGGTTTTACTTTGGAAATGGATAAGAACCGAGGTAACGGGAAATGAGAAAGATGTATTTTTTTTAATTTTATTTTATTTTATTAGGTTAGTCACCATACATTGCATCGTTAGTTTTTGATGTAGTGTTCCATGATGCATTGTTTGCGTATAATACCCAGTGCTCCATGCAGTACGTGCCCTCTTTAATCCCCATCACCAGGCTAACCCATCCTCCCACCCCCCTCCCCGCTAGAACCCTCGGTTTGTTTCTCAGAGACCATAGTCTGTCATGGTTCATCTCCCCCTCCGATGTCCCACCCTTCATTTTTCCCTTCCTTCTCCTAATGTCCTCCATGTATTTTTAACTTGTGGCTATTAATCACTGATATCTATCAATACCTGCATCAAACAACAAGCAACAGTGCTGAGAGCAGGTGCATGAGAAAGGTAGGATACCAGCTCCCGTAATATTGGAAATGCCCCTTCACTGGGAATAAAGCTGCATTCTATGAAATTGGGGACGATGTCTGTCTGTTCACCACAGTATCGCTAGCACTCAGAATGGTGAGTGGCACATAGTAGGTGTTCAGTAAATACTTGTGTGGTGACATGTAATGTCTCAGGGAGGAGTTTTGAGGAAAATCCTTACCTCAGGGGCCTCACCCTTTATTGCTCAAAACACCTTGAAATGACTCCAATTCCATTTCCTGAATGTCCCAGGAATCATGTTTACAAGTATGAATTGCTGTGTGTGCAGATTTATAGAGCAGAAGTGTGTGTGTGTGTGTGTGTGTAAAAAATATAAAGTATTAGTCAGAACCCATATAAATACATACAAATAATCATGTGGTGCTCAACTTTGTAAACCACCTAAGATAACAGTGAAGAGAACAGTAACCACCAACGTGAAGTCTAAGCTCCTGCCTAAGGTAGTGCCCAGGAGAAAACTGGGAAGTGAGAAGGAACAAGCTGTGAAGACAGGACCTGGGATGCTGAGAAGGTGGTTGAGGAGGCCCCGTAAGTGTGTGAGTGGCTCCCGCCTGACTGACTGGGAAATGGGCCTAAGGGCCCGAACTGGGGTCGTGCTCCTGGCCAACACCTTCTGCCTTCCAAGCATCTTGCCCTGCCCGGGCCAGGGGCTCCTCCTCACCCGAATCCCCTCTGGGTTCTGGTTCTGGGCGGCCAGTCCCTCCACAGGCAGGGAGCGCCACAGAGGGCCCTTCGCCCGCCCGAGGAAGCCAGTTGGCACCTTCCCTCTTTCCCTGCCTGTCTCCTTAACGCTCTTTAACTCGAAAGGCACCACAGGAAGAAGGTAAGGGCAATACGAGAGACTTGGAGAACCCAAAAGCCTTGGCCTTTGTTTCGAGGAGTTCTGGATTGGCCTTGGGGGGATCAGTCTGCAGCAAAGTCCACCCCAGAGAAAGAACTTTGTCACTGATGTGTGGGACAAGACCTCTAACCTAAAATCAACATTCTAATAGT
>NC_138376.1:19323165-19354097 GCF_054177405.1 Leptonychotes weddellii | reverse complement strand
CACGCCAGGACACATTTTCATAAGAAAGAAAATATTTGAGGGATGCCTGGGTGGCTCAGTTGGTTAAGCATTTGCTTGGGTCATGATCCTGGGGTCCTGGGATCGAGCCCTTCATCGGGCTCCTTGCTCAGCAGGGAGTCTGCTTCTTCCTCTCCCTCTGCTGCTTTCTCTCTCTCTCTCTCTCTGACAAATAAATAAATAAAATCTTCAAAAATTAAAAAAAAAGAAAATACCGGAATGTCTTTCTCACTCAGATGCATTTTTGTGAGAGCAGGTCTTTCTTAGAGGAAGACATTACCATGAAGAATATCCTTAGTTTGCCAAAATCCTGATGAAGTTGGAGTGACTCAATGGTTCTACAATAACAGGAGTCTGGAAACAGCAGCTCTGCCTAAGTCGAGATCAGTAAAAGAGCAGCAAGAAGGATCCTAGGTGGGCAGGAGGAGATGGATTGCAGACAGTAGCAAGAGGGGCCTAGAGGAGGGTGGCCTGAGTCTAGGAATTCCCGAAACGGTGAGGTAGTTTCACATGATGAGTGTAGATAGGCTCGGTCAGGTTTTATTAACATTGCCTTTCTGTGTCAGAGGGTAGGATCCACTATTTTAAAGGAATGAATAAAGTGGCACTTGGCACTATGGGACCCAGTTTTCTGTATGTTAAAAGGAGGATCATGCCACCCCTGGGGCCTTTCAGTCCTAAATTCTGAGTCAGAGGAGTCTGTGAGTGAGCAGTAACAGCAGGATCGAGCCACATGCTTGACACATTTTAATAGTGTTCCGAGAAGATACTGATCGCCTATTAGGGCTGCAAAGTCAAAACACAGCTCCCAAGGTGAGAGAATTTGGTACAGTCATGAGAAAGAAACAGAACCCTTAGCAGGATTGGCAGTGCCTTGAGGAGGCCCGTCCAGGCCGCTCTGGAAGGAGCAGTGTCGTGCTATCTGGACCGGCCAGAAGGAATTTGTGAAATGTTTGGGGGGTGGGGTGTGCATCGTGTGTTTGTGTGTGCGTGTGCTCATGCTTGCCCCTAGTTGCTGGCTATAGCGCTTGTTTGTTTTTACCAAATCTGTGGCTCATGGGTCAGTTGCCTGAGGAGCCCAAGTGGTCTGCAGATGATTTTCCGTGTCTGGGTCCTGGAGGCTCCAGATGTGCCAAGTGGGTGTGCAGGCGCTGGTGACTAAGCAGGGAAGAACGTGTCGAGCTGGGCGTGACTCCCCGGGCAGATGTGGCTGGAAGGAATCAGATGCTCTGTCTGCAATGCGAGACTGTGCTCAGCCTACAGAAAAATGGTTCCTTCTCAGGTCTGCTCGGCAGGGAAACTCTGGTGGGGGGTGGGGGGTGGGCGTGGGGGGAGTGCTGGGGAGGAATATTCTGTAGCATCACAGAGAGCGCCTTCACGCTCTCTAAGCTGCACAGCATGGCCAAAGGGACACAAGTGTCCCCATCACTTAGACCATCAGTGCACCTGTTCCAAACCGGATTCCAGAGCGTTGCACCGGGACATGTAGACAAGGCCCCAGAAATCCTCCCTGAGGCTGAGCCCCAAATTGTTCTACTTTTTATTAGTTATTGCTGTTAATCCCTCATTGTGCCTAATTTGTAAATTAGACTTTATCATAGGTGTGTATAGATAGGAAAAAACAGTGTATATATAGGGTTCAGTACCATCTGCAGTTTTAGGCATCTGCTGGGGGTCTTGGAACAGATGTCCTGCAGATCAGGGGGGACTACTGTCCCTCCCAAAGTGCCCATCTCCAAATACTATCACACTGGGGGTTAGGACTTCAACGTATGCCGTGAAGGTTAAAGAGAAGTCCCTTGCCTATAGCAGGCATTCCAATGTTAGCTCCCTTGCTCCGTCCATCAGCAAGTGAATATTAAACATTAAAACTGGGGCACCTGTCGGTTAAGTGTCTGCCTTCGGCTCAGGTCATGATGTCGGGGTCCTGGGATGGAGCCCCACATGGGGCTCCCTGCTCAGCGGGGAACCTGCTTCTCCCTCTGCCTGCCGCTCCCCCTGCTTGTGGGCTCTCTCTCTTTCTCTCTCTAATAAATAAATAAAATCTTAAAAAAAAAATTAAAACTTAGCTGTGTTGGAAATAACACAAGGATCCAGTGGGGGACTAGTTAAATAAGCGTTAAACTAGCGGCACAAACGTAGTGGATACCATGTGGCCGGAAAAAGGAGTACACCATTCCGCGGGGCACTGATGCGGAGGTCATCAAGTCAGCAGGTGAAGCTATAGAATGGCACACGTGGTGTAAGACAAGGAGGAAGAAGGATGTGTATTTGAATTTGCTTGTATTTAGATGGAAGGATAGATCAGCTTCCGCCTTACATCACGTGACAACTTCCAGAAACCAGGTGTGTAGGAACGGAAGACCTGCTGAGCAGATTGGACCCCAGGGTTGTGTGATAGCCCCCCACTCTGTGCAGAGTGGGCGAGGCCAGAGCTGTCTGTCTGTCTTCCCCACTTCCCCAGGGGTTACCTGCCTTCCACTGCCGCGCGGGACCCCACAGGACACAGGTACTTTTGCCCCTGGCTCATTTCCTCTGGCGACACAGCAGAAGGGAGAGCCCCTGAAATAGCAGCCCCTAGAGTGAAGAAGCCCTGGGGAAGCCCTGGCCCTCAGGGGAAACCCCCTCTGTTGGTACCACATAGAGAGAGCTCCCAAAATGCGTTTTTGGCTTCCCACCGGTTGGGCACGCTAAAAATTTCCATTGGAAAGTGCCTGAGAAGCCCTCGAGATCAGGGCTTCTCAATCTCAAAGTGCACTCAAATCCCCTGGGGATCCTGTTAAAAATGCAGATTCTGCTTCAGTAGGTCAGGGATGGGACCTGAGAGTCGGCATGCTCCCGGTGATGCCCATGCTGCTGGCCCGTCCTTCTCAGCTTATGGATGGAGGCAAGAAGCCCCACAGGACAGAGGCTTCACCACAGATTTCACATCCTGTCTCTGGCCTCTCTGCTGAGGAGGCACTTTTCCTACTGAGTCAGCATGTCCTGAATTATAATGGACCCCTTTTAAAGGAAAAACCCCCTGCACTTATGGTCTCAAGAACGTGCCTTATTCTCTACTCTTTATAGACTATAGACTTTTAGCCTATTCTGAAGTCTTATTCTATAAAAATGTCTTTCAACTGCTAATTATTATCCCAAGGGAAAAAGTTCTCTTTTTAACACTGGTAAGATGTTTTTTATTATCAGGGAAACAAAAGCACAAAATTAAAAATTCTCATAGAAGAATGATGTCAATTTCTATACAAACACAGAAAACTCTCCAAGATATCTTTTTAAGAGATAAAGTCAATACAGAAAAATATGGCACACTCCATTTATGTTTTTAAAAACTCAGACTCGGGGCACCTGGGTGGCTCAGTCGGTTAAACGTCTGCCTTTGGCTCAGGTCATGATCCCAGGACCCTGGGATCGAGACCTGCGTCGGGCTCCTTGCTTAGCGGGGAGCCTGCTTCTCCCTCTGCCTCTGCCCCCCCACCCCCTGCTTGTGCATCCTCACTCTCTCTGACAAATAGATAAATAATTAAAATCTTTCAAAAAAACCCAAAAACTCAAACTCATCTGTAGAAGTCTGGGAATATACAGGAAGGTGTGTGTGTGTGTGTGTGTGTGTGTGTACCATAAAGAAAAGACCTAGGACAATGCACACAATTTCCTAACAGTGGTTACCTCTTGGGAGCAGAATGGGATTAACCAATGATTAAAAGAGACTTTGGCTTTATCTGTAATATTTTCAGTTTTGTTTTTTTTTTTTTACAATGAGAATGTATTTGTTAATTATTTATATAATTAAAATAAATAAAAATACTTAAAACAGCAAAAAAACATTTTCTCATAGAACTTGTATTCCCCCCATATAAATTTGCAGACCCCACTTGAAGAACACTCTGCTTCCCTCCACCTTGACTTCGCACTGGCTCAGCTCTCTTCTCTTCCTCCCCATTATCCCATTACACAGTGTGGTATAGGAGAAAGAACATGGGCTCTGGAGCCAGACAAACCTGGCTTTAATTCAAGGGAAGTCAATTTACCACTTACAGGCTAGGTGACCTTGGATAAGTTACTTAACCTCTCTGAGTTTAAACTCTTCACTGATCAAATGAAGATGATAGCTCAAGTATCAATCCCTTTTTGACCATCCATTTTCCCTCATCCCACCCTAGTCTGGGCCAGGATCATCTATTATGAATTCTCCTGGAAGTGTTTCTTCCCCTTAGAGCACTATCTCAGATTATAACTTCACAGGCATTCATTGACCAAGGTCCTCTTCCTCCCCTGGACTATAAACTCCTTGTAGCAGATTCTACGTAGCTCCTTGCTAACCACTGCTTTCCCCACAGCTAGCATAGTGATGGGCACCTAGTAGGGGCTCAATAGATAGATAGCTAATACGTGAATGAATACATAACCTACCTTACCAGGTTTTTAGGAAGGGTAATTGTGGTAGATTAAAGAAGCTTCAAATTTATTGCCATTCTCCTTCCCATGAATCTGGTCCAGCCCCATTATTCACATTGGTCAATGTGATAAAGTGGACATGACACTGTAATTTCTGAGCTTGGCCTCAATAGATTTGCAGTTTCCACTTTTGTATACTTGGAATTGTTCTTGGAACCCAGCACACCTGCTGTGAGAGCCCACATGTGTGAAGAGGCCACGTGGAGGAGAGCTGAGAACCCAGGGACTGCAACTCTGGCTGAGCTCCCAACCAATAGCCACTGTCAACCTTGGCCACGTGAATGAGCCACCATGGACCCCTAACACCAGGGGAGCCTCCAGATAGCTGCAGTCACAGCCAGCAACACATGCAGCAGGAGATCCACTCATCTGAGCCCAGCCAACCCACAAAATAGTGATAGATAATAAATAGGTTTGTTATAAGTCATTAAGTTACATAACAACAGATAACTAGAACAAATGGAAAAACCTTGGCTCAGAGTGGAAGATCCATCACTCAATATCAGTCTTCTTTCCTCTCCAACTACATATTTCAATCTGAAAATCTTTCTCCCTGGTCTCACTTCCTGCCACCTCTTCTCCCCAGAGTTCTCCTACCTGGCACCCTCAATTAAGTCTTTTCCATCTCTCATGGCCCAGTTGCAATCCCACCACTGACACCATGAAGCTTTCTCACCATCTCTCTGGATGTCTGGCTTTTTTTGGAGGAGCTACCTGACATTGGTCAAGGCTCATGACCCCAAGGAACATTGCCTGCAGATCCCCTTACTTGTTAAATGTGACTGCTTTAAAGACATAACCATTGTAAACTGTATGCACCTAACATGGGGACACCCAAATACATAAAATGGTTAATAACAAATAAAATCGATAGTAATACAGTAATAGTAAGGGACTTTAACACACCACTTGTATCACTGGTCAGATCATCCCAACAGAAAATCAAGAAGGAAACATTGGACCAGATGGATTTAACAGATATATTCAGAACATTCCACCCCAAAACAGCAGAATACCCATTCTTTTTAAGTGCACATGGACTACTCCCTAGAATAGATTACATATTAGGCCACAAAACAAGTCTTGACAAATTCAAGAAGATCGAAGTTATACCAGGCATATTTTCTGACCACAATGCTATGAAACTAGAAGTCAACCACAAGAAAAAATCTGGAAAGAGCACAAATACATGGAGATTAAATAGCATGCTACTAAACAATGAATGGGTTAACTAAGAAATCAGAGGAAATAAAAAAATACATGGAGACAAATGAAAATGAAAACACAATTGTCCAAAATCTTGGGGATGTGGCAAAATTGTTCTAAAAGGTAAGTTTATAGCAAAACAGACCTACCTCAAGAAGCAAGAAAAATCTCAAGTAAACAATCTAACTATACACCTAAAGGAGCTAGAAAATGAACAAACAAAACTCCAAAACAGCAGAAGGAAAGAAATAATAAAGATTAGAGCAGAAATAAATGACATAGAAACTAAAAAAGACAAACAAAACAAAACAAAACAAAAAACAAGAGAATAGATCAATGAAACCAGGAGCTGGTTCTTTGAAAAAATAAACAAAATTGAAAAACTTTTAGCCAGACTCATCAAAAACAGCAGCAACAACAACAAAAGAAAACAAAAACAGAGAGAGAGAGAGAGGATTCAAACAAAATCAGAAATGAAAGAGGAGAAATAACAACCAACACCACAGAAATACAAAGGGTTGCATATGAATATTATGAAAAATTATATGTCAATAAATTGGACAACCTAGAACAAATGTATCAGTTTCTAGAAACATAACCTCCCAAGATGAATTGGGAAGAAATAGAAAGTGTGAACAGACTGATTACCAGCAATGAAACCGAATCAGTAATAAAAAAACTCCCCAAACATTTAAAGAAGAGTTAATACCTATTTTTCTCAAACTATTCCAAAAAATAGAAGAGGAAAGAAATCTTCCAAATTCATTCTATAAGGCCAGCATTTCTCTGATATCAAGAGCAGATAAAGACACCACAAAAAAGGAGAACTACAGGCTAATATCTCTGGGTAACATAGATACAAAATCCTCAGCAAAATATTAGCAAACTGAATCTAACAATACATTAAAAAAATCATTCACCACTATCAAGTGGGATTTATTCTCTGGATGCAAGTGTGGTTCAGTATTTGCAAATTAATCAGCATGATACA
The DNA here is from genome assembly GCF_054177405.1 of Leptonychotes weddellii. Classification (NCBI taxonomy): domain Eukaryota; kingdom Metazoa; phylum Chordata; class Mammalia; order Carnivora; family Phocidae; genus Leptonychotes; species Leptonychotes weddellii. Next base: position 19,347,424 of record NC_138376.1, on the reverse strand, counting down.
TCACATCAATAAGAAAAAGGATAAAAACCATATAATCATTTCAACAGATGCAGAAAAAGCATTTGACAAAATATAACATCCATTCATGATAAAAACCCTCTACAAAGCAGTTTAGAGGGAACATACCTCAACATCATAAAGGCCATATATGAAAAACCCACAGAAAACATCACACTCAATGGGGGAAAACTGAGCTTTTTTCCCTAAAGTCAGGAACAAGATAAGGATGTCTACTCTCACCACTTTTATTCAACATAGTACTGGAAGTCCTAGCAACAGCAATTAGACAAGAAAAGGGAATAAAAGGCCTCCACATTAGTAAGGAAAAAGTGAAACTTTCACTTTTTGCAAATGACATGATACTATATATAGGAAACCCTAAAGACTCCACCAAAAAACTACTAGAACTGATAAATAAATTCAGTCAGGTTGCAAGGTACAAAATCAATGTGCAGAAATCTGTTGCATTTCTATATAATAATAACAAAGCAGCAGAAAGAGAAATTAAGAAAACAATCCCATCTACAATTGCATGAAAGATAATAAAATACCTGGGAATAAACTTAACCAAGGAGGTGAAAGACCTGTACTCTGAAAACAATAAAACTTTGAGGAAAGAAACTGCAGATGACACAAAGAAATGGAAAGACATTACATATTCATGGATTGGAGGAACATATATTGTTAAAATGTCCATATTACCCAAAGCAATGTACACATTTAATGCAAGCCCTATCAAAATACCAACAGCATTTTTCACAGAACTAGAACAAACAATCCTAAAATTTGTATGAAATCACAAAAAACCCCTCATAGCCAAAGCAATCTTGAAAAATAAAAACAAAACTGGAGGAATCACAATCCCAGATTTCAAGTTATATTACAAAGCGGTTATAATCAAAACAGCATGGTACTGGCACAAAAATAGACACATAGATCAATGGACCAGAATAGAGAGCCAAAAAGTAAACCCACAATTTTATGGTCAGTTAATATGTGATAAAGCACAAAAGAATGAGTAATGGGAAAAAGTCTCTTCAACAAATGGTGTTGAGAAAACTGGACAGCAACATGAAAAAGAATGAAACTGGACTACCCTCTTACACCATACACAAAAATACACTCAAGTTGGATTAAAGACCTAAATGTGAGACCTGAAACCATAAAAATCCTAGAAGAGAGCACAGGCAGTAATGCCTCTGACTTCAGCCGTAACAACATTTTTCTAGATATGTCTTCCGAGGCAAGGGAAATAAAAACAAAATTAAACTGTTGGGACCCCACTCCCCCTACTTGTGTTCCGTCTCTCACTGTGTCTTTCTCTGTCAAAAAAAAAAAAAAAAAAGCATCTGAACAGCAAAAGAAACAATCAACAAAACTGAAAGGCAATGTATGGAATGGGAGAATATATTTGCAAATGACATATCCAATAAAGGATTAGTATGCAAAATATATAAAGAACTTATAAAATTCAATACCCAGGGTGCCTGGGTGGCTCAGATGGTTAAGCGTCTGCCTTCGGCTCAGGTCATGATCTCAGGGTCCTGGGATCCAGTCCCGCATCGGGCTCCCTGCTCCTTGGGAGCCTGCTTCTCCCTCTGCCTCTCTCTCTCTCTCTCTGTCTCTCATGAATAAATAAATAAAATTAAAAAAAAAAACAAAAAACTCAATACCCAAAAAATAATCCAGTTAAGAAATGGGCAGAAAAGGGTGCCTGGATGGCTCAGTTGGTTAAGCATCCAACTCTTGATTTCGGCTCAGGTCATGATCTCAGGGTTGTGAGATGAAGCCCCACCTCTGTCTCTGAACTCTGCTTGTCCCTCTCCCTCTGCTCCTCCCCCCACTTGTGCTCTCTCTCTCTCTAAAGTAAATAAATAAAATCTTCAAAAAAAGAAAGAAAGAAATGGCCAGAAGACATGAATACATTTTTCTCCAAAGAAGAAATACTGATGGCCAACAGACACATGAAAAGATGCTCAACATTACTCATCATCAGGGAAATGCAAATCAAACCACAATGAGATATCACCTCACACCTGACAGCATGGTTAAAATAAAAAATAAAAGAAACAACACGTGTTGATGAGGATGTGGAGAAAAAGGAACCCTAGTGCACTATTGGTTGGAATGTGTATATATGCACAATGGATATATTATGTGTGTGCGTGCATGTAGAAATAAGTCAGAGACAGACAAATACCATATGATTTCACTCCTATGTGGAATTTAGAAATAAATCAACAAAGAAAAGAGACAACCAAAAAAATAGACTCTTAACTCTAGAGAACAAACAAAAGGCTATCAGAGGGGAGGGGGGTGGGGGATGGGTGAAATAGGTGAGGGGAATTAAGAGCACAGTTATCACGATGAGCACTCTGTAATCTATAAATTTTTGAATCACTGTATTATACACCTGAAACTAATATAACCACTGCATGTCAACCACACTGGAATTAAAATTTTTTAAAAATGTGACAGATGTGACTGCCTTATTCCCAAGTATATGTACATTCTTGAGGGAAGCGACCAGAGCACTCAACATCTTCATTTGCTCATAGCTGGTGCCCACAAGTACTTTGCCTTTTACTTGGCAGCCTTCACCAGGAAAGGATTATCTGGCGACCTGAGGATGGTAGATGGTAGCACTAAACTAAGCAGGCTTTGTTTCCCATCAGAAACCTGAGGTCAGTGAGTCACTGACTAGTTTGCTTCCTGGACCTTAATCACTCACACTTCCCACATTTACGCCATGCCGGGAAGGATAAAGGAACCCTGAGCTCACATATCAGAAACACACAGGGTCTGCGTAAATCCACAAACAGATTAAACTAGAGTAACCAGAGTGGTCTGCGTTGTCCAGCATTTTCCTCACACTGCTCTAGAAGAGTAAGAAAGGTCATGCTCACTCCTGCCCTGTGTCGAGAGGCTGAAGGTTGAAGTCAACTGCCACACATTTTCCTGAATAGGTGACGTACGCTTTTATTAGAATTTTCTCTTTTGAACTTTGTGTAAATTTGACGTCACTGAATATCTTTATGAAAGTTCATGGTGGACAGTGGCCGAGTTTGCTGACGTCTCAAGGAATCCAGGACTCCGCCTCGTCTTGTCAGTGCTGTGACTGACCTATGTCCCTTCTCCCAGACTGCCCAGCGAGGGGCTGGAGGCCTCGGGCGGGTTCTAACACAGCCACAGGCTTCCCTGGTAGTTCCTTCCACCTCAAATATGCACCTTTCCTCCAAAACTAATTGCTCCCTTGCCATATGTCAGACATGCTGGATATTGTGGATACAGAGAGGAAAGGACATAGTTTCCGTCGCTTAGGAGCTTTAGTCTGTCCCAAACAGTATGACACAGGGGCAGTTTTCGCCTCAGACTGCCAGGGCTGTGCGTCCAAGTGGTGCGCACAGGACCATGAGGCAGAGTCTCCCCTCTTTTACTTATAACTGACGCCAAGCTAGCCTGGTGTCCTCTCAAGCACCGGCGTCCCATCCCAGATACTGAGAAGCTGTGGCCAGGGTGGGGGTCATGGCGGGAGGCAAGAAGCCTCAGAGCCGGGGACCAGAGTGATTGCAGGGACCATCCTGAGTCTTCATGTGTACTCGCTGACTTTCAATAGGGCCCCTCCCGGGAGCTGGTGAAGATGCAGAGCATTGCAGCTCACCTGTGTGCAGTAATAATGCAGAGCTTGGGGTAGCGAGGACAGGCTGAAGGACTCAGCCTCCCCCACGCCAGCATGAGTGGGGCAGGCCAGCTCTCAGGAGGCTGAGCTGCTGGCCCACGAACACTCTTTCTCCTCCTTGGTCCCATCCTTGAGTGTAGAGGGGCCTCCACAAGGCCCTGCCCACCAGGGGCGGGGCCTCATATTCCTGTCCTGATGGAAAGCTCCCTGCCTAACACTGAAAATTCAGAATCTCTGATTTTCTACTTTTGTTTGTTTCAGTTTCCTCTCTTATGGTTTCTGACTCATTTACTTTTTCCCATTATTGTATTATTCATTTTTATGGTAAGTTGTCTCAGGCAGGGAATAAACAGATAAACAGAGAGGGAGGGAGGGAGCTATGACAGATACACAGATAGACGGATATTGATGGATGGATGGATGGATGGATGGATGGAAGGAAGGATGGATGGATGATAGCTGCCATGCAGAGAAGGGGTAAGGGATGAGCAGAAGAAAACAAGAAAGAGACTCACCATGATATCTCTGTGATCTTGTGTTCACCCCCAGCTCTGCCCCTCAGGAACTTTCCTGAGCATTGAGCTCTTAAAGGCAGCTGAAGCCACCCATGGCTGCAGGCCAGGGCTCAGCTTTCCCATTGCCAGCCATGCAAGCAGCCCAAAGCTACGCTCACAATGAAAGCAAACAAGGAACCAGGCAAGGATCAGCTCCTGGGAGTCAGGCGAATCCGGGCTTTGGGACAGGCTCCCAGCAGCACAACTGGTGGAGATGGAGAGTTGGCAGATGGTATCACGAAAGCTGAAACCAAAAACCGAAGGTCCATTCTCCAGCATCACAGAATCTCACAGCTGCATGGTGACCAGTCCCAGGGAGGTGGTGTGACTTTACCTGGGTCACAATACATGCTGCTATTTCACATTTCACGGTGTTGGTCACACACAAACACAAATCCGGGTGGTTTCTGGATGATGTCCTGAATTACCAAGTACATTATACAAGCGTGAGCCCTGGTTTGGGGTCTTGAAATAATGTTTTGTTTTTTTAAAAGATTTTATTTATTTGACAGAGAGAGATAGTGAGAGAGGGAACACGAGCAGGGCGAGTGGGAGAGGGAGAAGCAGAATCCCCTCTGAGCAAGGAACCCAATGTGGGACTCGATCCCAGGACCCTGGGATCATGACCTGAGCCAAAGGCAGACGCTTAACGACTGAGCCACCCAGGCGCCCCTTGAACTAATGTTTTTTTTCTATGTTTAACAAATGCCTGTTGGGTGAAAAAGTGCCTGCGTAAACCAATAATGTACACACCTCTGCATTCCCAAATCCTGAACAAATTAGACTTTTGATTTTATAAAGTTAGAATAGAGTTGGTTTTAATATTTCAAAATCTGGGTTTTAATATTTCAGAACTTCCCATATCAGTGCCCTGGCCTCTCTCACACCTCACCCCTTCCTCTCCTGAGGGGTCTCCTGTACCCCCTCCTAAGTCTCTGTAGTAGTAACATTTATTACAAGCACTTGCTTAAAATTATTGACTTTCATGGACTTCATGATTTGAAAGTTCTTGTCTTGGGTGACAAATTATATTTATTAAGAAATAATTTATTTTCCAAGATGTGGTCAGGTAAAAATGGCGCCCAAATTCTTTCTCCATCCCTTGGATTGATGCGTTGATTGGGCCAATAGGATACAGTGAAAGTGAACTTGTGAAATTTCCAGATAAGACCTCAAAAGGCCTTGTAGCTTCCACGTGTACTGTCTTGGAATATTGCTGTCCCTATAAGAAGCCCAGGCTCTCCTGCTGGAGAACCCATGAACAGCCCCAGCTAACTAGCAGATGTGAGAGTGAGGCCATCTTTGACCAACCTGAGTAGACCCTCTGGATAGCTGCAACCACATGAGTAACCCCAGACAAGACTAATAGAAGAACCCCCCAACTGAGCCCAGACCAAATGGCAAAATCTTGAGCAAAGATACACTGGTTGCTTTATAGTACTAAATGTTGGGATGGTGTATTATGCTGCAATACTAGACAATAGGTAAAGAAATTGTCACTGGAAGTGAGGTACCAGCCTAATAAAAACTGCAAGAATATGGTGTCATCTTTGGGACCAGGCAGGCTGAGTCTGGAAAAGCAAAGAGGAGGCTGTCAGCAAAGTCTGGGGGAATGGCAGAGGCTGGGAAACCATTGAGGAGATTCTTATTTGAGGTCAGAAAACAGGTGACACATGTTATGTAGCAGAGGAACAATGGGGGGACGATGTCACACGTTGCAACTGGGAAAATAGAAAATGTATTTAATAAACTTGTGGGTCTGGGCAAGCACATCTCTGTGTGGAATGCTGAGGGTCAGTGGAACGTTTTTGCTGAATAGAAAAAGATACTGCAAAAGAGAGGTGAGCCAGGAGAAACCGTGAGTTTGCAAGCAGAATTCAGAGTGAATATAGAAGGCCTGGGACGTATGACGTTGGAAAATAAAACCCAGCCAACCAGGAGGGCACTGACCCAGAGGAGACTGACACGGCCAAGAGCAGGAGGTCTGCCTCAGAACGAGTATACAGGTGTGGCTTGGGAATATCAGACTCATGGGAAGCCCACAGAGTCTTTAAGAGCATTGTATTGGCAGAAGCACCATGAGCTTAGACTAACAGCAGCTGATTTGGGTCAAATGTGAGAGATCTCCAGACACCCAAACTTCTATGGGCAGGAAGCAGACTGAGAGAGGGACTGAACTACCACCATGGACACTTTTTATGGAAAAGGAAACACTTCTCAGCACTTTATAATGAGTCCAGAGGGCTGAGCCAAGAGCCCAGAGAGCAGTGGTCCTGAGAGCCAGTCCAGGGGAGCAGAACTAGGCCCCACCCCCACCCCCATGCCCAGCTGGACCTCAGAATTGCTGTGTGCACCTGACTGCCAGGTGCCCCAACCCTCCCCCTTTAAAGTGGGGGCCCTGTTTACCCCATTATATGTTGGGAAGTGAAGAGCAGGCAATTCGCTTTTGAGCTCTTGAGTCTCCAGATCAAAAGAAACTGCACCTGAGGCTCTGCCCCCAAGGAGCCTCACATATCTCTGGCCCTGCTCCAGAGCACTAGATGATGGTTTCTAAGCCCAGTGCCCTGCAGGGTGAGCCTTCAGGGACTCTCCGGCTGAGTGAGTGCTGTTTGTGTGTGTGGACGAGGTAAATAATTATGGCCAAAGAGCCAAATGGGGTGGATTAAAAATAGCCACAAATTCTTTGCTGCTCCTTCCATCAAGAGGAACTTGTGTCCCCACCCCTTGAATCTGGCCTGGCCCTGTGACCTGTTTTAATTAATAGAAAGTGCTGGAAATGACATTGTACAAAACTTCTAGGAGAGGCTGTAAGAGATCTTGCATCTTGCACCCCTGCTCCCGTGGAAGCTGCTGCTGGAGCCGCCACGTAGGAACCCCAGGCTCACCTGGCCACGTGGGGCAGAGCCAAGGCTGACTGCCAGACCCAAGGCCCTCAGAGACCACCCACCAGACGGCCACAGCTGCAGGCGCGACCCCGGGCGGGAGGATCAGAAGAACCTCCCAGGCGATCTCAGCCCAAATTGCTGAACCACGGGGTTCAAATAAATAGTGGAATTTGAGCAAATACATTGTTGTGATTTAAAAATAGTTGTTATTTGAAAAGCTAAATAGTTATTATTTGAAGCTGCTAAATTATAGACTGCTCGGTTACATGACAAAAGATCATTGAGACACAAGAAAACAACCCTTGTTGTCACAGTGGAAATCATAAAATGCAAAGAACCAGGATGCTGCTGTCAGCAAATGCAGGATTTCGCCTAGGCAAGCCCCCCACCCCAAGATTCAGGGGATCCCCGGAGGGAATCACCACCCTCATTCTGTTCCCTCAGATTCCAAGGTGTTGCTGATGGGGACTGAGGGCCCCACCCGTCTCCGGGTCTGGAAGCCTGGGCGTGCTGGGAATGTCAAACTTTGAAGCATGCTAGAAGTTGCCATCCGAAGCCCTGCTTCTGGAACTTCTACATCCAAATGAGTCACCTAGCGACCTCGTTAAAATGCAGTTTCCTCCTGCCTTTCTAGCAGGCTCCCAGGGGATGCCAGGGCCACTGGTCCACAGCAGTGACCAGCAGTCTCAGCCCCACGGCGTGTTAGAATCGCCTGCGGAACTTCGCAAAGTGCTAATGTCTTGCTCCTCTCCCCGGAAATTCCGACTTAATTGGTCTGGGGTGTAGACTGGGATGGGATTTCTGAACATTCCTCCGTCATTCCAATGGGCAGCCTAGGTGGAGGACCCCCAGTGGGAATGGATCGGTTCTGGCACTTTGGCCATCTTTGGGGTGCCAGCCTTTCAGCCAGCCGTAGCCACATCTGTGAGGACTGCGCCTGACCCCTTTCCTGCAAAGGAGCTGCATTCACCCCTTCAGTGGAGTTGGAACCAGCCAGAAGGCTGCCGGAAGCAGCAGGCTGCATGGCCAAACCACGTGTCCTGAGTGGAGTGAGCTTGGGGCTCAGAGCACAGGAGCGCGTGCACAGCTGTGTGACCTCAGCCCCAGCTCTGAGCCTCTCTGTCTCACCTCTTCACCTGTGGAGAGAATCTTCAGGCCATCTGGTGGGGCTGGCAGGCCAGTGAGAGGCAATGTCCGCTGGGTCCTGGGCTCCAAGACAGGCTCGGTAAACAGGAGCTCTTACTCATAAACACAGAAGCAAGAAGCCTGAACGACCAGCGACAAAGCAGTTGAGAGGGGCCGAGAGCTGGGGTCCGTGCTTCCCAACATGAAGTAGCCAGACTGGTAGAGATCCCTTTTGGACAATGCCAGACCCTTCCATGGTCTGTGATGAGTTGGATGTATTACTTAGTCCTGCCCTGCCAGGGAGCCAGGACCTGAGTGACTGACTTCCTGTGAGAGGCTCCCATTGTGAAAAATGAAATAATTCAGGGTGCAAGGTCCTCTTTGGAATGTCCTTTTTATCTGTTTTGGGGTGAAAGAAACTCATTTTAAAAAACAAAGCAACACGTGCTGAGCACTGGGTGTTATACGCAACCAACCAATCATTGAACGTCACATCAAAAACTAATGATGGACTGTACAGTGGCTAACTGAACATAAATAAATAAATAAACAAACAAACAAACAAACAACAAAATAACCTTCATTGTGTCAGGAAGAAGGTAAAATAAACTCCACATCAACAGGAAGCTCAGAGACTGGGATTTATATGTTCATGTTAAAAAGGCAACTTTGTAAACAATTCTTGTGAGGTTTGGCTTCGCTCTACTGCTCGCAAAATACTAAGGTCTGTCTCTTGAGCAAGACAAACAATTCCAGCAGCCGGGACCCTCCAGACACTGGGGTTGTTTTCAGTTCTGTAGGGAGTGTATTGTAGGGATGTTTGCTTGGTGGTAGTGACCATATTGAGGGGGGTGGGGAGCGATAGACTGAAAGAGAGAGAATGGCAAGGAAAAGTAGATTAAAGAAGACAAGGAGATGACTTTAAGTGGGACTATCCAGAGTCTGGGAGATGGGGCTCCTGTACTTCAGGCCCCCTTCCTCACCATACTGTCTTTCTCCTGCTCTCCCTCCATCCCTGTCTTCCCTCATACCTCTATGTTTTAAATTACGAAAGTATCCAATATTGCATATGTCTAAGAGTAGAAGGTGAACATCCCTCTTCCTATTTTTAGTATGTATAAAGGGCCACCTAGGTTAAAAACGCAGGTTAAAAAGCACATATTCCTGAGACCCACCCCCAGAGGGTCTGATTTACCGATCTGGAGCAGGTCTGAGAATCTTCACTTATAGCAAGCCCCCAGCCCACCCCAGTGATTCTGATGCAAGTGGCCTTTGAACTCTGCATGAAGATGAGCTGCTTCGAGCTAACTAGTGCCGAATGCTCGGCGTGTGCCTTTCACACTTATCTATGCGCACACAAGCGTGCAGAGATGTACACGTGCTGCACGACATGGAAAATACACACACAACACAGACTCACAGACACAGGACTAATCTGCATACTGTATATATGCAGTATTCAGACAGCCAACCCACACAGCCGCGAGCCAGGGGCCCCATCTGTCAGAAAACCAGCATTTTACTAGACAAATTAAGAGAAGGTTTAGAACGTGCTTGTAGAGTGCTTTCGGCACTTCCCGACATCATGCCCTCTCTACCTTGCAAAACCTGCCCACACAGAGTCAAATAAAGCCACGCCTCATTGCCGGTGACATGCTAGACGTTCTGTCTGGTCTTTGTCTGCAGCCGGCGATAGATAAGGCTTTCTGATGCCCTACAAATAGCCTTTAACCTATTCCCCAGGGTCATGAATATTTTGTGGTAAACAAATATCCTGATGCGTGTTCTCTGTGCCTTGCCAGTCAGAACACCATGACTGGTTCTCTGATAGAACCAACTCCATCGCCTCCCCTCCCCCTACCGAAGACTGTGGGAAGAGCAAAGATCTTGGTGTCAAACAGGCTTAAGTTCAACTCGACCCTCCCTTTCACCAGTTGTATATGTGTGGGCAAGTCAGTTAACTTCTGAACCTCAGTTTCCTCACCTGTTAAATGGGCATAACAACACTTTATTCACAGTAACGTCATGGTGGTTAAATTCAGTGATGCAGTAGAGAATTTTACCCACGGTAATCTTTTAGTAAATGCATCCATTCAGCAAGTATTTATTGTATGCCTGTTTATTGCACCCCGATGCATTGCTTAGCCTGATCCTACTTTCCTCTGCTGCGAGCAGTGTTGGACGAGGCCCTCAGGGCTGACACACAGGCAGTGAGTGAGCAGAACTGACAACCATGCCTCTCTTGTTGGAGCTCACATTCCGGCGGTGGTTGCCATTGTCATTATTTCGTGGCCATCTACCATTATAATGCTGTAAATTAATTTTATCTTTGTGAGGGAAGTAAGTGATGAGTCAGATGACTAGGCAAGATATCCAGGCAACTTCTCTAGGTGCCAGGCTATGGGTGTGTCTCCACCTTATTGGGATCAATCACACACAAGTCAGGTTTACATGTATGACCTTTTATTTATTTTTTATTTTTATTTTAAGTAGGCTCCACACTGGGGCTTGAACTCAGGACCCTGAGATCAAGACCTGAGCTGAGATCAAGAGTCGGATGCTTAACCGACTGAGCCACCCACGTGCCCCCACATGTATGACCCTTTTGATAAATGGCTATATATAAATTGGTCCTACACCCACCAAAGTGGTCATTCCTTCAAGGAGAAAGTGAAACACGCTCGTCTTTCTCAGTTAGGTGACTGCTGAAGGTGTCACCAATGGTCTTTCGTCCCCCAATTCCAGACCAGCCAGCTGAAGCTGCCCACACGGTGGACTGAAGTCCTGAAGCCCAATCAGGCACGCCAGGGGGATGTTTCCTGGGGCGAAGTGGTTTGTTTGCATGAATTTTAGACCGCTTAGTATGTATTCAAGAAGTTGTTGTGTCCAGAAAATTTCAGAAGAAAACCCAAGAGATACTCAGGACTCCAGAAAAATGGGGAATGTTTTTGGGGTAGTCAAAGCCAGGAAAAAGAATTTTTTAAACTGTTTCGAATAAGATTCTGTGTTATTTCAATTCTTTGTGTGTGTGAATGACTAGTTGTAATTCAGTCTCAAGTGACAAAAACTGAGAGACGATTCCAAACACGGTAAGTTTAGATGCTATTTTATATGCAATGCATCTAACAAACCCCTTGATGGAAAGAGAGATATGTATAATTTCTACCTAAAGGAAATCTGTTCCTTCCCGCTAAATAAATGTGGAATAAATACTAAAAGAATATTGGCTTGAAGGGGGGTTATATTTGTAGCTGCCCAGAAACCCTCATGCCTGGCTCCAGTCCTGCTGGTATGAGGTTCTGTCTGTGTGGAGTCAGGGTCCCATCCGATGGGATTAGGTCCTCACTCATTTATTAATTTAAAAAGGTTAACCCAGTGTTTGTGTGCCCTTCCTTATTAATTAAAATCAAATTTGTTATAGAAGGTACTGGGAATGCAAAAACAAGTTAGCCCCACCCAGCCATCACCGAGCTCAGAGACGAGGGAAGCGACAAGTACAGAACAGTTTGTGCAGGGCTCAGTTAAAACCCAGCCCCACTGCAAGACCCAGCAAAGGCTGCTGGGAAACAGAATAGAGGCCGGCCGGCCGATGCATTATTTAGCCAGACCGCCCTTCCCACTGCCATCCATGGAGTGTCGCGTTCTGCCAAGGAGGAGAGCCAGCAGGTGGCCACAGTGGCAGAGAGTAGAAGGCTCTCGGGGTCTGTAAAGGGTGGGTGCTCAGATGAGAGGACACCTCCCTCTCCTGGCAGCTCTCTTGTTTTAGATCAGGGGTTGGTACCCTTTTTCTGTAAAGGGCCAGAGAGTAAGTATGTTTACTTCTGTGGGCCACGTGGTCTCTGTGGCAACCACTCACCTCTGCCATGGTAACACGAGCCTTAGACACAGACCACCGAATGGCCGTGGCTGAGTTCCGGTGGAACAGCGTTTACAAAAGCAGGCAGCAGGCCGTGGCCGGCGGGCTGTGGTTCTCGCTCTCCAGCCGTGGCCCCTGGCCCAGGGTTACCCAGGAGCCTGGCTGTCCGCTGTTCCAGGCCCGGTTATCTGCCAATGCAGATGCTCTTGCGTGGCATACACTCATGAAGGAGGAGAGCAGAACTTCCTCCATCTCTCTCCCAGATTTATGTGCAGAGCACAGATGTCAAGAGTCCCCTTGAGTCTGGGCTTTTATTCTGACGTCAGCTTTCACTAGCCCTCTAACTTTGGGCAAAGCATGAGCCCTGTGAACCTCATTCCTGCTCTGTGAATGCAGATAAAAATACCATCTGCTGCTAGTCAGAGGGCGAAGGCTCACATCAGCTTTCCTTCCCCATCCTTCACCAGCACCCCACAGCCTCACCTTCCCTCCTCCATAAGAAATGGGTCCAGGGGCGCCTGGGCGGCTCAGTTGGTTAAGCGACTGCCTTCAGCTCAGGTCATGATCCTGGAGTCCCAGGATCGAGTCCCGCATCGGGCTCCCTGCTCGGCAGGGAGCCTGCTTCTCCCTCTCCCACTCCCCCTGCTTGTGTTCCCTCTCTCGCTGTGTCTCTCTCTGTCAAATAAATAAATAAAATCTTTAAAAAAAAAAAAAAAGAAAGAAATGGGTCCAGAAGATGATCATTCTCAGGCTGTGAGGCCCAATTACCATTTGCCCTGGAGTAGCCCTTGATTCAGGAGGAACTTTGCAAACATCAAGAGACTATTTTTCTAAAACCCGTTTTAAAAAAAATCCCAGGCACAATAAAAGCACATTGTGCTCTTCAGTGTTTGCTTTTAAGAAGTGTTTTTCCACTGGTGTTTTAACTGAAGGGTTTTGTTTCTTCCTTCATTTCTCCTAGTGGTTCTTGGCCACAGAGCCTACATACCGACATTTCACCCTTTCCTCACTCTCATGGATAAGACTTCACTGCCCTTGGGAGGTGGCCAAGCAACTAAATAGCTTCTGTCTCCTGTGTCTCAAAATCCTCAAGGCGGTGCAAGCTGCATTTTTCCAGGACCGGGCTGGGATGCCAAAGTGATGATGTCACAGCCCCAGCAGCCGGCCAGCCCCCTCCGTTTCCTGTTTCTTTCCTCCTGACAGACTCATGAATCATATTGGCTTTATCATTGGACTCCAAGCTCATTTCCCTGTTCCACAAACGTTTGGAGTTCTAGGAGGTGGAAGCCAAGTGTAATCAAAACATGAAGTCCCGAGTTGCTTTTTCCTTGCAAAACTGGAACACATGCTCTCCTGTCTTGAAAGAAAGCACAGCGTCTGGCTTAATTTGGAGTTTTCTGGCCAAGCACTCTGCTCCCTGGGTCAGACAGTGGTGATCTCATCTGAAAAGCTGGGCGCTCCCTGTGCCAGAGGCAGGCGAGGTCCGCGGCGAGGGGCAGTGGGGCCCTTGTGTGTGCCCAGCATTGGCACTTAGGGGGCTGTGTGCACGAGGGGGGATGGTTTTCACAAAAGCAAATCCAGCAGCACGTCAGCCTTTGACCAATGCAGAAACAACCTGTGATCATGTTTAGCCATTCTCCCTTGCCACATCTCTCCCCCGGGTCTCCGCCACGGCATCTCCACATCCCCCCGCTCCGGTAAAAGTGTTGGTAGGAGGGGGGGACGTCCAACCAAGTATTTAGACCCAGGAGTCTGAAACTAACACACCGATGACTTGTAAATATGAGGATGGACTAGGGAGGGTCAGAGGCAGGAGTTATTCCGATACTCAGCCTGGAAGGTGCTCACCTGCTTGCAATCCCATGTTGCTAAATTTATTCAGCACTTGTGTGACAGGCTCGGCTCGAAGGGCTTATTTCATTTCATCTTCATAACAAGCCCATGAGGTGGATTCAATTGCTCTTGCCATATCACAGATAAGGAAACTGAGGAACTACGGGTAACTTGACTGTCTTGATGCTGAGGATTCGCACACCTGTGGGTGTATTATTGTACCATGTGATATGAGTATAATATTATAAACAAGAGTATCAGCTTTTAAAAATGCATGTACATAGTTCAGAAATTCCATGTTATTTTAGTACAGTAATAGTTGGTGTAATGAGATTTGACATTTATATTTACTAGAGCCACATTGATGTGGCATGAAAATACACCACTTAGTACATACACGATGTAAATATGCATTGTGCACATAATATTAGAGTTTAGCACTCCAGGAGCCTCTGCGTCCCAGACTGGGGCCGTGTCCAGCTTCCTCTGCAAACACAGGTGTTGCACGTGAAGAGGAAGTGAGGTCTTTTATCCCTAGTTCTGATTCCACACTCTGGTCCACCTGGGTCACAATGTTACTTTGACCGAATCATGCTGCCTATTTTCTACAAATGTTGGTTAGTTCAGGCTTGTCCACGTTGAACTGGCTTTCTCGCATCTTTAGATAACAGCCATTTTGAGAAAGGTTGTGACCATTGAATTCTGACTCTCCCAGCACCTACCTAGGAGGAGGAGGTACTTATTGGCCAGGAGGCCTATGGAAGTCAGATAGTAGCTTACTTTAGTTAAGGGATTATGAGTCCCCCTCAAGTGGCCAATTGGCCCAGTGAACTCTGCCTTTCATCCTCCCATCTCCCCCACCCCTCTGAAATCTGTTCCACATCCTCCAAGGGGAAGCAAGCTAAATCTAATTTTGATGTTAAATGAGAAGCTACAGATCACAAGCATATCTTCCATGTTTTTTTGTGTTTAAATACACAAAACATTAAAGTCACCCTCTTCATCACTTTAAATTTACAGTTCTGTGCATTCAATACATTCACAGTGCCCGAAATCGTCACCACCACTCCAGAACTTTCACTCATCCCAAACTGAAACTCTGTCCCTGTTAAACACTGACTCCTCCCTTTCCCTCCCCCCAGGCCCCTGTCAACCCCCATGCTACTTTCTGCCTCTATAAATCCGATTCCTCTAGGGACTTCATAGAAGTAAGATCATCCAGTATTTATCCTTTGTGACTGGCCTATATCATTGAGCATCATGTCCTCAAGGTTCTCCCAGGTCCTGGCATGTGTCAGAATCCCCTTCCTTTTTAAGGCTGAATCATGTTCCATTGTGTGTATATTTCACATTTTGTTTAGCCACTTATCCGTTGATGGGCATTTGAGTTGCTTTCATATTTCAGTGACTGTGGATAATGCTGCTGTGAGCATAGAGGTAAAAATATCTCTTCAAGACTCTGTTTTTAATCCTTTTGAGTATATACTCAGAAGTGGAATTGCTGGGTCATATGGTAATTCTGTTTAATTTTTGGAGGAACCCTGTTGTGTTTATTTTTTAAAGGGTTACAGAAGACTGATATGTGACTTCTCAAATTCCTGTGGTTAAATTTTTTTTAAAAAATCTTTTTTTTTTTTTAAAGATTTTATTTATTTATTTGACAGAGAGAGAGCGAGAGCAGGAACACAAGCAGGGGGAGTGGGAGAGGGAGAAGCAGGCTTCCCGCTGAGCGGAGAGCCCGATGTGGGACTCGATCCCAGGACCCTGGGATCATGACCTGAGCCGAAGGCAGATGCTTAACGACTGAGCCACCCAGGCACCCTTAAAAATCTTAATAAAGTTCAATTTCATTAATTTCTTCAAGTCTAAAGTAATTCACTGATGGGGCTGCAGGTTTTCCTTTTCTTTCTCATTTATCCACTACTTTGAGACATTTTATAAGCATCCTTCTCTTTAAGGATCCAGTCAAATTAGGATCTATTTTTATATTCTCATATAGTCTCCATTAGCAGACACACAGTATTATAATTTAAAATATATAATAGAAGGAAGCTCTACTAGACTTACTCCTCAAAGATTCTAAGCCGTTGATTTTTGCTTTGCTTTCTGTCCCCACAGTGCTATGGCCTTTCATTTTCCTGGTCATTCACTCACTCAACAAAAGTGAGGCTCTTTGCCATCTGAGTGGGCACCATTAATCAGCATTCACTGTCTTGGGGCGCCTGGGTGGCTCAGTTGGTTAAGCAGCTGCCTTCGGCTCAGGTCATGATCCTGGAGTCCCTGGATCGAGTCCCGCATCGGGCTTCCTGCTCGGCGGGGAGTCTGCTTCTCCCTCTGACCCTCCCCCCTCTCATGTGCTTGCTCTCTCTCATTCTCTCTCTCTCAAATAAATAAATAAAATCTTTAAAAAAAAAAAAAATCAGCATTCACTGTCTTATTCTGTAGGCACCTGTCTGTGCATTATTGCTCTCACCCACATGTTGCATATGCAAATGCCCCCAGAAATTAGACCGTGACGAACATGGGTCTACGAGCTGGGGAGGCCATGGAGACTTAGAGAGCCCGTGTCTCATTGAAGGGGCAGCCACTCATTACTCTGTGGGAATGCAGGCCCAGTTTTCCAGATCTTTCTAACTTACAGGAATGGCAAGAAATCGAAACGTTAAACATGGAATCTCCCAGTTTTAAAGTGCTAATCACTTACTCAGAAAAAAAAAAAAACTAAAACACACTGTACAAGCCAAACAAAAACACATTTGCAGGTCAAATGCAGCTCGTGGGTCACTAACTTTGACCTCTCCTCCAGCTGAAACTCTTTTCTGGATCACAAAGGCCATATATGAGGAATATCTTGTTTTCCCAGGGTGTCTATCGAGAGGGGATGAATGAACCAAAAAATGACAATAGAGGTGGATTTCCATGCAGGTAATGAAGCTTCTCAGCCCTGGACTTCTCTGGGCTCCTTCTCTGGGGCTATATATTCAGAGTTTTCCAAAGTAAGAAATTTCAACCACAATGGACTAGGACTGCTGTCTCTTTCCATTCTGACTTCCCCTCTGTTACATTTCCCTTGTTTCAGGTGGCACTGAACCAGCCAGGGATCTTCTTGGGAAACTACAAAGGGGAAGTGAGTTGAAGATACATTAAGTTTGAGTTGAGAGGGATGTTTTTGTGTGGTTAGGACAAGTAATGCCCATGGGCTGTAGCAAGACTTCCCCACGCTGACTGTTGACTGGCAGAGGGTGAGAAGTCTGCAGGACCAAACTGTTGGAACTGCCCCTGGGCCCAAGCTCCAGATTCTACACCTTACCTGGGATCCTGCAATTTCCTGCCAAAACCTGGGGATTTCGTGGGCCTCTCATCTGAATCTACCCTCTTATGGATGACAAACCACTGCTGGGTCACTTCCCTGGGCCCAAGAAGGGCTATGGGGTGGCTGGTTCCAGGGAGCATGTGTATGTGTGAGGCCCTGACAGGCGTTGGATGGAGTCTGGGATGGGTAGGGAAAGGGAGGGACCAGACTTCAATGGGAATTCTAAATCCAAACCTAGTCTTCCCAGTCTCTTCTAAGGCATATTTTTCAAAGAAGGAGAATAAAACATATCTATTCAATAGTTTATTAGTGATTTCTAATATTTAACTTATAAAATCTTTAAATCTTTAGACCTCCATTTGTACCCAAGCCCAGGACCCCCCGATATTGAGAGTGTACCTGGATCACAGTAACTTTGGTCCATAGTTGTTTGGGTCACTACGACTGTGTAGGCATTGCTCTAAAACTTAGTGGCATAAAATAACCATCTTATTATACTCATGGATTCTGAGGGACAGAAATTCAGACAGGACACAGCCTATCTCTGCTCCACAATGCCTGGAGTCTCCGCTGAGAAGACCCCACGGTAGAGGTGACTCTGCAGCTGGGGGCTGGAATTGTGTCAGGTGATTGGTGCTGGCTGTCAGCTGGGATCTAAGCTGTGCTGTGAACTGCAGCACCTAATGTGGCCCAGGCTTTCTTAAAGGATGGCAGCCACGGGGGAATCGAACTTCTTACATGTTGGATCAAGGCTCAAAAGGCGAGAATCCCTGAGAAGCCCTAAGTAGAGCAGTAGTTATCTGTTGGTTACAACCGAGTCACATGCCCACCCAGATCTAAGGGGAGGAGACATAGACTCCATCTCTCAATGGGAGGAATGTTAAAGAATCTGGAGGCTATGTTTTAAAACTACCACTCAGGTTCAAATATTGTTAGCCATCCTGGTGTTATAATGACTTCCAAGAATATATCTGATGCCAATTCAAAGAGCATTCCAAGGAAACTTGAAATCTCTTTGAAATTTTATTTTTTATTTTTTTCTAAAGATTTTATTTATTTATGTGACAGAGAGAGACAGTGAGAGAGGGAACACAAGCAGGGGGAGTGGGAAGGGGAGAAGCAGGCTTCCCGCTGAGCAGAGAGCCCAATGTGGGCCTTGGTACCAGGACTCTGGGATCATGACCTGAGCCGAAGGCAGACGCTTAATGACTGAGCCACCCAGGCACCCCTCTCTTTGAAATTTTAGTTCATAACTAAAAGAAACATAGTACAGTTCTTCCTCATATTTGACAGAAATCCTAAAAATTTGTGTATCAGAGACAAATTTTTAAAGCTAAAACAAATTTTTCTACAGTATCAATAATAAAAAGATGCTTTTGATAAACCATGTTATAGGAAAGACTGAATTATATCTTTCTATTCTATCAAAAATATCATTAAATTGTTACCATATGAAGTGACAATAATGTGCTGCCCAAAAAGTGCGGGTGTTTTATAGACTGTTGCATCATCATATATGCATCTTTAAGAATATTCAGGATGCAAAGTGGTAATTAAATCCCAAAGAAGGAAAGACCAACACAAGCAAGTGTAGTATAGGAACACTTCATGGAGGATTAGGGAAAGATGGGATTTCAACAGATAGAAGAAGAATGGAAGCTGAGGGCAGAGCTGAGTCAACTGGTCAACCCATAGTGTCAGTTACATGTGACATCACTTCTGATTGTCTCAGTCTCCATGCTGATTGGTCAGTATCTCCCATAGCAGTTGGTAAATGTTTTGCACACCATCCCCATCAGTTAGAAGGGGCAATATTAACAAAGACACAGAGAAGGAATAATCTTGGCCTGTTTATCAGAAGGTAAGGAAATTAGACTGGCTTGAGTCCAGCTGGGACAGTTATGGGGAGGACAGCTGTGTAATTATGGTAAAACAAATTGTGAAGAATATTGAATGTTAAGCAAAGGAATTTGTACATAATCCTGCAACCAGTGGGGGGCAATGAGTCATTCTGTAAAGTAATGACAAAATGGAGATGTTTTACAATAAATAGTCGAATGAGGGGAAAACTAGAGAAATCTTTTCAGGGGGTAGTTCTAATAATCCAGGCATGAACTTATCAGATGTTAACTAGTAATTTGGGCTAATTTGTATATCCCTTTTTAAAATCAAGTTTCTTATTATTAACTTAATAATGGATTATGTATTGAAGACCTCTACTTAAAATGCCCCACTTAAATCTTCTGGTCCTATCTCCTTCCAGCCACTGCTGTAGTGAGTAGTTCTATTCAACCAGCTTTATGCTGGAGCACCCTTGGAGTGCCTCTTCTCCTTTCCCATCCCTGGCTTATCTGATGCAGTGGCCAGTTGGGGTGTCCAACCAACCCGCTGGGCACTCACTTATGTACACCTAAGAAATGCAGGCTTATTAACATCCTATGCAGCAACCATCGACCATGGGGGATGTATACTGTAGGGTAAATGCTTTCCCTTTTCTCCCCATCCCACAGTGACACATTTTCATGGAGCTTCCCAAAGTCCCTGTGGGGTCACATGGTCACTATAAAGATGACTGCCTGAATTGTATTGGCTTTCCTCTTCACTCTCCCACCTCGTCCTCACACTACCCCCTGCTCCCTGTGACCACTTCCCTAGATAAACCACCCATGCATAAGCCTTTGTATTGTGTCCTTCTTTGGGGAAGCCTAGGCTAAGCTAGAACAGGATCTTCATGTCCAGTTCTTTTAAAGCCACCACAGTGGAACCTCACATAATGTTCTGCTCCCGTTAGGAGCATCAATATAGCCAATAGCTAATATCTCCTTTCGACCTTTTAATTTTTAAAAATGAGGTTGTAGAGCTGATGCAGTCCCATATTGTAGCAGTGGTTTTAGGCATGTAGGGAGGTAATTTGGAGTCCTGGGAGGAGCAGAGAATTTTAAGTCATGAGATCTGGATTTGAGCTTTGCTACCTACTAGGCAAGTGAGAGGGCAAATTATATAACTCTTCTAGTCTTCCATATCTCCACCTGTAAAATGCGGAAGTTAGTAACTACCTACTTTCATAGGGTTCCTATAAGTACCAAACAGGAACAATGTATGTGTGGTACACATTTGCTAATTTGAGTGTTCAGTTTACATTCTCCATTCCTCTTAGTTATGTGATCCAGATTTTTGTTTGGATGGATATTCACCCTTCCCCAACACATCCCATGTTTCACACTGTCCCCACTGTTCTGCCCCACACTAGAGTAGGTTCTGATTGACTAGATCCAGAGAGACAATTTGTCATTTTCTTGGACATGTTGATTGGAAAAAACAAGAAGAGATTTGTTATGAGATTTGGGAAAGAAACTCCCTCACTCGTCTGAGAGAATTATCAAAAAAACAATCTGCCTTTGCCCTGAATATGAATGAGACAGCACGTAATGCCTAGAAATCATGAGACATCATCTAGTGGCCCTAACGAGGATCAGCCTAAAGATCAAGCAGAAAGGAGCCATGGTGAGATTAGTGAACTTCTGAACCAAGCCACATCCAAAGTCCACATGACCTCTGGTCATTACAGATAAGTGAATCATTAAATATTTTATTTAAGCCAGTTTTAGTCAGGCTTTCTCTTACCTGGAATAGAACTCCCAACTGATAGAGTATGTAAGTAAATTGTAACTTGAGATCACTATAAAAACATTAGTTTTTACTATTTTTATTCCTACTAGTTAGCAGGAATACCCATAGTCCATGGAGCAGGTTGAGAAAAATTCCTAAGTTTTCATTTTAATTCAGTACCAACTTTTAGAAAAAAAGTTAAGTCACTGCCTTATATATAGTATGTGCAGAAATAGGTCCCAGCTAGATTATCTATATGTATAGAAAGAAACAAATAAAAAAAAAACCTATAAAACTGCCTGAATTTTAAAATATATATTAAACTCACAAGTCATAAAAGACTGTCAGAATTGGCTACCTAAAAATAAAAATACAAAAACTGCTATAATTCAGGAAAAATTACCATAAACAAAGTTAAAATGCAAAGACAAACTAGGAGGAACATTTGAAGTTTATATGGCAGATAAACTCACAATATATAAAGAGTTCTTACAAATCAATAATAGGAAACCTCCTCAGTAAAAAAATAGGTAAAAGATTTCATGATGAAATTTGAAGACCATAAGAAAAGATGCTGAACTTAGGATCAAAGAAAGTCAAGGGCTATCATTTAAAAAGATTACAAATAATTGTAATAACTAGCGAATATCATAACATGTAATAACAACACCAGGCACTATAAGCATTCTCTCACAGAGATGTAGGTATGAGAATGATCATTATAGAGTTCAAACAAATAGAAAACAACTTAAGTTTCAAGCAATAGAAAAAATAGAAAATAGAAAATATGTTATGATATATTCCTATACTGAAATACATTGGTGCCATTAAAAAGGCTCCAGTAAGGGTGTGCCTGGGTGGCTCAGTCAGTTAAGCCTCTGTCTCTTGATTTTGGCTCAAGTCATGATCTGTGTTGGGCTCTGCCCTCAGCGGGAAGTCAGCTTGATGATCTCTTTCCCTCTTCCTCTGCCCCTCCCCCCCTAAAATAAATGACTAAATATTTTTTAAAAAATGGTTAAGAATGTAAGTTTAAAAAAAAAAGGATCCAATAGGCTCTTAAATCTTAACATGGAAAGAAGTATGATATACAGTTTGGGTTTATCAGACAAGGTATAAAATGATCCTGTTATATTAAAATACATATTTACATATACATTTACAGTCTAGAAATAAATGCCAACTATTAATAATAGTTATCTCTCAAGTGTAGGGTTACCTTAAGATCATTTTATGTAAGGTTTTTATAAAATGTATATAGTATAAAAATATTTGTTTATAAAACAAATAATTAAATGAGCACAAATCAGAAGGAAATCAGGGTTGGGTAATATATGGCCACCTTGATGGTTGAATGCATTCCTCTTATCCTTAGCCTCCAAATGTGATGAAGCATCTGGCAGATGATAGTGATTATCATGGAAGGCAGGAGGAGGGGCAGCAATGAGATCTACACCCCACTGTCTCAAAGTAGTGCATTCAGTGGGGTTGGAGGATTAGAGAGGGCATAGGGAAGGGCTTCCCAGGGAAGTATGAGAGAAATTAACAGAACTTCCCCAACCAGGAAACTAAGAATGGAGAAATTTCACAATCAGCTCCAGGTGAAGTAGGGGATTGTGTTTCTCATGTTCACTCCTAAACTCCTACCTATGGTGTTTAGAATTGGCTCCTTGAAAAGTATGAGAAGTAGTCATTTGCCAGGTTCTGGCTATGAAGGCCAGGGGCTGTCCCATCTCCTCTGCCACCAAACTAGGAATTTCTTGTACCTGATCTCATCCCTTCCCAGTCCTTTGGAGTTGCCTTTTGACTGATTTGATAACAGGTCAGCACTGCTATGAACAGCCAAAGCCTGATATGATCCTATGAGCTAAGGCCTTTGGCTGAGTCGACATCTCCCTGCTCCCACCCCCAGAAACTGGAGTTTGGAGCTCTAGATAACAAGCACAAGGAGGCATTACACAAACAAATAAGCTTCAGGCTCCCTTAATCTAAGCCTTGGCATCAACTTGGATGAGTTATGAGAAAATTCTTTGGTTTAATCCTAGGCCATACAACTCAAAAGGATCAGACAGTTTCAGCTTATAATTTTTCAGATGAGAAAGCTGAAGCTTAGATAAGTTATCTGAACTCCCCTGAGGCCATGACCAATTTTAGAGCTGACATGAGAATCCAGTCCTCCTTATGTAGCATAATTTCCATTCTGCCATGCCACATCTTTGACTGCCACATTTCCAATGGCAGGGTTTCAGAGTTTCAGGGGTTTGTAAACATTTGGGTAAATATAATCAACTGACTGCTTTTCTTGAGTTCTTTAAACTGTGAGTGATTGTTCAAAGCAGCAACTGTATCATTATCTAATGGGATTTTCAATAGATGAAATAAAAATTTATTTCTTCAAATAGATCAATGAAATTCAATAAACTTCTAGACAGACATAAAGAAAAAACAGAGAAGACATAATATAAAGAATAAAATGAGGAAATCACTATAAACTCTATGGACAGTAAAAGGATAATGAATAATATAAAACTATATACATAAGTTTGACTACTTAGCTGAAATGAATGAAGGCCTGAAGGCCACACACTATCAAAACTCACCCAAGAAAAAACAAGCGCACCTGAGTAGTTCTATCTATATCTGTTAAATAGATTGTAGTTTAAAACCTGCCAAAAAAGAAAACTCCAGGCCCAGATGGTTGTATTGACAAATTCCACCCAATGTTTAAAGAAAAACACCCAATTCTACCCAATCAACATCATACAGGAAGTTCTAGTCAATGCAACAAGGCAAGAAAAAGAAATAAATGACATATAGATTGAAAAGGAAGAAATTAAATTGTCCCTGTTCTCAGATAATTGCTGTTGTCTCAGGAAACCTGACGTTTCTATAGAAATCCCAAGGAATCTATCAAAAAGCTTTTAGAACTAATACTAATAAGTTTAGCAAGATGGAAAGATACAAGGTCAACAGAAAAAACAAATTTTATTTTTATGTATTGGCAATGAATAATTAAATGCCATTTACTATAGCTCTAAAAAAGATAAGTAGTTGGGTATAAAGCTAATGGGTATAAGGCTAACATGCAGAATCTGTATGCTAAAAAGTACAAAGTGCCAATGAAAGAAATCAAAAGAGACCTAAATAAATGGAGAGCCATACAATGTTCATAGATAGGAAGGCTCGATATAGTTAAGATGGCAAATCTCCCCAAATTGATCTACAAATTTAATGCAATTCTAATAAAAATCCAAGGATTGTTTATATAGACTAGGTGATTCTACAATTTATATGGGAGAGCAAAAGGACTAGAATACCAGGAAGTTCTTGAAAAAGAAGAATAAGATTAGAGGATACATATTAACCAATTTTAAGACTTGCCATAAGGCTGCAGTGTAATATTAGCAA
>NC_138376.1:19311932-19323065 GCF_054177405.1 Leptonychotes weddellii | reverse complement strand
TTTTGTGGAACATAAGGGATAGCATGGAGGACATTAGGAGAAGAAAGGGAAAAATGAAGGGGGGGAAATCCGAGGGGCAGAAGAACCATGAGAGACTATGGACTCCAGGAATCAAACTGAAGGTTTTAGAGGGGAGGGGGGTGGGGGGATGGGTTAGCCTGGTGATGGGTGTTAAGGAGGGCACGTACTGCATGGAGCACTGGGTGTTAAATGCAAACAATGAATCATGGAACACCACATCAAAAACTAATGATGTACTACTGTATGGTGACTAACATAACAATAAAAAAATAATAATAATAAAAAAATTTTAAATAGACCATAAATCTAAATGGAAAATGTAAAGCTATGAAATTGGGAGAAGAAAGCTTAGGAGAAAATCGTTGTGAACTTAAATTAGGCAAAGAACTCTTAAGACATCAAAAGCATGATTCATAAGTGAACAATTGACAAATTGGACTTCATCAAAATTAAAAACTTCTGCTCTGCAAAAGCCACTTAAAGAAATGAAAAAAAGAATCTATACTGCTAGAAACTATTGCAAGTCACATATGTGATAAAAGACTTGTACTCAGAACCCCCCAAAAACCTCTCAAACTCAATAGTAAGAAAACAACTCAATAAAAAAAATGCTCAGAGCATACAAATGGCCAACAGACACATAAGAAATGCTCAACATCACTCAGCATCAATACAAATCAAAACCACAATGAGATACCTCACAAGAGTCAGAATGGCTATAATTAACAACTCAGGTAACAACAGATGTTGGCGAGGATGTGGAGAAAGCGGAACCCTCTTACACTGTTGGTGGGAATGCAAGCTGGTGCAGCCACTCTGGAAAGCATTTTGTAATATATATAATTGTTGAAGCAGCATGTTGTACACCTGAAACCCATATAATATTATATGTCAACTATACTTCAATTAAAAATTTAAAAATAAATAAATAAAACAACTCAGAGAACTGTATAAGCAAAACAAGGGAGTCAATTCTACAGCTTAAATTTTAAAAAATTGTAAAAAAGACTTTGCAAAGAGTATTTTATAGCAGGGCTTCAGTGGCTCCCATGTAGTCCCATGTGAGAACAACAATAGTCATTAATAAAGTATCCTCCTTCCCTCCTTTCCCGCAGAAGGTTACACAATCAACCAAGACACTGGGACAGTGCTTGGGCCAAGAGTTTCTTCTAAGTAAGTGGTAACTCAACAACAAAATGTAGCATTACGGCCATGACTATGGGGTCACAGCGCATAAGGACCAAAAGAGTCTAGGATCTAACCAGCTCATGTGTGCACCTGCCCCCAGCACCCAAGGGACAGAGTTAAGAACCAACAAAAGGCTGAACCATGTTCTATGGAACTTAGCAGGCTGTGTGTCGCACATTTTATCATCAGGAAATCAGTCCAGTGGGGGCTTCTGAAGTTGGTGTCAACTGGAATTAATAACAGAGATTTTTTCTTTTTTTTTTTTAAAGATTTATTTATTTATTTTGGAGAGAGAGAGAATGCAGGGAGTGGAGACGGGGCAGAGGGAGAGAGAGAGAATCTCAAGCAAACTCCCTGATAAGCACAGAGCCTGATGTGGGGCTCGATCTCAGGACCCCAAGATCACAGCCCAAGCCGAAATCAAGAGTTGGACATTTAACTGACTGAGCCACCCAGGCGCCCCAATAACAGAGATTTTTTTTTTTTAACCACATGTGCCTTGACCAGTTCCTCTGGAAGAAAAGAATGCTATTTAGAATTTGTCAAAATTTGTAGGCATTAGGTATTTGTCAAAATTCACAGAACTGCACACCAAAAAGAGTAAATTATATTTTGCTTAAGCAAAAAAAAAAAAAAAAAATTAACCTTTGGGAAAAGCCTATTATCTCTTTGCTCAGATCTGAACCATCCACTTTCTTTTTTTTTTCTTTTTTTCTCTTTCTTTCTTTCTTTTTTTTTGTGGGCAGCAAAGCAAGGTTTATTGAGTAATAGCAAAGTGATAGTACAAAGCTCCCAAGGAGGAGGGAGGGGACCCAAGAGGATTGCCCCTGAACCATCCACTTCCAACAAAGCAAAAAGAACGGGGTGGTGTTTAGATACTAATAATCTTCATTGACAGCAGTATCAAAAACAGGAGGAGACACCGACCAAGGGCCAGAGTTGGCTTTAACACCTACATGGCTGGTGACTGACTGAACTAGGCCTACCTCTGACTTGGAGCAATCTTCTGAGATCAATGTAGAAAGCCACATTCACTGCACTTCCAAAAAAAGAAAAAAATGTCCTTGGAAAACCAGTGACGGTGTGGTATTATAATGCCTTCTATATGTTTCTTCATAAAATAGCACTTTCCTTACTAGTTTTTGTCTAAGTGTTCAGTGGGAGGAGAGACAATCCTGATTTGTTTAGAATATGTTCCCTTCTGGGCAGACATCTGACTTTTTATTTCTCACTGACTTTTTCTATCAGTGTGAGCTCCTTACCACCCCTCCTTCAGCCCTGCTTTCTGTCAGGCCCCTTCACTTCCTTGACAATACTTCTAAAAGCTGTGTTTCAAGTGACGCTTTGCAATCTAAAACAAACGATGTGTACCTTTTTGTTTTTTTGTTTTTTGTTTTAAAGATTTTATTTATTCATGAGAGAGAGAGAGAGAGAGAGAAGCAGGCTCCCAAGGAGCAGGGAGCCCAATGTGGGACTCGATCCCAGGACCCTGGGATCATGACCTGAGCCGAAGGCAGACGCTTAACCATCTGAGCCACCCAGGCGCCCTACCTTTTTGTTTTTAAAAAGATTTATTTATTTGAGAGAGAGAGTGCAAGCAAGCAGGGAGGGGTGGAGGGAGAGGGAGAGAATCTCAAGCAGACTCCACGCTGAGTGTGGAGCCCTACCTGGGACTCAACCCACGACCCTGAGGTCATGATCTGAGCTGAAACCAAGAACCAGATGTTCAACCAACTGAGCCACCCAGGCACCCCACGATGTACATCTTTTGAAAGATAAAAGAGAATCGGAGCTTCCTCTCCTCTTTGCCCTCACCTCCCAAGTGCCCATGCAACCTTGTTTGCCCCCACCCAGCCCGCGGCCATGTAGATACAGGCCAAAACTCACCACGATTCTATTTCTGATTAAACTGCAAAGAACATAAAAGTATATTATTACATGAGACATTTGCCATAGGTTTCTCAAAAATAGCTTTTATCAAGTTAAGGAAATTCCTTTCTAGGTCTAGTTTGCTAATTTTTGTTTTTAGTTTTATCTGCAGGTATCTGAGATGTTATTAATGTGGTAAATTACACAGGTAGATATTTTAGTGTTGAACTATCTTTAACTAAATCCTACTTTCATATGTATATGTTCATAAGCTGCTGGATTCAATTTGTTAATATTTTGTTTGAGATTTTTGCCACTATCTTTATAATTAATTCCTTGCATTTTTAAAAATCTGGTTTAAATACTAAGAACTTCCATAGTGTCATCTTCCTCACATGACTTGGCCAGATATTTCAACTCATTGTGGGGAAAAATTAAATCTTCATCCACCATAAGAAGAAGTCAATAATAGATAAATTAAAATTGATTAGCCACAACATATCAATATAAGAATTACTGAAGAATAAGAAAGTAAATATGAGAAGAAACTTCCAACAGGATTGAAAAGAGTTGCCTCTAGAGAAAAGAGTGACAAAACTGGGAACTGCTTGATTTGCTTTCGTTTTATTTTGTTTTGTTTGTTAAAATAACCCTTTCAGTATTACTTTTCTTTTTAAACCATGAATATGTATTACTTTGATAAAAACTAAGAAACACATTTAGGTCTCACAAAACTCAGAGACATTTCTGGTGCAGAATCTATTTTGAAATCTGTGACATCTTTCTTTCTTTTTTCTAGTGAACATATATTGCAGTCATGGCTTGTTTATCTAAGCTTTTTCCAACCAGTACATTTTGCTCTTCTCTGTTCTGAACATGTGAAGCTTTTTCCCTCCACCTTATAACATCCCCCAAAACTAGACTTCTCCCAAGCAAATGTTGGAAGACATTTTTAACTACACCCCCCCCACCACCACTATTAGAAAGCATCCAATGAAGTAATCCTTATAGTCATTTTCAAACTTGAAGGACTATATGAAGGACTTCTGGTCTGGTAACAGAATTCCATAGAGGTCATGCACTGGTTGGTTGAGGGGTTTTTTGACATCTGGTTGAATGAGAAGGGCTGTGCTTTGCTTGGACAACTCATTCAGGATACATGATGGCTGCTGGAGGGATCCGTGAGTGATGATGCTGTCAGGAGGCACATCCTAGACCCAGTGTGGGCTGATTAGGAAGGGCTGCCCTTCACAGACACTGGTCCACCATCACTAGTTCATGGCAAGGCTGACTCTGGAGAGGAGAGAATACCTGCCATTTGTAGGATTATCATTTTAAATCAGGAGGCAGACTGATAGAAGGTAAGCTGCAAACCAATCATGACACAAAGTATTCTTTTTTGATTTGTTTCTTCTTGTTTGCAGTGGAAATGGGAGTCTCTCTTTTTTCTCTTAAAATAGTTAAGGCAGGGGCGCCTGGGTGGCTCAGTTGGTTAAGCGACTGCCTTCGGCTCATGATCCTGGAGTCCCTGGATCGAGTCCCGCATCGGGCTCCCTGCTCGGCAGGGAGTCTGCTTCTCCCTCTGACCCTCCCCCCTCTCATGTACTCGCTCTCTCTCATTCTCTCTCTCTCAAATAAATAAATAAAATCTTAAAAAAAAAATAGTTAAGGCAGTAGCTTTTGAGTTTTGCGGGATGTTTAAAAATCGCCGCTGTTTGCTTGCATTTTTGTTGTACCTTGTGGCTAAGATGGAAGGAGGTGACATTTTCTCTAAATTTGCATATTTAATCAACATTTCAGATTCCTTGCAGCAGACTGTTGCTCCCTTCCATCTATGGTTGCTATTGTTATTGTTGATACAGTTTAAAAGAGTTGAAAAAGTAGCTTTTAGCTTGGTGAGGTACTTTTCATCGAGAATTGAGGCCACAAGTGGTTATCATCTTGGAGCCTGTGGGGGAAATTCTTAAAATCAGGATTTCAGACTCTAAGGATAAATCTGCTTCCTTCTGTTATTTGTGTTTTTTGTCAAGTTTTTGGAAGAATTTCAGACTAACCTTTTTAATTCTGGAGCCTGGCTGGCTGTGGGATTTGAAGACTGTGATTGAGTTAAGAGGATGGTTGCTAGATAATAGTAATAGGAATGATGAGGTCTGGGGACTATATTGACATTTGGCTTCTGATTAGATTGGGAAAAGGGCAATTATAGTTGATGTGGCCATATTATATTTGATTGGATTAAAGTGTGGCTGGATGGATTATCTAATTGAAAAAGGAGGTGGCCAAGCAATCTGATTTATGTTCTATCTAATAAAGGTCATCATACAGGGAGCCTGGAGAGAAGAAGGTATTGGTAACTTTGTGTATCTGCGGGTGGTGGTGGCAAGTGGAGGCTGCTGGAGACTTTCTGTAGGAGATGACCTTGAAGCTGATCTTGAGGGCTGGCACCATGAAGAGCAGGGCTCTAGGAAGAGTCCGTCCAAAAGAAACAGTTTACGAAAGGGCATCGTGTAGTCAGGAACACTGAAATGTTCCAGGTGACCGCCAAGTGGTGTGGAGCATTGGGAAATGAGTGGGTGGGTTAGGGTTAGGGTAGGAAAAATTTAACATTCCAGTTTGATCTTAAAAGAGAGAGTTGGAGGAGATTTTTCAAGAATGGGAGTGACATTATCAGGTTTATTTTTATTTCTTATGAGGATCACTGGATAATGTATAGAAGATAGAAAAGAATGAGAATAAACTGATGATGGGACACCTATGAGGAGGATTTAGGTGGGGAAGAAAAAAGCACAATTCCTGCATTAAGACCAGTGGTAGAAAAGGAGAGAAAAGGAAAATATATGAAAAAAAAAATTTTTTTTAATTGTCTATGTGTGAAGGACAGTAGTCTAGGAAAACACCTGGGTTTCTTGTTTGGCGACTTTGGTGAGTGGTAACACCACATTATTTTGTTCTTGGCATGTAGGTGTCATATTTGACTATCATAACATAAAAGGTTTCTTCCTGAGGTTGTGCCCACAGGCATCTGTGCTTTTAGGAGGGGCTAGCTGAAAGGCTGGCATAAAGTTCACAGCCCGTTTTTCTAAATGTGGTCCCATGAAGCACTGGTTTTGAGAAATATGAACAGCTACTCTGTATGCAGAAATGCTGAATAATCCAAAACTTTTGGGAAATATGAAATACTATACCCCTCTTGGAGAGTCATGGTGGAAACATATCAGAGACTCAGGGTAAGGAGACTCTTCAAATTTAACTCAGAATTTCCCATAGTTACTTGAGGTGAGAACCCTTTTTTCACAGAACACATATTTTGGGGGATCTAACTAGACTGAATGCAGTCTTTATATTATGAAATTTGGGACGGGGGCAAATTTGATTATCCAAGAATCACTGTGTTTGAATCAGAGGACAGAACTGTATCCAGTGGTGCGCTGATAAAGGTTTACCGACCAACCTGGGGGAGGCGGGGGAGGTAGGAGAGAGAAGAGGTGTTAGAGATACAGGAGGAAGCACGAAATAGTTATGTTGGGGGGCAAGACAGCAGACTCACCGAGGCAGCATGATAGAATTACCAGACAGTTTTGAGGGCCCTTTGGAGGTTTGAGGTCATGAACTTAAAGTGAGACAAGCCCGCAACAGCAGTGCTATTTTCTCCAGCTGCCTGGGTTTAGGAGTTGAGAAGACAGGGGCTAGGTGTAACCAGGATGAGAGCTTTTCCAGGCAAGAATAACAGGAGGGAAAGGAGCATGAGAGATTGGGAATCTGTGCAACCTCTGGTAGGTAAGGAAGGAGTAAGGACAGGCGGGTGTGATGATAAGGGAGAGGTGCTGGGTCTTTGGATCGGAGGTCTTGAGCTATCAGAGGACAGTTCAAGTTGAGGTACTGGAGTAAGTAATTTGAAAATAAAGGAGGTGACTGAGTTCCCATTTGGGAGATGGGGCACTTGCTGGTAGTATAAGAACTAGGGTGTGACAAAGGAAGCGAGGAGGTCTGGGTGTCAGGTGGGTTCTGCTGATGACATCCAGGATTAGGATGGTTGGAGGATGGAGGGGGAAGGCATTTGAGCCAGGTGCTAATCCTCAAGGGTTCAGGAGGGCGGGGAATTACGGAAATGACAGCAACAGCTGGGATGGTATCACTGGGTTGCATGAGCTTCAAGGGAGATGGAGTTAAAAAAAAAAAATAGAAGAGATGTTTTCAAAACTGCAAAGACACTCATTGCACTTTTAGACTTTAAGATGATGTAGACGCCAGAGGAAAACAACCTGTACTTTAGGGAGCTGCAGGGAGAAATGGTCTTCTCAGGGAACAGCAGGCTTCCAGCGTGAGACAAGAAGGTAAAGGGGAAGGTTCCCAGAGGTGGCGGAGGATTTAGAAGAGTTTGCTGATGAGGTGCTGCCTTCTAGAGGGCAGAGTGGAAGAGTTTAAGAGAGTGGGGATGATTGGATGAGACCCTGTCTGGAGTTTATGGGGGTGAGGGTCCAGAGGATGATGGAGCTGTGGTGCCTCAGGCAGGTTGAGACTGGTCCCAAGGGAGGATGGTCAGCTCCAGTTGAGTCTAGTGAAGTTAGGGGGAGGCCTCACTCCAGTTGGCTGAAACACCAAGAAGCAGTTTTTTTACTTAGATCTCCTCTGCCTTCTATAGTTCCCTAGATGTCCTGTTTTCCACAGCAAGCGGGGCTGTACCCACAGTGCTTCTGAATTCTTTAACACGGGGCATAAGGCCGACTCAACAAATCCTCACTGCAGGAATTATTCTTGAGGGACAGCAACTAACATGGTCCTGCCTCACTCTTAACACATTAATGGGAGCTTAGCTAACATTACTGCCCTCTAGGAGAGTACTAAAAGGTGCTTCTGTCTGACTCTTCTCCCCTCGCTCCCTTGCATCCCCAAGAAGTGCTCTGCATCTGATTGAGGGGACAGGTGCCTGCGCCCCCAGGGCCAGTGTGGGCATTTTCCTCTCAGACTCTGCTTTCCACCGGCCAACACACCCGAATCCAAGCCACGGCTGGCCTGCCTTCTTGGTGCCCGGACTCTTGCATGTGTGTGCTTGAGGGGGTACCTGGACGGATGAGGACACCTGCACAGGGAAGAGTTTGCTCTGTCAAACCGCCCTCTCCACGTGCAGCTCTCAAAACCCAGCCTTGTACTGTCCCGTATGGGGGGGGGGGGGCTCCTAGTCACACACAGCTGTTTAGATTTAAATTAACTAAACTAAAATAAAAAGACAGCACCTCGACGGCACCCAGCCACATTCCAAGGGCTCAATAGCCTCATAACGGCTGCACACATCGGTCAGCACAGCTACAGAACATTTCCATCGTCTCAGAAAGTTCTATTAGAATGCACCGCCGCGAAGTATTCATGAAGCTGTTATTCTGGTCCCTTTCTAACTCAGGCGCTTTTCATTGCTGCAGAGTCCGGGAGCTAGCCCCGAAAGCCCCGGGCGTTGGGAAGGTCCTGGAAGCGGGCGTGACTGCGCGTGCGCCGAGCCGCGAGCATGGCTCAGTACAAGGGCACGATGCGCGAGGCCGGCAGGGCCATGCACCTGATCAAGCAGCGGGAAAAGCAGAAGGAGCAGATGGAGGTGCTGAAGCAGCGGATCGCCGAGGAGACCATCATCAAGTCGAAGGTGGACAAGAAATTCTCGGCTCATTACGACGCCGTGGAGGCCGAGCTGAAGTCGAGCACGGTGGGCCTGGTGACCCTGAACGACATGAAGGCCAAGCAGGAGGCCCTGCTGAAGGAGCGAGAGAGGCAGCTAGCTAAGAGGGAGCAGCTGGAGGCGCGGCGGCTGCAGCTGGAGGCGCTGCGGGAGAAGGAGCGCAAGCAGGAGCAGAAGCGCAAGATCTGCAGCCTGTCCTTCACGCCCGACGAGGGTGACGCGGGCGACGCGGACGCGGATGCGGCGGCTGGGGAGCGGCCCAGGTCCGCGGGGCTGAGCAAGAGGAAGAAGAACCTGGGGAAGAATCCAGACGTGGACACGAGCTTCCTGCCGGACCGCGAGCGCGAGGAGGAGGAGAACCGGCTGCGGGAGCAGCTGCGGCAGGAGTGGGAGGCCAGGCGCGAGATGGTGAAGCGCGAGGAGATGGATGTCACGTTCAGCTACTGGGACGGCTCGGGGCACCGTCGCACGGTCCGCATCCACAAGGGCAGCACGGTGCAGCAGTTCCTGAGGAAGGCGCTGCAGGGGCTGCGCAAGGACTTCCGCGAGCTGCGGGCGGCCGGCGTGGAGCAGCTCATGTACATCAAGGAGGACCTGATCCTGCCCCACTACCACACCTTCTACGACTTCATCGTCACCAAGGCCCGGGGCAAGAGCGGGCCGCTCTTCAGCTTCGACGTGCACGACGACGTGCGGCTGCTGAGCGACGCCACCATGGAGAAGGACGAGTCGCACGCGGGCAAGGTGGTGCTGCGCAGCTGGTACGAGAAGAACAAGCACATCTTCCCCGCCAGCCGCTGGGAGCCCTACGACCCCGAGAAGAAGTGGGACAAGTACACGATCCGATGATCCCTGAGGCTCCCCTGAGGCTCCCTGTCCTACCCCTCCCCGGTCCTGCAGAGCCCTGGCACGCGTCGCCTTGGCAGCCCCCTGGTGGCCTCCTGCCCACTTCAGGGCAGCGACAACCAGCATAGGAAACAGATTTCTGTACCCCGTAACTTAATTTGGTGACCTTAATTTCTTGCCCCAAATTGAATAAAGAACTGAGGGTTCACATTATTCAAGTGTGGTCGTTCTATTGCTGATGTTATTTTGGGGTGTTTGGTTGTTTGTGGGGTGGGTGGGTATTTTTAATGTTACTGTGTGGATTCATTATTAGGCTCTGTTGAGCTATATTGAAACCATCACTGGGCACACTGTGGGACAGAATGGGAATGACGGGTGCATTTTTGACCTGGGTCACACTGTTAAAGCAAGTAGTCACCAGCATGGACTCTGGAGCCAAACTGCCTGGGTTTGATTCTCAACTCAGCTTCTTCACTTGCTGTGTAATTTGGGACAGATTAATTGAACCTGTGCCTCAGTTTCCTCTCCTGTGAGTAGGGATAAGAATAGCACTTACCTCATAAGATCCATGTGACGATTAAATGAGTTAATATTTGTAAAGTACTTAGAACTCAATAAATATCTGCTATTGTTCTTCTTATGGTCGTGGTTAATTTATTTAAAGAACTGCTATGACCCATTTCAGAACCATGTGAGGGCAAAGGTTGACCTGCCCATAACTTTTCCCAAGATCAGCGGAGGAGGAGGGAAGGTGGCTCACAAACTGGGGGAGCAGCCCCCTCTTGAGTGGTCCTTAGCCGGGTTGTTGAGCCCCAGGGGTTAGGAGTTGGTTAGTATAGGCTAGAGACTGGATTACTGCTATGCCTTGGGCCTCAGGCTCCAATATGGCTCTGCACAGTGCTGTTAAAGATCCGGTCATTATTTAAAATTTTGATAATTTTATTCATTGTGGATTTCCTTGTGTTAATGTTGATTTTTTAAAATATTGTGTTAAATATCTTAAAATTTAATTTTTTGAGAGACAGAGGGGGAGGGGCAGAGGGAGAGAGAGAGAATCCCAAGCAGGCTCCACACTCAGTGCAGAGTCCCAACACGGGGCTCAGCTCATGACCTGAGCCGAAATCAAGAGTTGGAAGCTCAATTGACTGAGCCACCCAGGAACCCCTAAAATATTTATCTTAATTACTGAGTTTTGGGGTGTTTCCATCCCCTCCCCACACCCCATTTACCTTAATGACCAAGGCAGATGCCTCACTCATCTTACCCCAGTCCCAGCTTGGAGGATAGGAGGGACCCTTCTTTTTGCAGAGTTCTTGCCTCAACCCATAAACAAGAACTTCCACCAGAATATTGGCCCTCTAGGGCAGTGGGTCCCAGCCTGGCCTGCCCATTAGGATCATCAGGGAAGCTTTTTTTTTTTTTTTTTTTAATTTTATTATGTTATGTTAGTCACCATACAATACATCATTGGTTTTTGATGTGGTGATCCACGATCCATTGTTTTCATATAACACCCAGTGCTCCATGCAGTACATGCCCTCCTT
>NC_138376.1:19288831-19311432 GCF_054177405.1 Leptonychotes weddellii | reverse complement strand
CTATTGTGGACATTGTTGCTATAAACATCGGGGTGCACATACCCCTTCGGATCCCTACATTTGTATCTTTGGGGTAAATACCCAGTAGTGCAATTGCTGGATCATGTGGTAGCTCTATTTTCAACTTTTTGAGGAACCTCCATTCTATTTTTGATATATTAAAGTTGAGAAATAATTTGTGGCTATTTAGTATTTTTCTTTATGTTAGGTTTAAGAGGATGCTGTGTGCTGGAGTGTCAGGCCAAACTTGCAATTCTAATTTAAAATGTGCAGTTAAATAGTTGACTTAGATTATGATTTTTACGTTGACATTTTAAGAGAATATAAAATTCATCCTGGGTCCAGATTTTCTTTGTTATCTTTCTAGGAATAATTACTTAAGTGTTTGGGAAGATTTGTTTGTTAATGAGGCAATTAAGGAAGTCAAATGATTTAAGTCCTGTGTAAAAGGTTATTTAGTTTTTGTTAATAGAACCAAGGATTAATCAAAGGCCCCCCTTTTAAAAGTTATTAAATATTACTAGATTCATTGTTTAAAAATAAGATTTTCAGGTTGAATAACATGTACAAAGGCCATTGTGTTAAACAACATTTAAAATATTCACCAGTTTTGGGTCCCCTGGGTGGAGCAGTTTGTCAAGTATCCAACTTGGGTTTCGGCTCAGGTCATGACCTCAGGGTCCTGAGATCAAGCTCCGCACTCAGCAGGGAGCCTGCTGGAGAGTCTCCTCTCCTCTCCTCTGCCCCCACCCTTGAAATAAATAAATAAATCTTAAAAAGAATTAAAAAATCAAAAAATAGTCACCAATTTTTATTATAAGAGGATTTCTTAAAAAGCACTTTGTTTTCTTCCACTGAAAAAAATCATCTCAACCACTAATGATGGGCACATGCTCACAAGAGAGGTAAGAGAGGGTGTAGTTTGGGCTGGGTTACCCTGTGAAACTAAGCCACGTTTTTTTCACCTGTAAAATGGCATAATAACAATTATGCCATGCAGCCATTTGCAAGGATAGAATGAAATGAAATGGATAAACAAGCCCCTTGCCAAGCACCTACTCATAGCCGACGCCCAGCAAATGGTACTTGATATTGTTCTCTCCTTCGGGAGACCTAGGATAATAGTAAACGTAATACTCTTTTCCTGTGTCACTGTTCGCTTGGATTTTATTGGAAATTTATGTTGTAGCGGAAACTTGCAGAGTGACCCTGGTAACGTGTCAGAAATACATCACTGCCTGGCTTGAAGCCCTCCCATGGCTCTACCTCGTCTCCATTGCTCATTTGGCCTCACCAGCCACCACTCCCCTGCCTCCCCTTCTGGGCTGTTCCTGGGACATGCCTGGCCACCTCTCTGCCTGGAAGCTTCTCCTCCAGAGCTCTGCATGACCCACCCCCTCCCACTTTCGGGCTTCTGTTCCAAAGTCACCTGACCCCCCTGTTTAGAAGCATACCCCACCCCTCCCACCCCTGTATGCCCCTTTCCTCACTTTCTTTTTCTCCCCATTTCATAGGACATGTATTGCCATCACTGGTCTGTGTGTTCACGCCCCACCCCCCTTCCCGGATATAAACGAAAGCAAGAGATTTTGTCGATGTGATTTGCTGCTGTGTTCCTCACATCTAGAACAGTGCCTGGCACCCAGAAATAGCAGAGCAAGTAAAGAAAAGCGGGGGCCAGGATTCAGGCAATATAGGTTTTTATTCCAATTCTGAGACTCACCTGTCCTGTGACCTTGTACAATTCACTTGGCATTCCAGACTCTTCATTGCCTCCTGCCCGCAGTGGGCACGGCAATCTGCCTGCTGGCCACTTGGTGGGGTTGCTAGAGGATTAGTCGAGGTGTGTAGGCACATTTACTGTAAGGGGGCGCAGAAACATGACAGATTATTATCATTAGTTGGTGACATTTGGGAAAACTGCCTACGCGCACACTGTTTTGAATGTTTTCAAACTGGGAATTATTTTCCCTGTGGCATTGGTCTGGAGTAAGATTGCTCAGTCCAGTATGACATCCACCCCCAGCACCACCACGCATGCCCTGCAGCATGAGGTAAGCAAGGATGGTCCACATTTTCTCAGAACCAGTGAAAACCGGGGTTGGCCTGAAGATTCTAGAGCTCTCTCGAGGTCTGAGTAGCATCTTTGGTATTTGTCTCATTGTTCTATGAAATGCCTGGACAAGGTTCTCTCTGGGGGGGTTTGAAAAACTGTATGAAGGGAAGAAACCTGATGATACACGTTCTCTCGGATAGCGAAACAATTCTATCCGTGCACCCCCTTATATCCAAAGGGGGGGTATAACAGTTTAAGAGGTAGTAAAAGGATTCTCTTCATTGGTTATGCTAAGGTTGTTCAGTCTGCATTTTTAAAAACTCCTCCCATGACGTCCAGAGACCAAGGATCTTTCTCTCGTAAATGGACACTCTTGAGCAGGAAAAACAGGCATATTTCCTGAGACCAGGTCAGTGTGAGAGGTCATGTTGGCAGCACTAGAGAGTAATGAGTGTCCCACCAGCGGAGGCCACAGTATCCAATAAAGCTCGTCTCTCTAACCAGTCACCCTTGTCAGCACCTACAAACACCTGTGCTTAAGCTAACTAAGGGTCCAGGCTCCGTGTGTGATGGAACAACACTGTGCTTTCAGAAGACAACTTCTGTATCTACGTGGCAACCCGGGTGATGTCCCAGGTTCCCTGGGAAATAAAACATGTGAGTGTCAAAAAAAAGTTATGGAACAGGTGATAAGATGGTGCAGGAAAGCAGACCTGGGAAACATAAGCCCTCATCCTCACTGCTCTGCAGCAATTTAAAAATGCCAAGTTTCTCAGGGAGGGGAATGAAGAAAAGAGGTGAGCGCCATCTTGTGGAGAGACCCGCAGGTGCTCGTGGTCCCCTGCCGGCCCCTAACCTCTCTTCCCAGCCCGAAATTCTGCCAAACTCACCCCCTCTTCACCATCTTCTGACTCAAACGCGTTAGGAACATATATTGGACAACATTGTTTCAACTTTTCCAAAATAATAGTCATTAAAAGCTAATACCTCTAATCTGCCCTGCTAAGGTCTCCCAGAGGCTGTGCGCTGATCCGCTCCCCAGGAAGGTTACTCTATGGCATCTGTCTTCCCCCCAGACGCCTTTCTCCTCAGTTTGTTGGGGTTCCCAGTTGGGAGGAAGGGAGTGACAGTTCTTTTGCTCATGCGGCCCCTCCCCCACTTCAGTGTCACACCATTGACGTTCATGCAAGAAACATTTGTTATAAACTAAAGAGCCCACAGGCACTGGGGATGCTCAAATGAATAGGGATAGGCTTTGGCTTTGGGACACTGTATCAAGGAGTCGGGCCAACGCATCCCCGTGATAAGTGCTGACTGTGCACAAAAAGCAGTGAGTACAAAGGAGCTGGAGAAAGAAGAGAGGCCGTGGATGCTGTCAACGCCCCCAGGGTCCCCCTCCCTCAATGCTCCTCTCCAGACTCCTCAGTGCCATCTGGAGCTGCAGCTTTGGCCATGCGGACAAGCCCGTCCTCTGGGGCCCTCTGCCCTCCCTGGCTAGGCTGGCCTGGGTGTGGACACGTTGCCTTTCCTCTTAGCTCATCCAAGGCAAGGTTGGAATTTTCCCGTAGAAATGTTTACTAGGCAACTAAAGGAAAAAACAAAAGCAAAAAAAAAGAAGAAAAAAAATGAAACAGCTTGCTGAGAGAAGGTGCCTTTCACCAATGGCAGGCACCTCAACTTTGGTGCAGACTGGTTTGGGGAGAGCAGCTTCTCAGCACACAAGCCCCTCTGGCTCCTTCACCTCACATGTGTCTCCAGGGCTGCAAGGCCAGGCTGAGGCCGACTGGCTCCCGGGCCTGCTAAAATCTGCAGTATCTTTCAGAACCTGCTTCCTAAACTCTGCTCTTAGATGAGCTCATGGCCCGGGGATACCAACGCACAGAGAGTTTAAGCAACTTGTCGAAAGTCACACAGCTGGTCATTGGCAGAGCCAGGCTCGGTCCCAGGCTCACGGCTCCAGACCCTGGATTCTTAATCATGATGCTCTCTGTTAACCAGAGTTAAGTAATTTTTTTCCAACCCCCAGGCAACTCTCAAAATCAGTGTTTCCGGGGTACAATTTCCGAGCATCAAGTTCCCAGGGCCCTGGATTCTGTGGTGTTCTACCTCGGGTCGTCCACTGCTGCACTAACCCAACACGGAGGACCCTGCCTCCTCACAGAGGACAGGGCATGGGGACAAATGCTCTCTACCGGGCTCCAGGGCCCATCTCATCCAGGTTTTCTGCCCAAGTCTTGTCTGCACATCTTGTAATGTTTCTTGTACAAACTTGCTTACGTCACTGATTTTTTAAGAACCTAGTTATTTCGAAGAGGAAGGGCTTGAGTTTTCTTCTTGGCATGCTTCGTGCCATAGCCCACGGGAAGGCCAAGACCCTGTGTCTGATTATTTTCTCTGTGCCCTACTAGAGTTATGTATAGTTGCAAAGCCTGTAGGCCTGTAATTACGGCCTTCACACATTCTCGTTACGTATTTTATCTAAAAAGAAAATTCTGATAGCAATTGCCTGCTTCCTGCTTTTTGAAACTTATTAAGCAGTACTTATAAGCCCTAAATGTACACCTTTAGAGTTGTAACACCTTCTATTACAGTTCTCATCCAACTGAAGGAATAAAAGCCAATTTTACCGAGTTAACATGAAAATGATAAAAATTCGTTTTCGCCTCGTTCTGAAACCTTCAGCTGGAAATGGAGTGTGTCAAATTATTTTAGTCAGCTGTGGCTTCCTCCTTCCTTCCAAATATGCCTGCTTAGTTAGGTCTATTGTTTTGTAAAATCACATCTATTTTCTCCGACTATTATTGATGTGAAGCGTGAATATAGCATGCTGCCTGCTGGGCTGGAAATACACCCATAGAGCCAACCCCATACTTCATTTATGATCTATTATTCCCCATTATTCCTGCAGAGTTCCTGATTGCATTCTTATTAATCGTTCTAATTTGCCCTTCATTGTGTCGACTACTTGCCATTCAGCGCCGGGCCTCTGCTCAGCTGGCTTCCAGTGTTTAGTAACTTATGCCTCGATGTGGCCTCTTTGGACGGTGCAGCTCGAGGAAACTCAGACCCTCAGCATCTCTTCTGCTGCCGAAGAGGACGTGGCAGAGGCCTCACGTGCCCGCATCTTAGGTGGCCCGCAGTTAGGTCACTTCTCCTCTAGCCATTACTCATTCCCTCATCCTGCCGCTATTTATCGAGCACCTTAGGCAGCTAGGCCTATGCCGGGCGCTTTGATAATAGGCCTGCCCATGCTCCCAGCCTGGTGAGGATAGAGGGCCAGGAAAGCCATTGACCACAGCCCAGGAGCCCATCCTCCTGGGGTGCCCTCAGGCCCCCCGTACTGGTTAGGACACTTTCAGGTATGGGTCACAGAAACCCACTCTCAAGGGATAGGCAGCAGGGAAAACATCATCTCTTTTTTTTTTTTTTTTTTAAAGATTTTATTTATTTATTTGACAGAGAGAGACACAGCGAGAGAGGGAACACAAGCAGGGGGAGTGGGAGAGGGAGAAGCAGGTCTCCTGCAGAGCAGGGAGCCCGATATGGGGCTCGATCCCAGGACCCTGAGATCATGACCTGAGCTGAAGGCAGATGCTTAATGACTGAGCCACCCAGGTGCCCCGAAAACATCATCTCTTAAAACAAGAAGTCAGGAGACAGGGCTCATGACACAATAGTGTTAGAGGGTCACTGTGACCTGGGTCATTTTCCTCTTCCTGCCCCTCCCCCTCAGCATGCTGGCTTCCTCCTGGGGCTGACTATCCCCATGTGCTCACCGGATGGCTGCAGCACTTTCTAGGGACACTTCTGGTCATGACTCCTTCACAGGAAGAGGAAAGGGGCTTTCTCTTCCTGTTGTCTTTTGCTAAGAGTGAAGAAATCATTCCTGAAAGCCCCCCACCAAATTATCCCTTGGGTCTTCTTGGACAAACTTGCGTCATCCCACACTTGTGTTTAAACCAGTCACTGGCAAGGGACATGGGGTCCCCATGATTGTCTCAGACCCATCAGGACCTTGGGGTGGGGAAGGTACCTGTCCTCCCTAAACACGTGGCTGCATGGGAGGGTGGAATACTAAACAAACTTAAGGTTCTGTTAGGAAGCAGAAAGAGAGGTAATGGCTGCCGGGTAGACCACTATGGTCACTTTCTCTCAAACTTGAGGAATGATCAACTTCTTCTTCTAAATGAAAAAAAAAAAAAAAAAGGATTCCTAAATGGATGTGGACTTTGTTATCTTTATTATAATGTTCTTCGTATAGTCACATAGCTATAAAGCTAAAGCCAATCTATAAGTTCAGTACAAACGTACAAAACCAAGGAAGTTAATTGTCAACATTAATTTAATATGGCGGGCAAATGACGTCATTTTACTGAAGCCAATAGCCACTCCCCACCTGAATAAGCTGCTACAGAAGCCTGTGTTGTACAGTAACCCAGTCCTCTCTCCACTGTCCCTTCACCCGCACCACTGTAGAGTTCTGTTCATCCTTGAAACTGATGTCACTTGGCTTACGACTGGCATGAACAAGGTCTACATCGGTCCCTTTCCCATGAGCCAGTGAGCATGTAATGGAGTGTTACTTGATGCTCACAGGCTACATTTTAAGAAACAGTGGCTTAGAATGCTTTGTACTAACATCCCACCTGTAATCAGAAATTCTGGGAATTGAACAATAGCTAAAATATGGAAAGAGCCCAGATGTCCATCAAGAGATGAATAGATAAAGAAAAGATGTGGTGGGGGCACCTGGGTGGCTCAGTCGTTAAGCGTCTGCCTTCGGCTCAGGTCATGATCCCAGGGTCCTGGGATCGAGCCCCGCATCGGGCTCCTTGCTCGGCGGGAAGCCTGCTTCTCCCTCTCCCACTCCCCCTGCTTGTGTTCCCTCTCTCGCTGTCTCTCTCTCTGTCAAAAAATAAATAAAAAATCTTAAAAAAAAAAGAAAAGATGTGGTATATATATATATATATATATATATATATATATATATATATAAAAAACACGGAATATTACTCAGCCATCAAAAAGAATGCAATCTTGCCATTTGCAATGACGTGGATGGAACTAAAGGGTATTATGCTAAGCGAAATAAATCAGAGAAAGACAAATATCATATGATTTGTCTCATATGTGGAATTTAATAAACAAAACTGATGAACATAGTGGAAGGGAAGGAAAAATAAAGTAAGACAGAAACAGAGAGGAAGAAAAACCATAAGAGACTCTTAACTCTAGGAAAAACTGAGGATTGCTGGAGGGGAGGTGGGTGGGGGGATGGCATAACTGGGTGAGGGGCATTAAGGAGGGCACTTGATGGAATGAGCACTGGGTGTCATATGCAACTGATGAATCACTAAATTCTACCTCTGAAACTAATAATACACTGTATGTTAATTAAATTGAATTTAAATAAAAAATTATAAAAATAAAACAAAATATAAAAGAAAAAGATTCTGGGAGTCAAAATGTTATTAGTGAGGATAGGGAAAGGGTAAAAAGAAGGAAAAATTCAGAAGAGAGAATTATGCATTGTAATTAGAAAATATACGAAAAATGTAATGAATTTTTTTCACCAAGCCCCTACAGATAACCCCATATCACCTCAGTTTACCCACATGTGTGCACAGACTATCATTTTCTGCGTGTGCCATGACATGAAAAAGCTATGTTCTAGAGGCTCCTGTTCATATGCTTTAGGAGAAAAGATGTTCACAGCAGTGTTATTTATAACAGCAAAAAAGTAGAAACCGTTTGAATGTTAGTTGGTTAAATAGATTGTGGTATATTCATACAATGGACAATTTTATATAGCAGTGAGAATTAACGAACCACAGCTACATCCCCAAAATACGAGTAACATCTACACAACTGCACGGATGGAAGACATCACTAAAACTGTATCTTTAGGGGTGCCTGGATAGGTCAGTCAGCTCAGCATCCGCCTTCAGTTCAGGTCATGATCCTGGAGTCTTGGGCTTGAGCCCCGCATCAGGCTCCCGTTCAGTGGAGAGTCTGCTTCTCCCTCTGACCCTCACCATGCTTGTGCTCTCTCTCTCTCTCTTTCTCTGTCAAATAAATAAATAAAATCTTTAAAAACAAACAAACAAAAAAAGCTCTATCTCTAAGACTGCCACTTGCTGAAGCTGTAACCTTTTGGGCATCAGTAAGAACAAAAGCAATAATGGACTGAAACACATGTCTATGTTCAAATCTGTCTGTTCTTTCAGCAACAAAACTACACCAATTTGCTGGTTATTCCTATACTAGGAGACAACTTAGTATTTTAAAAACTGATAAGTAACAGGAAAGTATGACGCATTTATCTGGTCTTTCCTGTATTAACTGTAGCTAAGATAATCAAATAGTTGATGAGGAAAAGTTTCTCTCGTGGAAGCATCCCAGCAAACAAAATGAAGGGAAAAATGATTTAAAAATTAGAAAATCACCATTTTGCAATCTTTCATCACAATCTAGG
The DNA here is from genome assembly GCF_054177405.1 of Leptonychotes weddellii. Taxonomy (NCBI): domain Eukaryota; kingdom Metazoa; phylum Chordata; class Mammalia; order Carnivora; family Phocidae; genus Leptonychotes; species Leptonychotes weddellii. The sequence goes on along the minus strand of NC_138376.1, from coordinate 19,302,901 downwards.
CATGAATAGCCAGGCTTTCGTGGTTCCCAGTTGAGATACACAACACTATCTGAAGTATTCTGGACCCCCCAAAACAACAACAAACAAACAAAAAACACCCCCAAAAGAACTCAAGATCTAACTACTAGAAAGCCCGAGGACAGAGACACAGGCTGAAAGACACCACGTGCATGCAATTAGCAAAATCCAGGTCCTACAGGATGAGTAATTTGGCTTCTTCCACAAATATATTCCAAAGGGGTCAAGAAAAGAAAAGGAGCAAGTACAGATTAGAAAAGATGTAAGAGGCACATCAACTAATTGGAATGATTTGAACTTCTTTGGCTCCTGATTTGAACAAACTATAAAAAAGATATATATGTGAGACAGCAAAACTTTTAGATCATTGTGCATTTGATGATATTAAATGATGGATGTTAATTATTTTAGGTAGGATATTGATAGTATAGTTATTTTTTAGAGAGTTTAACTATTTTAGAGAGCCATACTGAAATATGTATGGACAAAATAATGTGATATATGAAATTTGCTTCAAAATAACCCAGAGGGAATGTCTAGATGAAAAAAGATTGGGCATGAGTTGACAACTGTTAGGTTGGCTATTGGATACATGGGGATTTATTATACTATACTATTTTTCTTGTCAATATCTATGAAAATTTTTGGAAATTTTCCATAATAAAATTTATTTCCTAAATTTTGTTATCTCTAGGATAATTAGTGTATATATTCCACTCAGCAAATATTTTATTTAGTGCAAACCTGTACCCAGGATGACGATAAGACTAGTCAACCTCTTTGGGCTCTGTTTCCAATCCTGGGTCAGTGATTCACTGGCTTCTGCTAGAGTAGATGTGGGGAGTGTCCATAAAATAAGCAAATTTCAATTCAACACTCTGTTAAGGATGAAAGAAGAGATTTTTAACCAGTTTGTAGTCAAGAGACAGCAGGTCTGCATGCATGTGAGCGGTGATATTCACCCACGTCGCATTAACTAGTGGTTTTATACAATCCCACTCAAGGGGCATCTCTGTCACTCGAGGATGACACATACCCTTATCATCATAAGCAGGTCATAAGAAGCTCTCCTTATCCAATGGGCCCTCTTCCCTGTCATACTCCCCCTTTCAATCTAGTTAATTCTGATAGCAGGCTTGGTTTAGGTTACATTTCATTGCAGATCGACTAGAAAATTATGAGTTCAACTGGGATGCAGGAACACACATCTTATTCCCACGGTATGCATCAATGGTTATTTTCCTGCTCTCCCTGTCTCCTTCAGGGGTCAGCAGACATGAAATGGATGCAGACAACTCACAGGAAGGAGTCAGTGCACAGTGGCAGGGATTTTGTCCAATTACAGTTGTGCCAGTGGCAGACCTATGGGGAATGGCACCTTTGCCGTAAAATGCCGTGCCTGCTGCCAAATGATTAATTCTTTCAAGCCCCACATCCGCTTCAGCTTGTTTTATGAGAAAAGGATGTAAATAAGAGCTAAAGTGGCGGCCACAGTAGAAAAGCAGGCAGTGGAAATGCACCACTGGAGAGTTCTGAAAAGTAAAATTAGATAGGAATTCTGTGTCCTTGGGGCACCTGGGTGGCTCAGTCAGTTAAACGGCTGACTCTTGGTTTCGGCTCAGGTCATGATCTCAGAGTCGTGAGATCAAGCTCCTAGTCCGCTTGAGATTCTCTCTCCCTCACACTCTGCCTCTCCGCCACCAATAGATAAATAAATCTTTTTAAAAAAAGATATTCTGTGTCCTTGAATAAATGTTCTCTCCTCAAGCACTACACTTTCTTATACTGGGTAATTAGTGCTTGGAATGGTGTCCAACCCAGCTGGAAAGCAACAGCCCCCCACTGCTCCCATTTGGAGGGAAGGCTGCCGTACAAGGATCCATTTCCACACTGGGTCTTGGAGTTGTTGGGAGGACCAAATTATGAGGACTTGATAGTACTTTCTCCTCCCCACCCTCATTCATTTCCTCTCTTAAGACACCTCTTCCAAGCATCACGGCACTTTTAACTGCTTCCAAGAGAGTGTTTCAAAGATGAGAAGACCAGCATTCCTAGAAGTGGTCCCTTGTTCCCCACCGGACCCTGGCTACGGCCACCCCAGGGTTGTCCTGAACCTATGAGTGGAGAGGAGATTGAGGAAAAACTAGCTCGTTGTCATAATGAGACAAATGCATGGAGAGAAACAGAGCAAGGAAGCTCCAGCCCTGGCCACCCTCGGTGCAACGATCACGCGCATGTCCCCTTCCTCCCACAGGCCCTGGGAGTTCACTCGTCCTCAGCCAAAGCCATGGCACCCTCTCATCCTGACTCCTTGAGAATGGTCTCAGCTCAGGTCAGGGCTCTAGGAGGCAACAGGGACTCTCTGATGCAGCCCAGGGGATGCCTCTAGGTTCACGTGGGAGCCACGTGTCGTCTCAGCCCTGATGAAGCCCAAGGAAATCTGGAGCTCAGAGCTGTAATCAAATATATCATAATTTATGCCTTAGATTCCTGAGTTGGGTTATCCTTGTTTCTCTCAACAGGCTGAGTAATTGCTGCGGACCAAGCACCATGCTAGGCAACGTTTGCTCACAGCTGGATCTCTTCCAAAACAGACTTCAGGCTGCCTCGGCCCTGTGGGAAGGCCTCTGTGTCTTCCAGTTACGGTTTGTCAACCTTTTTTTTTTTTTTTTATAAAGGAGGCCATGGACAACACAGGTGCTTCTTGTGCGAGCTCCTCCTTCAGAAATCAGCTCCCTGCTCAGCTGGACGAGGACGCCAGGGTTTTTCCTGTTTTGAATATTCTTTTACTCCCATCTTCAGGCAAGAAAACACAGCCCTCCCTCTGTCCTTGGCAATCAGACGGAAGCAGCGTTGAGACCCACCCACCGCTCGCCTCCAGAAGCAGCTGATTACTCTGGGCCCCCGTGTCTTCTAGACAAGTGGAAACTGGCCCAGCCTGTGGAATCAGCCTGAGGAGACAAAAAGCCAGTTTCAGAGATGTGGTTATTGAAAATTTTGCCTCTGTGTCCAACATTTCGATAATTTATTATTTTTTTATTTTTTTAAAGATTTTATTTATTTATTTGACAGAGAGAGAGAGAGAGCATGAGCAGGGTGGAGGAGCAAGGGGAGACCAAGAAGCAGGCTCTGCACTGAGCAGGGAGCCCGATGAAGGGCTCAGTCTCCGGACCCCGGGATCATGACCTGAGCCGAAGGCAGCCAGCTTAACCGACTGAGCCACCCAGGCACGCTCGATAATTTAAGTAATTTCTTATAGGTCATAGAATGCCTGTATTTCTCCCCCATGCCCCACCAATGCCTGCAAAACTTACCGCTTTGTCACTTATTTCACACTTAGCACAATATGGGTCAATTTTGTTCTGGATATTTTATGGTTCCCAAATGATATCATTAAGGGGTGAGGCCAGTTGGCAGCACTGTGGGACGGGATGGTGACAGCTTCTGTGGCGGAATTTCACTTAGCATAGAGAATTCCTTTTTGACATACCCTTTCGGGTATCGTTTTGTTGTGAAAAAAAAAAAAAAAATAGCCCTTGGGGCCCAGCCAAGAAGGATGGCAGAGAGACAACATGAACAAAAGTTTCCGTTTAATAAATGTCTTCAGGGTAGCCCAAGAGTGAAAAGCCAGGAGACCCTAGCCCAGGAAAAAAATTTTAAAAGGTAGACAGAGAGGAGTAAAAACACAAAGAGGTGCACAAGGTTCTGCTTTGAAGAAGAACCAGGGAGAAGTTTCAAGAGGGAAAAGAGAGCAGAAGGACTTGTTATTACAAGTTGATTTTGATTATCAGCAATATATGGTCATTTGGGGGAGGTTTTGTGGGGCAGTCACTAGCCACCTGCATGACCCGCCCACACATTCCCCATTTCCTCAAACCTTGAGGGGAGATGGATCCTCCAGTGGGGACGCTGCAAGTTCAGGAGGAACAACACAGTGAGACAATCAATAATTTGGAGAGAGAGGGTTCCAGAACAAGAAGGTACAAGCGCCTGGGAGGAATCTTAAAATGCTCCCACTTCCCTGCAAATATGAGAAGGATGCTGGTTTTCCCAGCATTGGTGAAACAGGGGTTTGAGGAACTTTATTTACATTTCAAATGGAGTAATGACCCCAGCAGCTAGACTGGGCCAATCTATGCAGCTGTGGATTGGATGCGCCCTCTCCTGCAGGCCCAGGATCTAACTCAGCAAAATGTGTGCTGAATTAATTTGGGTTACCATGAAGATACTGGTCTTAAATTGGGCAATAAGAACCTGAATACACATCTGTCTGTCCCTTTCCAGGCTGGAGTCTGGCTGATGAACAAGATCTTTTTCATTTGGCACCATAAATAACACATTCAGAAAGATTCCATCAATTTAGCCCTGCGGAAATATTGGTGTCAGAATTAGCAACACTGTGGTCTTTGTATGACGTGAGCCCTTTCAGAGAGAACCCACTAATGCCCTCCCCCGCGGATTTTGTTAATCGCACCTTTACAAAGGGGCCCCTATTTGCTAAGAGAATGACACAAAGGGGCAGTCCTCAAGAACTTTACCACCGATTTCTCTTCATTTTTTCTTTCCCATATAATTACTTTTTAAAGAAATTAAAATAATCATCTGTGGTTTTTTTTATTGTAAATATGCTATAGTCACAAAACTTGGAACATCAAGGGGAGAAAAGAATCACAACCCTCTCCTGTTGACACAAGCAACTGTGAACATTGTAATTTATTCCTATGAACACTTTGATATATTTCTTTGCAATTCTCCATTGTTTCATTTTCTTCGAAAATTATGAAACCTTTCAAACACACAGAAGATAACATAACAGACATCTATATACTGATCACTAAAAAAAAAATATGTGATCATTTTACTGTGTAATTGCAGATATCTCTCTCTTTAAATAGGTAAATCATGACAGATACAGCAAGAGCTCCCACCCTGGGATCATATCGGCGCCCCCCCACACCCACATGCTGTGGCCACATTGTGCTGCTGGGAGCGGGCCTTGGTCCAAGGTCTGACTTTGTACTTTGTGCAGCATATTGCTTGTATCCATAAACACCTACTGCCGTTTTGAGCGTTTTTGCATGTACATAAAGGATAACCTATCGTTTATCTTTTGGCTCTTTATTTTCCCTTTCAACGTTATACTGGTGAAGCTGGCCCAGACCTAATTCACTCCTTTCCACTGCTGTATTGACTACAGTCTAGCTGATTCATTCCCCTGCTGAGGGAGGTTAGCTTGTTGCCACTTTGTTGCTCTTGGAAACATTTTGCACAGATTCTTTCCTGTGCCTCCTTGCATATAGATGAATTACTGGATCCTACCACATATCCATCTTCATCTTCAGTAGAAAGTGACAGATCCCCCCCCAAAATTTTGCATAATGTGCACTCCCATTTTTACAAGTTCCATCTGCCTTATTTTCGCCAACACTTGGGAATAACAGACATTTATTTTTTCAATTATGATGAGGTTGTGTCTTTTTTTTTAATATATTGACCTGTCAGCTTCCTTCTTTTTATTATTATTATTTTTTAAGATTTTATTTATTTATTTGACAGAGAGAGACACAGCGAGAGAGGGAACACAAGCAGGGGGAGTGGGAGAGGGAGAAGCAGGCTTCCCGCTGAGCAGGGAGCCCGATGCGGGACTTGATCCCCGGACTCTGGGACCATGACCTGAGCCGAAGGCAGACGCTTAATGACTGAGCCACCCAGGCACCCCTAAGATTTTATTTTTTTAGGTAATCTCCACACCCCACATGGGGCTTGAACTCATGACCCTGATGATCAGAAGTTGGATGCTCTACTGACTGAGCCACCCAGGCGCCCCTGTCAGCTTCCTTCTGTTCAGCTTCCTATTATTTTCCATTGGATTGTTTGTATCGTGGTGGATTATTTGTATGGGTAATGAGGATGAGCTTGGAAGGTTCTAGAAGCATTCAAAACATTCTCTGTTCTTTGTGGGGGTGGTGACTGTGCTGGTACACCAGTGGGAGACCTGTGATTTCAGTTGTTTTTGTCGGGGGGGGGTCCCCTGCCAATTCCCACTGGTACAAACCATCCCAGAAAGGAGAGAAGCGGTGGAGAGGCTGAAAGGGAAAGGAAAGAGAAAGGGAACCAGTCCTCTGCTGGGAGCTCCTGTGCCATTTTTTCAAAAACTCAACCAAGGTGTGATCTGGGTGAGTGAGGTTCAAGCTGACTTTGGGGAGTTGGAGAAAATGAAGAAGGTTATAAATTAATTCACTGGGGGGCTGGGGAAGTAGAGAGTAGGACCATGAGCAGAAAAGGACTCAGGTAGTCCAAGACACAGGAAAAGCAGACCCGAGACACTCCCCAGGGGGGTTGTCATCGAGTAGCCTCGTGCTCCTTGAGGTCAGGTCCATGCTGGAAGAAGGGGAAGGCTCTTCATTGTTAGCTCCTCCCTTGTACTCATGTCTTTCATTTATAAAATCAATGGACTGAAATCCTGCTCACCTTTCTCCTGTCATTCTTAGGCACTCTTTCTCCTCTCCGTCCTATAGCCACCCTGTTGGCCGAGGGGCTCTCTATGTGCACTTGGGTGGATCAGTGCAGTTGTCTCCTAGACGGCTTGTCCAGTCCGGTCATCCCGCACACTGTCCTAATGCAGCTCACTAAAGCACACTTACTGAATCACATCACAGCTCAAGATGCCCTAGTGCATTCTTTCTCACAGCTGGACCCACTGGGCTCATCTCTTGCAGCCTATCTCCTTCCTTCTCCTTCGCATGCCTCATTCGTATCCACCTCCAAACCTTTGCTCAACTGTTTCTACAGCCTGGAATATTCTCTCCCCTTGACTTGTTCAATCTTTCACAACAAGTCTCAAGACCTCTCTTGTCCATGAAACCTTCCCTCGCCATTCCAGGCTTCTCTGCGGCTACATTTACTTTGCTCTCTGGCCAGAGGTACAGGTTTTCTCCAGGTTAGCTATTCCTAAATCCAGAGAGACTGAACACTCTACTCTGTGGTGACTACAATTTACTGAACCTTTTATGTACTAGACAGTGTACCTGTTTCCACCTGGATCTCTACCACAAATCCAAGAAGTACATGCTATTACCATATGTTAGGGATTCACATTCTAAGATCTCTGAAATTTGAAGCATCTTAACAATGGATGGCATCTTATAACTGCAGTTACCGCAGTGGAAGTCTGATGTCTTCCGGAGAATACCTGCACTTGCTTCTGTCAGAACCCGGGGCACTACCAAGCAGAGGTTACTTTAAAATGAATCCTAGGCTTGCTGGTGTGAATTCAATCCACCAACTGATCTGAATACTGTTTTGTGGTCCAAACCCTCACGGAAGTTTTATTTTTCTCTCTCCCTCATGTCCCCAGATGGAGGCAGGCTTGTTTCCTCAGTGACTTTTCTGCGTGGCAGAGTTATTTCTCTTTACTCTTACATAGAGAATGACTTTGATGTCCCAGTTTTACGGGAGGTCTCCTGTTAGACAATCCATCTCTGGCATTTTCTATTTCTTAGTTGTGTATAAAACAATGCTATAGGGATGCCTGGATGGTTCAGTTGGTTAAGCATCTGCCTTCGGCTCAGGTCATGATCCCAGGGTCCTGGGATGGAGCCCCACATGGGGCTCCTTGCTCATCAGAGAGCCTGCTCCTCCCTCTGCCTGCTGCTCCCCCTGCTTGTGCACTCTCTCTTTGATAAATAAATAAAATCTTTTAAAAAAACAATGCTATATAAAATAATGGCTTGCACCTTATCTCCATGATACAGTAATCCCATTCACATATTTAAAAAATGAAGGAATTAGTTCAGAGCCTGTGGACAGAGATGTGTGAATGAAAAGTACAAGAGGCATTTACAAATGCCTGTTGGTTAATTCACTGGTTGATTGCTTCTGACCCTACATCTCTTGGAATTAGATTCTCCATCGAGCCACTTTACTCTGAATCCAAATCTCAGGTGAGCAGCCTTTCAATGAGGTACACATAGCTTGATATGTAAACTCACCTAAGCAAACAACTGATATTTAATCTGTCATCATTCCAATCATCGAACCAGGGATTAAGAGAGAGCAGAATTTGGGACTGTCCTGGGAGCACATCTCAGAGCAGAGCAGGGACTGGGTAGCTCTTCACCTTCCACCCCGAGCTCCGCTCAGCTCACAAGGTCAGAGGCCCTCAGATCTCTCATCCACACTCATGCTGGTTGTAAAAGTCCTTTGTGCTGGGTATTCTTTGAGGGTTCTTTCAGAGAAAACCACAAATTTGAGTCCTCTTCAGCAATTCCGCACTCGACATACGTGAGTCCCACAGAGATTCTGTTGCATGAGTACATTTCAGTCAACCTGAAAACTAAGCAAAATCAATATACAGTAACAGAGGTCATCTGAGGGTTACTCTTGTGGGAGTGGAGTGACTGGAAGGGACACAGAGGGGGTTTCTGGGATGCTGCTCATATTCTGTTTCCTCATCTGAGTGCTTGCTACACTCGTCTGCTCGCTTTGTGAACATTCTTTGAACTGAACCCTCAGGGCATGTGTGGTTTTCTGTATGCATGTTACGCTTAATTTAGACAGCTTAATTTAAAAAAAAAATAGAAAATCGAAAACACCCTGAAAACTTGGCTGAGGTGTTTGGAGAGTACTCCTAAGAGAAAAAGACTCATAAAGGGAGGAAGAGAGTGGGGAAGATAGAGAAGAGAGGAGGTGATTTGAATCCTACAGGCTGGTGGGGCTGCTGGGAGTCAGATGGCTGGAGGGGGCCCCCAGACAGAGCCCCACCGCCACTTTCTTACTTTAAAACAGCGTCCACACTCCAGTGAACCGCAGCTATGAGAGCAGAGTTCTTAAGACACTTCTAAGATGCTCTTTTAGCAAACACTCAGTGGGAAACTAGGCTGGCCACATCCAAAAACAACTCCTGGTGGCTTCTCTCCTGGCCTCGGAGCTCCGCAAGCAGAGACGCTGAAGGTGCAGGAAGGGTCACCGGTGGAGGAACCCACCCTCCACTGCGGCCGGGAGCCTTTCACTGGCTGGCCAGCTGAGCAATCAGAGGGGTCCTGGCTAGGGCCAGGGCTTAGGAAGGCATTTTAGGGAGCCCACCCGGTCTACAAAAGGAGCAGGGCACCGCTGTGCTGTGACTTACCCTGGAAGCTCTCCATGCCCGGCCCTGCGCTAGCTCCGGGCATAAGGAAGCCATTTCGGACCGTCGGGGTAAGGGACTGAAGCCTTACGATGCTGACCGCACGGCTGGTAAGAATCTTTATGAATCAGCTAGGTCACTATCTTTCTGGGTCGGTTTGTGTTATGTACACGTGTGCGTGCGAACGCACACTGACCCACTGGGTTCCTGTGGAGATTTAGTATGAAGTGTTGTGGAGGGGCGCCCGGGTGGCTCAGTCGGTTACGCATCTGCCTTCCGCTCAGGTCATGATCTCAGGGTCCTGGGATCGAGTCTCGTGTGGGGCTCCTGGCTCAGCGGGGAGTCTGCTTCTCCTTCTGCTTCTCCCCACTCGTTCTCTCTCTCTCTCTCTCTCACTCTCTCTCTCTGTCTGAAAGAAATAAATAAAAATATTAAAAAGTCTTGTGGATTGTGTCTCCCACTTATAAAGCAGCCTGTGTAAAAAAGAACAAACCCCGAGAGGTGATGGTGCATTGGGTGCGGCCCGGGGAGGGGGAAGGTGATCCGGGGACCCAGCCAGCAGCTGCTAAAAGCAGAACTGTGTTTGCAGCGTTCTGGGAACATGTATGCACCTTTGTGTCCTGCGTAAGGAAAGGAAAGGGACTTCCTGCATGAGCCCTATGGCCTGAAGCTTAGGGAGAAAGTCTTCTTCCTGTTTCCAAAGGAAAGAAAAAAAAAATCTGTCAAGCGAATGATTCAAGGCTCAACTCTCACACACTCACTGGGTAAACTGCAGGATAGTGCTTTATGTGTAGTACTGGGCCGGGTTCCCGAACGACTTTGAGCTACTTAGCAAGTACCAGGACCCTAGAGGCAACAAACAGTCCTGTAAATAACAACACGACAATGAGTTACTGACATCTGCCTCACCCATGGGTTTTGGAAAATGACTTCCATTCACATTAGCATTTTCTGAAATTTTTAAAATTTTTATTTATTTGATTTTTTAAAAATTTTTAAAATTTATTGGAGAGGGAGAGAGAGAGCTCACAAGAACAGGGGGAGGGAGAAGCAGACTCCCCACTGAGCAGGGAGCCCGATTCGGGAGCTCAATCCCCCAATGCTGGGATCATGACCGGAGCCAAAGGCAGACGCTTAACGACTGAGCCACCCAGGGGCCCCACATTAGCATTTTTTTAATGTCTTGCCAAACCAAGAAAAAGGTGTGACACTGCTCATTCCCAGCACGTTGAATTCAGCAGTAATAGGAAGATGTTTTGTTCTCCGTGTTGCAGAATGCGGTCCCCTTTGACCCTGCTCAGCTAGATCTGCACTCCTGGGCACAAATCCTCAGGGCAGAGCATGTCCCTGCCCCCGTGATGCCGTCTTCTGTGGGGAGCCTGTGGTTCCTCGAGGCAATGATGCCGCAGAATGACCGGGGCCAGGGTAGCCGTGTGAGTTTCTCCCCCGTTCTGAGGAAGGGTCCTACTCTCTCTGCCTAGGAGACTGCAGAGCAGACTGCGGCTGCATTTGCGATACGGCTTCTTGCTTCTTCCTGGCTAGGCAGTTGGAGGAAAACCAACTATTTCTTCCTTTCAGAGCAGTGTGTGTTCTCTGGGAAATACAGAGCACCATTCTTGCCAACTGTTCTGGAAATCTGACCCTCTGCAACGCTCATGGATGTGCAGATGTGCCCCATGGAACACCGGGACGCCGCTGCTTCATAAAGGAGAACAGATCTGCCTTAAATCTCGCCCTCTTACCACAGGCGGCCCAAAACTTAAAGTCGACTTTTGGACCAGGTTTGCAAAAAGGGCAGCTGTTTGGAACATCCACGTTCCACCCACATGAATTTAATATGCCTCCCAAGACAGCGGAACTCTTCCCTCCTTCAGTGAACAGTATGAGAAGCAAATGAATGATGGGAAGCAAGTTCACTTCCTAAATTCTTCTCTGGGCCACCGTGGAGGGAGTCAGGTGTCTATATTTTCACTGTCCCTCCCTGACGGACAACACAGGCTTGAATGCAAGCATTTTCTCAACACTGAGGCCCAATGCCTGGGTCCACAGCGAGCAGGAGCCGGCCTTCCGTGACCCGGGACTTGCGTGACCAGCTGCGGAAAGAACTGCAGGGCACACTCGAGGTCACCCTCCGACAACCCACCTGTCCCTCGCTTGTGGTCCCTGCTCTGCAGATTGGTTTAGATGCTTCAGTCCAGGTTGAATCTGCAGAGGGAAGCAGGGGGGTCCACAATGCTGATGTCTGGTCCAGTGAGCAGGTCTGGCCGCTTGGAGAAAGAAAATGCCCTCAGGATCAGCTGATCACAGAGCCCAGAATGCAGTTCACTCTGTGTCTTATCCCATCTAGTTGGCATCCATTCCACAAGGATTTGTGTTTGGAGGTCCCTTCTCTTGCTGCTCTTTCACTCTCTTTCCTTTCCCTACATTCTCCTGGGCTTTGCTGCCCCCACAGTTCTCCTCAAGATTCCTGGCTCCACAGCGAGGTCCTGGAGGTCGCTTTGAATATGATCTTCAAAATTCTCCTCACAGGAGACCATCAGGAGAAGCACAGAATGTGTTTCTTCTAAGGTGATGCCTCCTTTAGCAAAAGTCCTTTGGGTGTCAGAGTGACACATTTCTGTCTCCACTCCATCTTACCGTGTATCTCCTCTCCCGCTAGATGGAAAGAGGAGGGAAAAACCAATCTCACCACTTGGCATTTCTCCTTAAACATTTCTTGTAACTGTAGCATCAGACTTTGTCCCCTTTCAGGCACTGGCAAGTCACTTTTTGAGTCAGGGCCCCCTCTCTTAAGTCTACGGAATCCTAAAATATGGATGCTGCCAAATTCGCCTCTCCTGATGGCCCATTGCCAAGGAAAAACAGGGCCTATTTTTATTTAGAAATCTTTAAAAGTAGTGTAGGAGGTGGGAGGGTGGACAAAGTGACTTCTGAAGTCCAGCCTAGGCTCAGGAAATTCTGACAAATTTGGAAATGTAGGTTTTAAGAGACTTGGGGGGGGTGGCGCTTCACACAATGAGGCCCTTTTTAGCATTTGCTGCTGCAGTCTGATGAGCTGAATTAATCACTGTTCTTCACAATCAACTAAGGAAAATGGCCTTTCCTTCAAAAACCAGCTGTCAGCAATGACTATAAATTGGTTCATTTTACATGGAAAGATGCCCTGTGATAGGTTGTCAGCTAAATGAATGCTTACTTTGATGTAATTTGAAACAGAGTGTTAGAAGTGACAATATATGAATAGAACAAGACAGGGTAATAAACAGCAATTTCTTTAGTCCCACTAAAGGCACCACGAAGAACACACCCAAGGGGTAAATTTTGAAGCTGACAAGTAAAAATCATAATCCCAACAATGATGCCTCATGTTTATTGAGCATTTGCTATGTACTAAATGCATTAGTTGCCTTATCTACCATTAAAACATATCCAAGAAGGACTATTTGCTATTGAGACCTGCCAGGGCTTCATCAAAATCACAGGTCCATGTCAATGATCTAAATGCATCAACTAAAAGAGATTGCCAAACAAACAAACACAGAAATAAATAAATAAATAAATAAATAAATAAATAAATAAATAATAACAAAGATTGCCAGAGTGGATCAAAAACATGACCCAACTATACTTTGTCTGCAAGAAACCCACTTTATTTTTTTTCATTCAAGATTTTATTTAAATTCAAGTAGTGACAAAAAGGGGCACATGCACCCCAATGTTCATAGCAGCAATGTCCACAATAGCCTAACTGTGGAAGGAGCCTAGATGCCCTTCAACAGATGAATGGATAAAGAAGATGTGGTCCATATATACAATGGAATATTACTCAGCCATCAGAAAGTATGAATACCCACCATTTGCATCGACATGGGTAGAACTGGAGGAGATTATGTTAAGTGAAGTAAGTCAAGCAGAGAAAGACAATTATCATATGATTTCACTCATATGTGGAACATAAGCAATAGCACAGAGGACCATAGGGGAAGGGAGGGAAATCCAAACGTGGAGAAATCAGAGAGGGAGATGAACCATGAGAGACTATGGACCCCGGGAAACAATTTGAGGGATTCAGAGGGAAGGAGGTTGGGAGGAGGGGGTAACAGGGTGACAGGTATTGAGGACAGCATGTGCTGTGATGAGCACTGGATGTTATACTTAACTAATGAATCGTTGAACACTACATCAAAAACTAATTATGTACTATACTGTGGCTAACTGGACATAATTAAAAAAAGAAAAGAGTCTGTTTCTTGGTTCCCTCTGTCTCCCTCCTTCTCTTTTCTTTTCTCATTTGTTTTGTTTCTGAAATTCCATATGTGAGTGAAATCATATGCTATTTGCCTTTCTCGGACTTATTTCACTTAGCATTATACTCTCTAGTTCCATCATGTCATTGCAAATGTCAAGATCTCATTCTTTTTTACAGCTGAATAATATACTGTTGCATAAATGTACCACATCTTTTTTTTTGCAATCACAACCTCATATTTTATTTTATTTTTTTAAATTTTATTTTATTTTATTATGTTATGTTAGTCACCATACAATACATCATTGGTTTTTGATGTAGTGATTCATGATTCATTGTTTTCATATAACACCCAGTGCTCCATGCAGTACGTGCCCTCCTTAATACCCATCACTGGGCTAACACATCCACCCAACCCCCTCCCCTCTCAAACCCTCAGTTTGTTTCTCAGAGTCCATAGTCTCTCATGGTTCGTCTCTCCCTCCCATTTCCCCCCCTTCATTTTTCCCTTCCTTCTCCAATGTCCTCCATGCTATTCCTTATGTTCCATAAATAAGTGAAACCATATGATAATTGAATTTCTCTGCTTGATTTATTTCACTTAGCATAATCTCCTCCAGTCCCATTCATGTTGATGTAAAAGTTGGGTATTCATCCTTTCTGATGGCTGAGTAATATT
>NC_138376.1:19271445-19288331 GCF_054177405.1 Leptonychotes weddellii | reverse complement strand
CTTTCTTTTGAGATCCATTGGCATGGAAGATGGCTCTCCATCCCTTCACTTTCAGTCTGGATGTATCTTTAGGTTCAAAATGAGTCTCTTGTAGACAGCATATGGATGGGTCCTGTCTTTTTATCCAATCTGCAACCCTGTGCCATTTTATGGGAGCATTTAGGCTGTTCATGTTGAGAGTGATTATTGAAAGATATGAATTTATTGTCATCATGTTGCCTGTGAAGACCTTGTTTCTATAGATTGTCTCTGTAAATTTCTGTTGTATATCACTCTTGGGGTCTTTCTCCTTTTATAGAACCCCCCTTAATATTTCTTGCAGGGCCAGCTTAGTGGTCACATATTCTTTCAGTCTCTGCCAGTCTTGGAAGCTCTGCATCTCTCCATCCATTCTAAATGACAGCCTTGTTGGATAAAATATTCTTGGCTGCATGTTCTTCTCATTTAGTACCCTGAATATGCCTTGCCAGCCCTTTCTGGCTTGCCAGGTCTCACGTTATTCCGATGTTCCTCCCTCTATAGGTAAGGAATCTCTTCCCCCTAAATGCCCTTAAGATGGTTTCCTTGGTTCTAAGATTTGTGCATTGACCTGTTTTCCTTGATCTTGGGAGGGTTCCTCTCTGCCCGTAGGACATGAATGTTTGTTTCATTCCCCAGCTTAGGGAAGTGCTCAGCTACCATTTGCTCAAATATATCTTCTAGTCCTCTCTCTCTCTCCACTGCCTCAGGGATCCCAATAAGTCTGACATTGGAACGTTTCATGGTGTCACTTACTTCTCCGATTCTGTTTTCATGGATTTTGAGTTGTTTCTCCCTGGCCTCCTCTTTATCCTTCTTTTCTATCAATTGGTCTTCTATATCACTAATTTGTTCTTCTGCCTCGTTTACCCTAGCTGTTAGATTATCTAGATTAGATTGGATCTCATTGATAGCATTTTTAAGTTCTGCCAGTTCAGCTTTCATTTCTGCCCTTAGAGACTCTATGTTGCCATTAATCAATTTCTCCATTCTAGCTATTGTCTTTGCAACTGCTACCCTGAATTCCATTTCTGACATCTTGGTTATATCTGTATCCATTTGTAAATCTGTGGTAGAAGTCACAGTCTCTGAGTCTTTCCTATTTTGGGGGTTCCTCCTCCTAGTCATTCTGTTGAGGGGTGGTTGAGGGAATGTACAGAGTCCAAATTATTGACCACAACCCAAGCAAGATGTACCTATATTATAGGGACATTAAGGTTGTTGGCCTCTTGTTCTCCTAGCCTGTCTTCTGGGGGAGATGCCTGCCTTGCTGTTACTAAGGCAACCCTGTTTGGGCAGAGTTGCCCTGCCCCCTGTGTGTGGGGGGGTGGGTTCAGTGAAAACTGTTTTTCTGGGGGGCTTTTGTTCTCTGGTGGCTTTCCCTGGCAGCTTTCCACATCTCTTCTGAGAGTCAGAGCAGAAGAGATTGTTTCCAAGCCTCTGCCTCAGAGCAGAGAGATCACAGTCTGTTCTTCAGTGAGCTTTCTAGGCCGCACTATCTCCATTTCTGTCTGTGCTGCTATAACCTGCAGTGTCCTGGGTTGTACACCCCTCAGCAGTACTCCCAGCCCTCACCTCCAGGTCAGGGCACGGGGGCACGTCTCTGCTCTTTGTGCTTCTAAAACCGCCAGCCCCCCTCCCCCCAGCCATTCCAGGTTTCAGTCTGGGGGGCTGCCCCAGAGTCCTTTCCCTGCCACTACTGGTCTGCGAGTCTGTGCCCTGTCCCCAGTGCGGGGGGCTATTGCTCATGGATGTGTAGGATCCCCACGGCTCCCTCCCCCTTCCATTTATCTTCAGATACATGCCCACAGAATCACGGGTCTCCGCTTCATACCTCGAAACCAACCGCCTGCGATATTCTGTTTGTACAGATCCAGATCTATCTTCTTACATCTCAGGCTGATTTCGTGGGTGTTCAGGGTGGTCTGGTAGATATCCAGCTCCTTGAACTGGAGGTCCTTGCTAATGCAATAAGGAAAGAAAAGTTACACAGATTGGGAAAGAAAGACATAAAGCTGTCTTTGTTCATAGATGACTTGATCATCTATGTAGAACTGACTAAAAACCCTTTTGGAACTAAGGATACAAAATTGATATACAAAATTCAATTGCTTTGTATATACTGATAATGAGCAAGTGGCATTTAAATTAAAAGCACAAACCATTTACATTAGCACCCCCCAAAATGAAATACTTAGGTATAAACCTAACAAAATATATAGAAAGCCTATATGAAGAAAACTACAAAATTCTGATGAATGAAATCAAAGAACTAAATAAACAGAGAGATATTCCATGTTCAAGAATAGAGAGACTCAATACTGTCAAGATGTCAATTCTTCCCAACATGATCTGTAGATTCAGTGCAATTCCAATCAAAATCTCAGGAAGTTATTTTATGGATAGCAACAGATTCTAAAATTTTTATGAGAGGTCTGGTAGGAGATGGCTGTGGAGTAGGAGAACTGTAGGCTCCCCTTCTCCCAGGAATACAACGAGATAACTAATCATCCTAAATACCCCAGAAATAGACCTGAAGTCTGGCATCACAAACTCCACAACTAATGGGAGAGAAGAGGCCACATCAAGGAAGGTAGGAAGTGCAGAGATGTGGTTTGGGAGTGCTGCAGAGGGGAGGGAGCCATGGTCATAAAGATGGGCACTTGAGAGAGAAGCACACAGGAGAATGCACAAGGGGAATCTCTCCCCAAGTTATTGTCTTGGAAAATGAGAGGGGCTGCAAATCATAAGTTCTTGCAACCAGCAGGTCTTAAAGCCTGGAGTTTTAAAGGTCAGCAGGCTTGGCTGGACTAGAACCTAGAGAGCACTGCATTGCTCCTGGAGAGAAGGCAGGCAAACAACCTGGGGAGTGGTGGGGAGACAGCATGGAAACAGTGATCTGAAGACCACCTAAAGCACCAGAGAGGAGATTATTTGTTTTTCTCAGAGCACATCCCTGAGAGGCAGCATTCACAAAATGCCTCTCTGGGAACAAAGGAGCTGGCCTGAGCCACTTCTCTCCCCACAACTCGGCATAAATACAGACCCACCTGTGGGAAGTAGTGCACCACCAACACTGCCTGCCTAACTTGCTTACAGCAAGTCCCACCCCCTGCACTGTGACCGGACTGTCCTTCTCAGTCAAGCTTGCCTCAGTCCCAGTATGATGGGCCTTTCCCCCAGAAAACCAACACAAATGCTTGTCCACACCATGTCTCCAGACCAGAGAGTTCTACAGGGCCTCAGTTCTGGTAGAGGTAGTGTCAGGTCTCATTTTACAAGCAGACCAGAGAATACCTGGTAAAAACTCCCATGTTCAGGCAGGGGACCAAACACTGCCCATGCGGGCAAGAAGAGCCTCTGTAGATGACCAGCTTGAAGGACAGAGCAGCCAAAACACAACTGTAAAGTACACACAGCACACAACAGAGATACTCCCTGAAACGCCAGGCCCTGGGCACTACATGATCTCTTCTTCATAAGGCCATTCCTTTCAGGAGCAGGAGACATAATTGGCTTTTCTAACACAGAGAAGAAGGCAGAGACTTAGACAAATGCAAAGATGGAGGAATTTATCCCAAATGAAAGAACAAGATAAGGCCGCAGCCATATCTAAGTGAAACAGATATAAGTAACATGCCTGATGGAGAATTTAAAGCAACAATTGCAAGGATACTCACTGGGCTTGAGAAAAGAATAGAAGACATCAATGAGACCCTAACCACAGAGATAAAAGAGTTAATAAAGAATCAATCAGAGATGAAGAGTGCAGTAAATGAAATTGGAAACAGACTTGATACAATGAATGGCAGGTGAGAGGAAGCAAAGGGATGAATTAGTGACATAGAAGACAAAATAAGAGAAAGTAATGCAGCTGAACAAGAGAAGGAACTGTACAACATGAGAATAGACTTAGGGAACTCAGTGACTCCATCAAATGTAATAACATTCGTATTATTGGAATCACAAAAGAGAGAGAAAAGGAGGCAGAAAATTTATTTTAAGAAATAGAAAACTTCCCTACTCTGGGGAAGGACACAGACATCCAGATCCAAGAGGCACAGAGAATGCCCATCAAAATCAACAAAAGCAGGTCAACACTAAGACATATTGTAATTAAATTTGCAAAATATAGTGATAAAGAAAAAAATTAAAAATAGCAAGACAAAAGAAGTCCCTAGATTATAAAGGACGACCCATAAGGCTCCTGCAGATTTCTCCACAGAAATTTGGCAAGCCAGAAGAAAGTGGCATGATATATTCAAAATGCTGAATAGGAAAAATCTGCAGCCAAGAATACTCTATCCAGCAAAGCTATCATTCAGAATGGAAGTGGAGATAAAGAGTTTCCCAGACAAACAAAAACTAAAGGAGTTCATGACTACTAAACCAAACCTGGAAGAAATGTTAGAAGGGACACTTTGAGTGGGAAGGAAAGACCAAAAGTGACAAAGACAAGAAAGGATCAGGGAAAATCTCCAGAAACAATGACAAAACAAGTAATAAAATGGAACTAAATAGATATCTATCAATAACTATTTTGAGGGACACCTGGGTGCCTCAGTTGGTTAAGCATTCAACTCTTGGTTTCAGCTCGGGTCATGATCTCAGGGTCTTAAGATAGAGCTCCACATTAGGCTCTGCCCTCAGTTTGGAGCCTGCTGGAGATTCTCTCTCTCCCTCTCCCTTTGCCCCTCCCTCCCTATTCCCTCTCTCTCTCTAAAGAAAAATAGATACATAAATCTTTTTAAAAAATTATTATTATTATTTTGAGTGAAATGGACTAAACCCTCCAATAAAAATATATAAGATGTTAGAATGGTTAAAAAAAATAAGACCCATCTATATACTGCCTACAAGAGACTCATTTTAGACCTAAAGATACCTGCATTTTGAAAGTGAGGAAATGGAGCATTTATCATCCAAATGGATTCAAAAATGTGGATATATAAATATAAATATTTATGCACTAAACATCAGAGCACCCAAATACAGAAAAAATCAATAACAAATATAAAGGAAATAATTGATAATTTTACAATAATAGTAGGGGACTTTATCACCCCACATACATCAATGGACAGATCATCTAAGCAGAAGATCAACAAGGAAATAATGGCTTTGAATGACACACTGAACCAGATGGACTTAACACATATATTCAGAGCATTCCATCCTAAAATAGCAGAATACACATTCTTTTCAAGTGCACACGGTACATTCTCCAGAATAGATTACATATTAAGTCACAAAACAGGACTCAACAAATATAAAAAGATTGAAGTTATACCATGCGTCTTTTCTGACCACAACACTATGAAACTAGAAGTCAACCACAAGCAAAAATTTGGAAAGACCACAAATACATGGAGGTTAAAGAATATCCTACTAAAGAATGAATTAGTCACCAGGAAATCAAAGAACAAATAAAAACTAAAAGGAAACAAATGAAAATGAAAACACAACAGTCCAAAACCTTTGGGATGCAGCAAAAATGGTCCTAAGAAGGAAGCATCTAGCAATACAGGGCTACCTCAAGAAGCAAGAAAAGTCTCAAATAAACAACCTAACCTTACACCTAAAGAAATTAGAAAAATAACAACAAATGAAGCCTAAAGCCAGCAGAGGGAAGGAAATAATAAATACTAGAACAGAAAAAAATGATATAGATATAAAAAACAATAGAATATATCAATGGAACCATACCACTCACCATAATCAAGTGGGATTTATTCCTGGGTTGCAAGTGTGATTTCTTTGAAAGAAAGTAATAAAATTATCAAACAGAAAAAAGACCCCAAAATATAATCACAAAAGGGAGGGGAGAAATAACAACCAACACAACAGAAATACAAAGGATTATAAGAGAGTATTGTAAAAAATTATCTGCCAACAAAGTGAACAACCTCAAAGAAATGGAGAAACCTAGAATAAATTCATAGAAACATAAAACCTACCAAAATGGAAACAGGAAGAAATAGAAAACTTGAACAGACTGATAACCAGCAAAGAAATTGAGTCAATAATCAAAAAACTCCCAGCAAACAAAAGTCCAGGGCCCGATGATTTCACAGGTAAATTCTACCAAACATTTAAAAAAGACTTAGTACCTATACTTCTCAAACTATTCCAAAAACTAGATAAAGAAGGAAAACTTCCACGTTCATTTTATGAGGCCAGCATTATCCTGATACCAAAACCAGACAAAGATTCCACTAAAAGAGAGAAG
This sequence comes from Leptonychotes weddellii, assembly GCF_054177405.1. Taxonomy (NCBI): domain Eukaryota; kingdom Metazoa; phylum Chordata; class Mammalia; order Carnivora; family Phocidae; genus Leptonychotes; species Leptonychotes weddellii. The sequence continues at coordinate 19,282,084 of NC_138376.1, read as the reverse complement.
TTCAGGCCAATATTCCTGATGAACATGGATGCAAAAATTCTCAATAAAATACTAGCAAATTGAATCCAACAATACATTTAAAAAAATCATTCACCACAGGGCGCCTGGGTGGCACAGTCAGTTAAGCGTCCAACTCTTGGTTTTGGCTCAAGTCATGATCTCAGGGTCATGGGATCAAGCCCCACAACTGGCTCCACAGTCAGCGAGGAGTCTCCCTGAGATTCTTCTCTCTTCCTCTTGCTCTGCTCTTCCCCCATGCTCTCTCTCTCTGAAATCAATAAATAAATCTTTTTTTAAAAAGGTGAATAATACTGTAATAAACATTGGGCTACATGTATCCCTTTGAATTAATGTTTTTGTATTTTGGGGGTAAATACCCAGCAGTGTGATTACTGGATTTAGGGTAGTTCTATTTTTAACTTTTTGAGGAAGCTCCATGCTGTTTTCCACAGTGGCTGCACCAGTTTGCATTCCCACTAACAGTGTAAGAGGGTTCCCCTTTCTCCACATCCTCGCCAACACCTGTAATTTCTTGTGTTGTTTTTAGCCATTCTGACAGATGTGAGGTGATATCTCTTTGTGGTTTTGATTTGCATTTCCCTGACGATCAATGATGTTGAGCATCTTTTCATGTGTCTGTTGTCTTCTTTGGAGAAATGTCTATTTATGTCTATTCATCCACTTTTAATTGGATTATTTGGTTTTGGGGTGTTAAGTTTTATAAGTTCTGTATATATTTTGGATACTAACCCTTTATTGGATATGTCATTTGCAAATATCTTCTCCTATTCAGTAGGTTGTCTTTTAGTTTTGTTGATTATTTCCTTTGCTGTGCAGGAGCTTTTTATTTAATGTAGTTCTAATAGTTTATTTTTGCTTTTATTTCCCTTGACTCAGGAGACATATCTGAAAAATGTTGCTACAGCCAATGTCAGAGATATTACTGCCTGTGCTCTCTTCAAGGATTTCTATGGTTTTAGGTTGCACACATAGGTCCTTAATCCATCTTGAGTTTATCTTTGTGTATGGTGTAAGAAAAAAAGTGGTTCAGATTCTTTCTTTTTCATGTGGCTGTCTGGTTTTCCCAATACCATTTGTTGAAGAGACTGTCTTTTTCCATTGTATATTCTTTCCTACTTTGTGGAAGATTAATTGGCCATACAATTTTGGGTTTATTTCTGGATTTTCTATTCTGTTCCATTAATCTATGTGTCCATTTCTGTGCCAGCACCATACTATTTTGATTACAATCATTTTGCAGTATAACTTGAAGTCTGGAATTGTGATTCCTCCAGTTTTGTTTTTCTTTTTTCAAGATTGCTTTGTCTATGAGGGTTTTCTTGTAGTTTCATCCAAATTTTAGGATTGATTGTTCTAGTTCTGTGAAAAATGCTGTTGGTATTTTGACAGGGATTGCATTAAATCTATAGATTCACAAGGTATAAAATTTTTTAAAAATTTAAGTGGACTATATCAAAATTAAAAACTTCTGCTCTTCAAAAGCTACTGTTAGGAAAATGAACAGACAAGCCACAGACTAGGGGAAGTACAATTGATTCTCCTTCTTTGCTGTAGTTACATTCTTTTTTTTTTTAAAGATTTTATTTATTTATTTGAGACAGAGAGAATGAGAGAGAGCGCGCACATGAGAGGGGGGAGGGTCAGAGGCAGAAGCAGGCTCCCTGCCAAGCAGGGAGCCCGATGCGGGACTCGATCCAGGGACTCCAGGATCATGACCTGAGCCGAAGGCAGTCGCTTAACCAACTGAGCCACCCAGGCGCCCACTGTAGTTACATTCTTATACGAAGTTGCCACGAACATTGAACCAGCAAATGCTGAACTAGGGAAGATACAGGGTTAGGCTCCTGTGGGTGGGCCTATGGTCACATTATCATTAACCAGTCAACAAATAGCCTTGTTTTATGTTTGTTTCTTTTAAAGACATCTTATGTAATATATGTTGTTAATTTATTAACATTGAACTCATGGCTGACAGCACGATAGCTCACGCCTGACCAAAGCTAATCTAATACATGTACTTTCTCCATAAGGCATGTCACCACCTTCTTGCACTTAGGAGCATGAGATAGCTCTTCAGCACTCTGCTTGGAGGCCATTTTAAACAGTGAATCACCAACAAAAAGGTCCAAAATGTGAAAAACACGATACTGAATAGACTATGGAAAGGATGTTTGTTTATAGCATGAGAGTTGAAACAGATGGCAGAGCATCACCTTGTTCATTCTCATTTGGCAAGATGCATGTCAGACAACTTGAATTTTTTGCCACTCTATACGTGTCTGTGAATAACTGCAAAGGTGCCAGGAGTATTGATTTTGGAATTACAAATACATCGTAGGGAGGAGGCAACTGCAAATAACGCAGATGGGCTGCATTGCTAGCAAAGTGGATGGAGGCTGCCGTAAGTGGGGAGGCTTGCTCTTGTCTGAATGCCATGCACAGCCACCAAAGGGTTTTAAACAGTGACATGATCTTTGCTGTAGAAAAAGCACTTTTCTCTAAATGTAAAGTGTGGTTTGAAGAGGTGAAGACTGGAGACAGGTAGGGGATGGCTGTGCTGGGGGAGGGTGAGAGTGAATGAACTCAGCCAGGGCAGAGATGTGGGGAGCTGGTCTGAGAGCCATTAGAATCCCGGTGTCAGCGTTGGGTTGGGTGTGTGTGGTGAGGGAGGAATTGAGGACAACTCCCAGGGTTCGGGCTTGGGCAAACGAGTGGGGTAGGGCCATAGGTGAGAGCTCTAGTCTCCCAGTCAGAGGTGCTTGAGTTTAAATCCAAATTCCACCAACTCACTAGCTGTGTAGCCAATAGACACTCTCCTTCACTTCTCTGAGCTTCAGTGTTTTCTTCTCTATATACAGATTCTATATAATGGGAAAATAACATCTCAGAGTTATTTTGAGATTCAAGTAGGTGCTGGTGTTTTCACTTAAATAAGGAAAACAGGGAAAGCAGCAGCATGTGGGGTTGGGGGGAGAAGGAGAGGAGTCCCACTGGACACATAAGTTGGACATGCCTGTGGGCATCCATGTACAAAAGCTATTTGATATGCTCCCAGGAGATCAGGAGCAGAGAAGCTGGGCAGAGACATACAGACTTGGAAGTGATAAGCAGGCAGGTGGCTGCAACAACCACAAAGGATGGGTAGTTCCAGCATCAGAGGTCTGAAGACCAAGCCTGGGGAATTCGAGCACAGAGGAAGAGGCTGGAAAGGAGCTCAAGAAAGAGCAGCAGGAGAAGGAGGAAAACCAGGAGAGTGTGGGATAACGGAGGGCAGGGAAGGAGAGTTCCTGGCAGGGAGTGAGTTCAGTTAGTGTTCTGAAAGCATAACCTAAAGTCATAGAAATTTTGCGCTGGAAGGGTCCCAAGAGATCTTTTAATCTAATCCCCTTAGCTCTTCTAATGAAGAGATCGAGATTCAAAGAGGTGAAGTGAGTTGCTTGAGGTCACACTGTGATTTCATAGCAGGATCCCTGATGCCTAAGGAGAAATAAAACACTTTTTCTAACAAATATTCTGAAATTCAAAATTGTTCCTCTTCAGTCACCCTCGACTTTTTCCCAATGTGATAAATTAGTGAGATTTTATTGATGTATCAGAACTGTTAACTTTCCCATGTACTAAGATGCCATATAGTCAATCTGTGCAATAGATCTTAAATCTATTTATTTTGTACCCTTAACAAATTTTGCTCTAAATAAGTTTAGAAACAATAGGAGTCATAGCTTATCAGGCTGTACATTTAAATTTTAATGTATGTAACATATACCTCAATAAAACTTAGTTTTTAAAAACAACAAATAAAAAGTTTAGCTATTTAAAGTAAAAAAGTAATCATTTGCTAAATTATTTTGTATATAGAGAGCCAAGGAATAGAAACATTTGAATGTTTGAAACTTTCTCCTTCTTACAGCCTTGAAGAAACCATTTACTCCTTATTCCATCTTAGTGGGTATTAAGGAGGACACGTACTGCATGGAGCACTGGGTGTTATACACAAACAATGAATCGTGGAACACTACATCAAAAACTAATGATGTATTGTATGGTGACTAACATAACATAATAAAATTAAATTAAATTAAAAAAAAGAATGAAATGAAAACAACGTCATCTTGCAAGACTGCTCATAGTTAATAAATATGTGTGAAACTGTTGAACATAAGTATTAAATACTTGATAAATATTGTCTGGAAAGTATTACTTAACCAGACTTATAAACATGAAGTTGCATTTTTACAGCCAACTTGGAGTTACAAATTATAGCCCATGTGAAAATATTTACAAATATATGCATGCATATATACATCAAAAGAAAAAGAAAGCCAAAATTATCAAAGAACAAAGTGGAAAAATATCTCCTTCACATAAGACTGAGTATTTGGGTTGATAAATATAATAAAAAATTTAGAAATCCAGGAGTACACAATGATAGAATATTGCTATAAATCAGGGTTTCTCAATCTCAGCACTATTGAGATTTAGAACAGCTAGATGGTTCTTTGTTGTTGGAGGGGATCTTCTGTGCATTGTAAGATGCTCAGCAGCATCCCTGCCTCTACCCACTAGACACCAATAGCACCCCCTACCCCAATTTGTGACAACCAAAACTGCAGACATTGCCAAATGTCCCTGGGAGACTTTGAGAACCACTCGAGGACCATTCCTACAATAGCATTTCTGTGCACAAGTTGGGCCCCTGCTACATGCACTGAGGACAAAGGTCCACATGTGGAGGTAGGTTTTTGTGTTCCAAACTGTCATTTCCCATTGGTTGGGCAGATACAGCAGCCTCCAGATGCTTGGATGCCCCCACTTCTTAACCCCAGGCAGAAGTAGAGGCAAAATAGGGCTGTCTGCATGGTAACTGGGAGGCGTTGGGGTTATGGGCAAGTCTTGTCTGCTCACAGCACTGCCCAGGTCCTCCCAGGATTCGTGACTCTCTCCCTACACTCTGCAGCTAGGGCATCCTTTTGGTTTTTCCTTAGTTCTCCAAAATAATTACCTAAAAAGTTTCCTTTATCATTAATTATGTCATAAACATGTTGATATTTTGTACAAACAAAAATAAAAAAGATCTTTGAGTTTTCTATTTTCATACATTAGAACTTGAAAATAAGACCAGAGGAAAGAATGTACAGAAACACATAAAGAAAGTGGTATCTTAAAGCTGAGAGGGGTCTGGGGCGCCTGGGTGGCTCAGTCGGTTAAGCGACTGCCTTCGGCTCAGGTCATGATCCTGGAGTCCCGGGATCGAGTCCCACATCGGGCTCCCTGCTCGGCAGGGAGTCTGCTTCTCCCTCTGACCCTCCCCCCTCTCATGAGCTCTCTCTCTCTCTCTCATTCTGTCTCAAATAAATAAATAAAATCTTTAAAAAGAAAAAAAAAAAAGCTGAGAGGGGTCTTAGAATTGAGCTTCCAACACAGTCACACCTGCCACATTTCAAGGTCTCAGTTGCTACAGGTGGCTGATGGCTGCCACACATGGAACACTTCTGTCACCTGGAATTTCTTGCAGGTGGCACTGTCTCAGACAGTACCTAGGTCACAGGCCTTACTTTATAGATTAGTAACTAAGTCCTAGAAGTTGTATAAAATAATCCAGCTAAGAGAAACAGCAAGCTTGCGGCAGAACCAAGACTGAAAACCTGACCAGTTAATTCTATTCCTGCGCTCTTTCTCCCACACACTACCTCGCAGTAGGTCCAAGCTTGGAATGCCACAGGGAGTTCTGGACATTGTAGTGTAAAAATGGGTGTCGGACAAATGAATAAGGAAAATGTGGTATACACACACACACACACACACACACACACACACACACACACCGGAATATTACGCAGCCATAAAAAAGATCATGACATTTGAGACAACATGGATGGACCTAGAGGGTATTATGCTAAATGAAATCCAATCCAATCAGACTGAGTGATGAGCACTGAACAATGTATAGAATTGTTGAATCACTATGTTGTATACCTGAAGCTAATATAACACTGTAGTTAATGATACTGGAATTTTAAAAAAGAAAGAAAGAAAGAAAGAAAGAAAGAAAGAAAGAAAGAAAGAAAGAAAGAAAGAAAGAAAGAAAGAGAAAGAAATCATACTGAGAAAGACAAATACTATGCAATTGCACTCATAAATTGACTCTAAAAACAACTCCAAACCAAAAAAACAAATGAAAAAACAAACAAAAAGCAAAACTAAGCCTATAGATACAGAGAACAAACTGATGACTGCCAGAGAAGAGGGGGCAGGAGTTTGGGCAAAATGGGTGAAGAGCAGTGGGAGATACAGAATTCCAGTTATGGAATGAATAAATCACAAGAATAAAAGGCACACATAGAGAATATAGTCAATGATATTGCAATAGCAATATATGTAGACAGATGGTAGCTACATTAATGGTGAACATAGCACAATGTATAAAGTTGTTGAATCACTCTGTTGTACACCTGAAACTAATGTAACATTAAAAAATGCATGTCAGAGGTGGGGAAAACAATTCCAAATAATTAAGAGGATGGACCAACTGTAAATAAAATTTGAGTCAAATTCAATAACCATATGTTACATGCCTGCCATGTACTAGGAACTTAGCTTTGGATACAATCCCTGTTCTAGCTAGGGATACAGACTGCAAACCATTTACTTTCTATATCATGTGGTCAGAACAAAGATAAAGAAAAACACAAGATTGTTTTCAAATATAGGCTTTATTATTATTAAGAGTGAGGCCAACAGATAAGGAGACAACTAATATTTAAAAGGAAGCTTATTAGAATCACAGAAATCAAAAGGAAGCATGCCACACCACAGGGGGCCACACAGGGAAGCCCTGGGGTTGGTCAGAGGCAGAGGGAGAGGGGAAAACTGCTAAGAGCCCTTATTATGGTTTCCATGGGAAGAAATGGGTGAAATAGCATCAGCAGGTTTAGATTGACTAATTTCAAGAGGCCCTGGGGCATAGGGACTATCCGGTATCTGTCTAGTTGTCTGGGACCTTGTTCCGAGGTGATTAGGGTCAGTAGCTAGTTGCCTAGAATGTGAGAGCCTGATAAAGAGGGTGGGGTTGGGTGTAAGCTGGTTTGCATTTGAAAGGCGTGCTTATGGGGTGGGTTGTTTTTTATCTCTAAAAATTGGCTAACCCTTGGAAGAGGCAGTCACTTCAGCGTCAGCAAGCTCTCAGATGTCAAAGCATCGGAATACAGAAAATAAAAGATGTGATTAATACAATTGGCTTTGTGATGCTTTGACATCATATGAGGCCTTGGTGGAAGATGGGGGAAGAGAGCAGGAACAGGCACTAGGGAGTGGGCGGTCCTCTCCTCAAGGGCTCCAGGAGTTGATTAATATGAGGCAGGTACCTGCTGGGGAGAACAGTGATCTCTTTAGAATGACACTAATCATAGTAACACTACCAGATTTCCCTTTATTGTGGGAGAATAGGGTATATGTTTTGGCAGAGAGCGAGAAATATACCAGGATCATGGGCTAAGCAGAAAGTAGATCAAGAAACATAATGGAATCCCTAATATCAAAGGAAGGATGGCAATTAAATGTCCTATGTCCAAACTGTTAGCACCTTAAGAGAGGCAGTCCACAGGCATTGCTGGGATGGAGGGGTTTCTCCCTTCCCCCAGTTTTATTAAGAAATAATTTACATACATCACTGTATGTATAAGTTTGAAGTGTACGGTATGATGGTTTGACTTACATATATTGTGAAATGATTACCACAGTAGGTTTAGCCAACATCCATCTTCTCATACAGATACAATAAAAAGAAAAGGAAGAGGAAAAGAAAAAGGAAAAAAAAATTCTCCTTGTGATGAGAATTCTTAGGATTAACTCTTAACAACTTCCCTACCACACAGCAGTGTTAGCTACAGTCATAATGTACATTACATCCCTAGTACTTTTTTATCTCCTACCTGGAAACTTTATACCTTTTGACCACCTTTCTCCCATTCCCCCTCCCCACATCTCCTGCCTCTGGTAACCTCAAGACTGAGGTCTTTTTTCGATGAGTGTGGTATTTGTTTGTTTTAGGTTCCAGATATAAGTGAGATCGTACACTATTTGTCTTTCTCTGTCTGACATTTTTCACTTAGCAAAATGCCTTCGAGTTCCATCCATGTTGTCACAAAGGGTAGAATTTCCTCATCTTTTATGGCTGAATAACAGTCCATTGTGTGTGTGTGTGTGTGTGTGTGTGTATATACATATATATATACACCACAACTTCTTCATCCATTCATCTATTGATGGATACTTAAGTTGTTTACATGTCTTGTCTATTTTAAATAATGCTGCAATGAACATGGGGGTGCAGATATCTTCTCAAGTTACTTTTTTGTGTCCTTTGGCCATATTCTCAGAGTGGAATTGCTGGATCACCTGTAGCTCTATTTTTAAATTTTTTGAGTATCTTCCATAGTGTTTTCCATAATCTCTGCACCAATTTACAATCCCACCAACAGGACAGGCACAAGGGTTCCCCTTTCTCCAATCCATTTGTTATCTATTGCCTTTTTGATGATGGCCATTCTCACAGGCATGAGATGGTATCTCACAGTGGTTTTAATTTGCATTGCTCTCAACAGTGATGTTGAGGATCTTTTCATGTAACTGTTGACCCTTCCTATATCTTGTTTAGAGAAATATCTACTCAGGTCCTTTGCCCATTTTTTAATTGGGATATTTGTTTTTTTGTTATTGAATTGTATGAGTTCTTTATATGTTTTGGATATTAACCCCTTATCAGGTATAGGGCTTGCAAATATTTTTTCCCATTCTATTGGTTTTCTTTTCACTTGCCGATGGTTTCTTTTGCTGTGCAAAGCTTGTTAGTTCGATGAGCCTTACCTGTTTATTTTTTATTTTGTTGCTTTTGCTGTAGGTGTCATATCCAAACAATCATTTCTAAAACCCATGTCAAGGAGATTTATTCCTATATTTTCTTCTAATAGTTTTATGTCTTCAGGCCTTAAATTTAAGTCTTTAATCCATTTTGAGTTAATTTTTGTGAGTGGTGTAAGATACCGGTCCAGTCCCATTCTTTTACATATTCAACTATTCCAGCACCATTTTTTGAAGCTATTATCTTTTCTCCATTGAGTATTCTTTTCTCCCTTGTCAAGTATTAGTTGACTATATATGCTTGGGGTTATTTCTAGGCTTTCGATTCTATTGGTCTATTTGTCTGTTTTTATGTCAGTACTATACTGTTTAGATGACTATAGCTTTACAGTATAGCTTGAAATCAGGAAGAATGATGCCCCCTGCTTTATTCTTCTTTCTCAGGATATCTTTGGCTCTTCAGGATCTTTTGTGATTCCACATAAATTTTAAGAGGTTTTTTTTTTTGTTTTTTTGTTTTTTTGTTTTTTTGCTTTTGTAAAAAATGCCATTGGAATCTTGACAAACATTACATTGAATTATAGATGGCTTTGGTAGCATTCACATTTTAACAACATTAATACTTCTGATCCATGAACACAGGATACTTTTCCATTTATTTGTGTCTTCTATTTTTTCATCAGTACCTTGCAGTTTTCAGAGTAGAGATCTTTCACTTTCTCAGATAATTTATTCATAAGTATTTTATTGTTTTTGACACTATTACATATGGGATTAATTTCTTTATTTCTTTTTCAGAAAATTCATTATTAGTGTAAAGAAATGCTACTGATTTTTGTATGTTAATTTTAATCTGGCAACTTTACTGAATTCATTGATAAGATATAACAATATTTTGGTTGAGTCTTTAGGATTTTCTATGTATAAAATCATGTCATCTGTAAATAGAGACAATTTTACTTCTTTCTTTCCAATTCTGATATCATTTATTTATTTTTCTTGCCTGATTGCCCTAGCTAAGACTTCTAGTACTATGTTGAATAGGAGCAGTGAGAGAAGGCACTCTTGTCTTATTCCTAACCTCAGAGGAAAAATTTTAATCTTTTTACAATTGAATATGATGTTAGCTATGAGCTTGTCATACATGGCCTTTATTATGTTGAGATATGTTCTTTCTATGCCTAATTTGTTAAGAGTTTTTATCATGAATGGATGTTGCATTTTTGTCAAATGCTTTTACTGTGCCTATTGAGATAATCACGATTCTTTTCTTTCATTTTTTTTTTCAAGATTTTATTTGTTTATTTGACAGAGACACAGTGAGAGGGGGAACACAAGCAGCAGGAGTGGGAGAGGGAGAGCAGGCTTCCCGCTGAGCAGGGAGCCCCATGTGGGACTTGATCCCAGGACTCTGGGATCATGACCTGAGCCGAAGGCAGACGCTTAACGACTGAGCCACCCAGGCGCCCTCTTTTCTTTCATTTTATTGATGTGATGTATCACATTGATTTGCTTATGTTGAACCATCCTTGCATCCCAGGGATAAACCCCACTTGATTATGGTGAATGATCTTTTTAATGTGCTGCTAAATTCAGTTTGCTAGTATTTTATTGAGAATTTTTGTTTCCATATTAATCAGAGATATTGGCCTATAGTTTTCTTTCATGGTTTTAGTATCAGGATAATGCTGGCTTTGTCAAATGGAGTTTGGGAGAGTTTCACCTCTTCAGTTTTTTGGAAGAGTTTGAGAAAGATTGG
>NC_138376.1:19247513-19270945 GCF_054177405.1 Leptonychotes weddellii | reverse complement strand
AGGCAGAGGAAAGGCTAGCTGCCACCGTTTGTGACACTGAGCTGTTAGAGGAAACAGCTCGATTTCCCCAACACTGTGTGCACACGGTTTATCACGTACCTATGTTTGGGGCCCCTGAGTGTGCACTCTTCATACACCGGTCAATGGAAATTCATTCCACCAAAATGGCTCAACTGCTCCTTCACCAGTATGTTCAAAAAACGTGCAAGTTGCCGAACAAGAACTGAGAAAGGGAAAAGGTGATAGTTAAGAGGTAAGAGGGTCCACATTTTCACATTATAGTAGAATTAAATTATAGCAAGCACCTTGGTAGAAAATCATAGTCTCTTCTCTGCAATTATTACTAAAAGGAGTAGTGATTGGCAGGTAAGGGAAGAGAAAGTAGAATCAATTATAAATATACTGGTATAGAGAATAAATCCCAGAAGTAAATTGCCAACCAGTTTCAAGCAGGCATAATGTATATGCATTATCTTCACTCTTCTCTGAATAATTTTACAGCCCAGTACACTATCACTGCAGAACCATGATCAGCTGCGCTAAACCTTGGCAAAGCCAGTTTCCTCCAGCTCTTCCCTACAGCCCAGCAGTAATGAGCCCTTTACTACCCTGGCCATTCTCCTCTGGCCTCCAGGTGGCTGGCAGGAAACCCTGGGAAGACTCTGGATGATCACTGCTCTCCATCCTAGATGTTCATATTTCAGCAGAAACTCACGATGAAAAGTCTTCAAGACTTAAAAGCCTAACTCACTACTTGTGTAATTTGGGGTGTAAGGAAAGCAGTAGAAGGTCTTTCCAGCATCTCTCCAATCATAATGGAAAAATAACCCTGGCTTCATAAGGTCAGCCCGTGGTATCTATTGTGCAAAGCAGGGTCCTAGGTGGTACAAAAGACTGGGTGTATACAATATTATCCTGTCCATCAGAACTATGTCACTTTAAATGAACCACTGGGTGTTTACTTTTTTTTAATTTAAATTCAATTAACCAATGTATAATACATCATTAGTCTCATTTGTAGTGTTCAACAATTTATCAGTTGCATGTAACACCCAGTGCTTATCACATCAGGTGCCCTCCTTAATGCCCATCACCCAGTTACCCCATTCCCTCACCCACCTCCCTTCCAGCAACCCTCAGTTTGTTTCCTATTGTTAAAGGTCTCTCATGGTTTTTCTCCCTTCTGTCCCATTCAGTTTTCCCTCCCTTCTCCTATGATCCTCTGTGCTATTTCCTATATTCTACATGAGTGAAACCATATAACTGTCTTTCTCTGATTGACTTATCTCAATCAGCATAATACCCTCCAGTTCCATCCACATCGATGCAAATGGTAAGTATTCATCCTTTCTGATGGTTGAGTTATATTCCATATATATATATATATATATATATATACCATATCTTCTTTATCCATTCATCTGCTGAAGGACGTCTCACCTCTTTCCACAGTTTGGCTATTGTGGACATTGCTGCTATAAACATTGGGGTGCAGGTGCCCCTTTGGTTCACTACATTTGTACCTTTGGGGTAAATATTGATGGGTCATAGGGTAGCTCTATTTTTCACTTATTGAGGAAACTCCATACTGGTTTCCGGAGTGGCTGCACTAGCTTGCATTCCCACCAACAGTGTAAGAGGGTTCCCCTTTCTCTGCATCCTTGCCAACATTTGTTGTTTCCTCTCTTGTTAATTTTAGCCATTCTAACTGGTGTAAGGTAGTATCTCATTGTGGTTTTGATTTGTATTTCCTTGATATCAAATGATGTGGGACATTTTTTCATATGTCTGTTGGCCATTTGTATGTCTTCTTTGGAGAAATGTCTGCTCATGTCTTCTGCCCATTTCTTGACTGGATTATTTGTTTTTTGGATGTTGAGTTTAATAAGTTCTTTATAGATCTTGGATATTAGCCCATTATCTGATATGTCATTTTAAAATATCTTCTCCCAGTCCATAAGTTGCCTTTTAGTTTTGTTGACTGTTTCCTTTTCTGTGCAGAAGCTTTTGATCTTCATGAAGTCCCAATAGTTCATTTTTGCTTTTGTTTCCCTTGCCTTTGGAGACATGTCTAACAAGAAGTGGCTGTGGCTGAGGTCGAAGAGGTTGCTGCCTGTGCTCTCCTCAAGGATTTTGATAGATTCCTGTCTCACATTTAGGTCTTTCATCCATTTTGAGTTTATGTTTGTGTATGGCTAAGAAAATGGTCCATTTTCATTCTTCTACATGTGGCCATCCAATTTTCCCAGCACCATTTATTGAAGACTATTTTTTTCCATTGGATATTCTTTCCTGCTTTGTGGAAGATTAGTTGACCATAGAGTTGATGGTCCATTTCTGGGTTCTCTATTCTGTTCCATTGATCTATGTGTCTGTCTTTGTGCCAGTACCGTACTTGATGATTACAGCTTTGTAATACAGATTGAAATCCAGCATTCTGATGCCACCAGCTTTGGTTTTCTTTTTCAACGGTCCTGTGGCTATTCGGGGTCTTTTCTGGTTCCATACAAATTTAGGATAATTTGTTCCAGTTTTGTGAAAAAAGTTGATGGTATTTTGATAGGGATTGCATTGAATGTGTAGATTGCTCTGGGTAGCTAGCCATTTTAACAATATTTATTCTTCCAATCCATGAGCATAGAATGTTTTTCCATTTCTTTCTGTCTTCCTCAATTTCTTTCATAAATGTTCTGTAGTTTTTGGAGTACAGATCCTTTACCTCTTTGGTTAGGTATATTCCTAGGTATCTGATGGCTTTTGGTGCAATTGTAAATGGGATTTATTCCTTAATTTCTCTTTCTTCTGTCTCATTGTTAGTGTATAGAAATGCAACTGACTTCTGTGCATTGATTTTATATCCTGCCACATTGCTGAATTCCTATATGAGTTCTAGCAATTTTGGAGTGGAGTCTTTTGGGTTTTCCACATTAAGTATCATGTCATCTGCTAAGAGTGAGAGTTTGACTTCTTCTTGGCAAATTTGAATTCCTTTTATTTCTTTTTGTTCCCTGATTACTGAGGCTAGGACTTCTAGTACTATGTTGAACAACAGTGGTGAGAGTGGGCATCCCTGTTGTGTTCCTGACCTTAGGGGAAAAGCTGTCAGTTTTTCCCCACTGAGAATGATATTCGCTGCAAATTTTTTGTAGATGGCTTTATGATATTGAGGTATGTTCTCTCTATCCCTACACTGTGGAGAGTTTTAATTAAGAAAGGATGCTGTATTTTGTCAAATGCTTCTTCTGCATCAATTGAGAGGGTCATTCTTGTCCTTTCTTTTATTAATGTGATGTATCACATTGATTGATTTGTGAATGTTGAACCATGCTTGCAGCCCAGGTATAAATCCCACTTGGTTGTGGTGAATAATCCTTTTAATGTACTGTTGGATCCTATTGGCTAGTATCTTGGTGAGTATTTTGGCATCCATGTTCATCAGGGATATTGCTCTGTAATTCTTTTTGATGGGGTCTTTGTCTGGTTTTGGGGTCAAGGTAATGCTGACCTCACAGAACGAGTTTGGAAGTTTTCATTCCCTTTCTATTTTTTGAAACAGCTTCAGAAAAATAGGTATTAGTTCTTTAAATGTTTGGTAGAATTCCCCTGGGAAGCTATCTGGCCCTGGACTGTTGTTGGGAAATTTTTGATTACTGTTTCAATTTCCTTTCTGGTTATGGGTCTGTTCAGGTTTTCTATTTCTTCCTGTTTCAGTTTTGATAGTTTATAAATTTCTAGGAATACATCCATTTCTTCCAGATTGCCTAATTTGTTGGCATATAGTTGCTCATAATATGTTCTTAAAACTATTTGTATTTCCTTGATGTTGGTCGTGATCTCACCTCTTTCACTCATGATTTTATTAATTTGGGTCATTTCTCTTTTCTTTTTGATAAGTCTGGCTAGGGGTTGATCAATCTTATTCTTTCAAAGAACCAGCTTCTACTTTCATTGATCTGTTCTACTGTTCTTCTGGGTTCTATTTCATTGATTTCTGCTCTAATCTTTATTATTTCTCTTCTCCTGCTTGGTTTAGGCTTTATTTACTGTTCTTTCTCCAGCTCCTTTAGGTGTTCTTTCTCCAGCTCCTTTAGGTGTAAGGTTAACTTGTATATTTGAGACTTTTCTAATTTTTTGAGAGGCTTGTATTGCTATGTACTTCCCTCTTAGGATCGACCACCTTTGCTGTAACCCAAAGGTTTTGAACAGTTGTATTTTCATTTTCATTTGTTTCCATGAATTTTAAAAAATTCTTCTTTAATTCCTAGTTGACGCATTCATTCTTTAGTATGATACTCTTTCACATCCATTTCCTCTTGTGATTGACTTCAAATTTCAAAGCATTGTGGTCTGAAAATATGCAGGGAATAATCCCAATCTTTTGGTATTGGTTGAGACCTGATTTGTGACCCAGTATGGGATCTATTCTGGAGAATGTTCCATAAAGTATCATGTCATCTGTGAGGAGTGAGAGTTTGACTTCTTCTTTGCCAATTTGAATGCCTTTATGTCTTTTTGTTTTCTGATTGCTGAGGCTAGGACTTCTGGTACTATGTGAGAAGAATGTGTATTCTGTTGCTTTAGGATGGAATGCTCTATATGTATCTGTGAAGTCCATCTGGTCCAGTGTGTCATTCAAAACCTTGTTTCCTTGTTGATCTTCTGCTTAGATGATCTGTCCACTGCTATGAGTGGTGTGTTGAAATCCCCCACTATTATTGTATTATTATCAATCTGTTTCTTTAATTTGGTTATTAACTGGTTTATGTAATTGGCAACATCCTAGTTAGCACAAAAATTTATAATTGTTAAATCTTCTTGTTGGAAAGACCCTTTAAGTATGATACAGTGTCCCTCTTCATTCCTTACTACAGTCTTTGGTTTAAAATCTAATTTGGGGGGTGCCTGGGTGGCTCAGTCTTTAAACGTCTGCCTTTGGCTCAAGTCATGATCCCAGGGTCCTGGGATTGAGCCCTGCAGGCTCCCTGCTTGGCGGGATGCCTGCTACTCCCTCTCCCACTCCCCTGGCTTGCATTCCTCCTCTCACTAACTCTCTGTCAAATAAATAAAATCTTTTAAAAAAATCTAATTTGTCTGATATGAGGATTGCTACACTAGGTTTCTTTAGAGGTCCATTAGCATGATAAATAGTCCGCCACCCCTTCACTTTCTATCTGGAGGTGTCTTTAGGTCTAAAATGAGCCTCTTGTAGACAGCATATGGATGGATCTTTTTTTTTATCCAATCTGATATCCTGTGTATGTTGGGGTGTTGATCTATTTTTATTGATTTTGGGAGGGGTCCTCTTTATCTCTTGGACTTGCCTGTTTCCTTCCCAGATTAAGAAAGTTCTCAGCTATGATTTGCTCAAATATACCTTCTGTCCCTCTCTCTTTCTTCTTCCTTGGGAACCCCAATAATTCTAATATTGTTTCATTTTGTGGTATCGCTGATTTCTCAAAGCCTACCCTCATAATCCATTAGTTGGTTTTCTCTCTTTTCCTCAGCTTCCTTCCTTTCCATAAATTTGTCTCCAAGTCACTTACTCTCTCTTCTGCCTCCTTTACTGTAGGTTGTAGAGCATCCAATTTAGAATGCATCTCAGTTAAAGCATTTTTAATTTTGGCCTGATTAGATTTTATTTCTGCACTAAGAGATTCTCTAGTGTCTTTTATGCTTTTTTCAAGCCCAGCTAGTAACTTTATAATTGTTATCCTGAATTCCAGCTCTGACATTTTACTTATATCCATATTGATTACATCTGTGGCAGAAAATATTACCTCTGGTTCTTTCTTTTGTTGTGAATTCCCCCTTCTAGTCATTTTGTCCAGAGGAAAATGGATGAACAAGAGAATAAAATCAATAATATCAACCACAACCCAAATTGTGAAATACACACTAGACAAATCTGAGGAGGTCAGGAACCAAAAAGAAAAGAAAAAGGAAATGGGGGGAAAAAAGAGAAAGGCAGGGGGAGAGAACATAGTCTCCCAGGTGGACAAAACAGGATGATCCACTAGGTCCTGAGTGTATTTTGGTCTGTGTATTAGAAGACACTAAATCTCAAAATTATAAAGAAAGCAAAGCTTATATACACACAAAAATAAAATCAAATACAATGAAAGGAAGCTAAAAATGAAGAATATATCTATTAAATATAAATGTAAAAAATGAAAGTTAAAAAAAGACTTAAAACAAAGAGTTGATAAAGTAAGAAACTAGTGAAAAGAAAAAAAGGAAATTTTTAAACTGAAAGATGAATGAATTGTGAGGAAAAAAACCTCAACTTCTATATACTATTTTCCCCTAGTGCTGGAGTTTTACAGTCCTGTGTGCTCTGGAAACTTGGTATTCCCCTGATGTTCCAGCTGGTCCCATGGGGGAGTGGTTTGCTGTGCTGATTTTCAGGTGACTTTGTTCAGAGTTGCACCTCCCCTTGCCTGGAGGCCAGGCTCAGTGTGAGCTGCTTCTGGTTGCACTAGGTGGCTTTTGTTCCCTGAAGGACAGCAATTGTCTTCTTACATCTCAGGTTGAATTCTTGGGTGTTCAGAAGGATTTGATAATTACCTAGCTAAATTCAGGGGGCCAGATGAACCGAGGTCCCCTACTCTTTTCCATCTTGCCCTATCTCCCCATCACTGGGTGTTTATAATCAGTTATAGAATGTAAAGAGAAACTTCCTTGGGGTAGGTGGAATATTACAGATCAGAGGAACAACCTCTAGAATTTTCATACCTTATAACAAATTATATGCCCTACACCATCCCTATGGGTATACTAGCAGTTCCTTCATAATAAATACTTTTAATTTTCAGCTTGAAAATGTCCAGCTGTTTAAAAGTCCCAAAAGAACAAAATGAAAAATTTGGAAACAGAATTTTTTTTTTCAGAATTATTGTTTTTTAAAGCCAACAAAAGTAATAACACATCAGTGAGTTCCAAGAGAAAAGCTCTCAAACTAAACAATCATGTTTGGTGAGGATGGTAGAAGATGGCAGTTATCACTGTGAATGATGGAACTAATCCAGAACAATCCAAATACTGATTAATAACAAAGAGATTAAATCAAATGCCCAGGAATACTGACTTGGAAATCAAACTCCCATCATCATCCCTAGAAGCATTTCTGGAACTTTCCATCTGGACACAAGTTTTTATCTTCCAATATAGACAAACCCCAAAACAAACCAAGACCCACAGCAGACAGAGGAAGAGGAGTCCCTGCTGGAGCAGCATTGAGAGGGACTCAGTGCCTGGATGTCACATCTCCAGGAACCCCACTGGATGAGGGCTTCCACCAGAACCATTCTCCCGCTCAACAAGAGCCCTCAGGGACATTTAGCTTCCTTCATCAAAATCAGAAAGAAACAACTAAAAGAGGAAGAATACATTAAAATGTTAGTTCTTCATTTGAAGCACGTAAAGCATCTAATTATAAATTCAACAGTTGAAAAACAAATCTACTTGCTAGCTGGCAAAACCAGTATGTGAGAACATGCTTTATGCTCCACAATCTCACCAGCAGGGATAACCATTGTTCAGTGTGCTATATAATCAACTTTCCTATGCATAGGGAAACTTCCTTTTGTTTTTATAAAGGAGGGACTATACCCTACTTTTTATGCACCCAGTGTTATTGAAAACATTGTACAATTCTTTAACTATAAATTTCAATGACCGCATAACATTAAATTAAAAGAACTGATTATAATTTACTTCACCATTTTCTTACAGGACATTTGGGTAACTTCCCATGTAAATTTATATTTATTTATGTGATTATTTAATGAATGTTTGTTTGCATCTCCAGACTGTAAACCTTTGTATTTGTTTTGGTCATTACAGTCTCATTCCATATCAGTACCTGAAATACAATGGGTAAGACTACAGCATCTGGTCAAATTATCCTTCAGTCCTTAGCTCCAATCAGCCTCATCCACAAAACATTCCTGATCCCACACACAGCAGCATGTACACGTTGCACAGCCCCTACCCGTAGCTGTTCGTGTCCAGCACCTGGCCTCCTGCACCTCGTCTTTGGGCCCCATAGAGCTCAGGATCTTCATGTTCCATGTAAAGTGCAGGGAGCACAGCCCAACCTGACATTCTTTATCACCTCGGTCATCCACCACGGGATGTTTGATGGGCTCCACTCTGTCTTGAGCTGCAGGCTGGGTCCTTGCAGATGACCTGAAAAACAGGTGTCTATGAAGGTAAGGAAACCCCCAGTGGCCCCCTGCTGGCCCTGGCTGTTGCCAGAGGGAGAGGCTGGGGTCATACCTGCAGGCAAATTCTGCGGGTCCTGACCATGCTGCCCGGTGTGGAGGGAGTTTCCTTTTGGGGACAGTTGATTCTTTCTGGGGCTCTCCCACTGCTGCTGGTGTGGGTGGAGGATGAGGTCACGGGGCCCCCTGGGAGGCTGGGCAGCAGGTGGTGGTCTCCAGGCCACGTAGGGGACTGACAGGCACTGAGGCTGTTCTGCTGGCCTTCCACCTGACTCCCGGTCCTCATGGCACTTATTTTCTGTGTTAAAGAACAAAGTAAAAATGGGAATGGCAGGTTCCTGAAACTCCGGGGCCTTGAGGTAACAGAGATCCTAGGCTCTACCTCACAGGAGGAGGAGGGACTCAGCTGTTGGTGGGATCAGCTGAAGCAAGGGCTTCATGGTGATAGTGTAGCCCTCAGGCTGGTGTGTCTTATAGCCCAGGAAGTGACAGGTGGTCATCGTTTGTCATGCTTCAGGCCCATCAGTGAGTCCTGGATTTCTTCCTATTTGTAGTCCATGGACAGCATCGACTCAGTCTGTGGGGTGTCTTTATAGTCAGAGAATGGCTCAGTCCCTATTCATGACCAATGTTTATCCATGGGTCCCTCATGATTTCCTCTAAAATGCCTCTGTCACTGGGGTTAAAGATAAGAATTTCTTAAGCAAATTTTTCACACTCCACAAACATGTAAATGGGAATGTGGCATATTTCTCTCAGTATCCATTGCCACAGCTCTCCGAAGTTCTGTCCATTAAAAGGCAGGGACCCAGTGACCATTGTATAGAAAATGACACCTCTCCACATACCCACTGTGGGGCCATCAAAAGAGCTCTGGGGAAACATCAGGGGAACTGCCACAGAAGGTATCTTCCTTGTTACCACAGGTAAATTTGTTGCCAAAGCCGAAGTCCATGACCTTGACATTAAGGTCAGTATCCAAAAGCAGGTTCTCTGGCTTTGATGCCTGTGGCCAATGCCCTCCTGGTGGCAGCAATGCACAGCAGACGCTATCTGGAGGAATTTGTTATAAGCCTCTTTCTTTCATGTGGCTGTGGTACAGTGGGTAATCAACCATCTCTCCTTCACTAGCATATTCCATGACCAGCTGGAGTCTTTCCTGGGTATCAATCACCTCAAATAGTTTCATATCTGGGTGATTCAAGGCCATTGTGCTCTGGACTTCAAGGAAAAGTCACTGGAGGAGCTCTGCTGATCTTATTAATGACCTTCATGGACACCTGTTCCAGGCAGGATGCTCCAGATCAACCTCATCTCAGCACAGCTGATCTGGCTGATGGTCTAGAGGAGCCAGTAGTTGTCAATATAGGTTTCCTTTTCAGCAGAGGTGGCCAAGAGGTCTGCAGCATGGTGACCTGATAACTACATTAAGAATACTAACAATGCTAACTACATAGCAATACCAAACTATATAAAAAATCAAAATAATAAAGAAAAAAATGAAAAAAATGAGATGAGAAAGATAAAAAGGTGAGAAAAATAAAAATCAAAGAATAAAAAAGTAAAAAACAAAAATAAAGAAAAATTAGAATAAAAAGAAAAAGTAAACAAAAAGAAAAAAAGAATAAGAAAAAATCAGAAAAAGGAAAAACAAGAATAGAGAAAAATAAAATGGACAAAAAGTCAAAGAGGGATAAAGCTAACTGTAGTCCAGTTCCCTCAGGTCACCAAAATGAGCTTTGTAGGTTAAAAGGACAAAAAACCTAGGCCAACCAGGTACTTATACAGGTGCTTGGAATTCCCTAATAGTTGTTGCTTATGAGATCATAGCAAAAAAATGAACCAGTCACAGCCGGGAATAATCCACAGTGGTTTCCTCACCTCTTGGTTTCAAGAACCACTATACTCTTTCAAAAAAGGGGATGGGGACCCCAGTGATTTTTTGTTTTTGTGAGTAATACCCAATCAAATTTACTTTATTAGAAATTAAAACCTGTAGGATGCTTCAGTGACCTTTTCATTTCTAATTTGAAAAGCTAACCATTCTTGTTTTTTAAAGAGCTTATTATGTCTATATTTAAATAATTCAATTTCTTTTCTTAAAAAAAACTCTTGAAAAGTTGGTCTCAAAATGGAACCACAATATAAATGGCATCACAATGCTATAAAAAATGTTCTGTAGCATAACACAATAAATACATTATTAATACTAATATGCAGCTTCATTAATATGGCATAGTACATACAATACATTAATATACGTCTGAGAGGGAGACCACTACCATCCTGTTTTCATTTCTTAGTTGCAGTTTTGTTGAGAATATTTGGAGGAGATTCTTCCCTCCCATGAGCCAGAGAACTCACTACGTCCATTTTGGTATCTTTAAATATAGAGCTTGTAGCTGTGGACTGAAAAAGCAAATCTTCTATTTCTTTTTTAAAATAACAATCCATCGTGCTCTGTATTATTCAGCATGGATGGGGGTCCAGGTTCTAGACATGGTGCTAATGCCTCAGGAGAGGGAACCAAAAAGTCCATTCATTTATTCCTTCTCTAACACTGATCCTTTCTTTATGTAGATCCAAGTGTCTGACATATATAATTTTCTTTCTCTCTAAAAGGCTTCTTTTCAGATTTCTTGAGGGATCTATCAGTGACACATTTTTTTGTTGTCTAGAAAGTCTATTTGTCCTTCATTTTTGAAGATTTTGCTAGATACAAAATTGCAGGTTCATGGTATTTACTTTTTTGCTGTTTTGGTCTCTTGCATAGTTTCTGAAGAGAAGTCTGAAGTAATTTTTATCCTTGTCCTTTTACAGATAAGTTGTTTTTTCCCCTCTGGCTTCTCTCAAGATTTTCTCTTTTTCTTTTGCTTTTTCTGCAGTTGAATTCCTAAGTATCTTTTGTTGTTGTTGTTGTTTTTGTTATTTTTCTGCGTATAGTTTGCTGAGCTTCCTAGATCTGTGATTTGATGTTTATCATTATTTTTATAAAATTCTCAGCCATTATTACTTCAAATATTTCTGTTTTCTTCTTTTTTTCTGGTATTCCCATTATATGCATGTTATACTTTTCAAAATTGTCCCACAGTTCTCGGATATTTTCTTCTGTTTCTTTCATTCTTTTTTTTTTTTTCACTTTGCTTTTCAATTTGGAATGTTTCTCTTGACACATCTTCAAACCCATTCTTTTCTTGGCATGTCCAGGCCACTGACGAACTCATCAAAGGCATTCTTCATTTCTGTTACAGTGTTTTTGATTCTAGCATTTCTTTTTGATTCTCTCTTAGAGTTTCCATCTCTCTGCTTACATTACCCATCTGTTCTTACATTTTGTCCATTTTTTCTATTACAGCCCTTAGCATATTAATCATAGTTGTTTTAAATTCCTGGTCTAATAATTCTAAGATTTCTGCCATACCTGAGTCTGGTTCTGATGCTTGTTCTGGCTCTTCAAGCTGTGTTTTTTCCCTTTTAGCATGCCTTGTAATTTTTTGTTGAAAGATGGACATGATGTACTAGGTAAAAGGACTGAAGTAAATATGCTTTTGGTGAGAAGTTTTGTTTATCTGGCTAGGAGCTTGTCTGTGTTTACTCTTTGTTAAGTGTTAACAAACACTGTGTTAAGTGTTAACAAACACTGTGTTAGAAGCTAAAATTTCCCCGGTGTCCTTGGTTTTTTTCTCCTCTGTTGTCTCTGGGTTTTCCTAGAGACTTCTTCAATAAGCTCTGAGTCTTGTGGTCCTTTCAGTTGTAATCTGTTATTGTGCAGGAGCCCTGCTGCTGTTGGGGGGAAGGTGTGGAGGGAGGGGGAGTGTTCTCAGAACTAGTCGATTAGATCTCAGTTTTTAATGAGCCTGTGCCCTAGGCTATGACTTTCACTAGGTGCTTCTCAGGCAACCACCACACTTCCCTGCCCTTAGGTAAGACAGGGGAGCTTTGGGGGACTGCAGTTGGGTATTTCCCATGCTTCAGGTCTGTTAGACTCTGGTAAATCCCAAGGTGGTTAGACTCTAGCAAAATAGAGTTCCTTGAGGGCAGGCTTTTGTTAGGAAGAATAGAATGCTCTGGCTCTGTGCATATTTCAAAATGGCTACTTCTCCCCCCCCCCCCTTTGGAAGACAGGAGGGAGTTTTTCTTTGATTTCCACTCAGAACACCTGGTGGGGCTCCTGGGAGTAGGTTCACGAAAGTGTGAAGCCCCTTAAGTAAGATTGGGCCCCTCTTGGGTGCCTGGGTGGCTCAGTTGGTTAAGCGACTGCCTTTGGCTCAGGTCATGATCCTGGAGTCCCAGGATCGAGTCCCACATCGGGCTCCCTGCTCAGCAGGGAGTCTGCTTCTCCCTCTGACCCTCCCCCCTCTCATGTGCTCTCTCTCTCTCATTCTCTCTCTCTGTCTCTCAAATAAATAAATAAAATCTTTAAAAAAAAAAAAAAGATTGGGCCCCTCTTAATTTTTAATTATCAAGTTTACGAACACTGAGCCTCCAGCAATTTGCCAATTAAAGTTTAAGTTTCCTTATTCCAATACTAGATCCAATAATTAGTCTCTGTTCCTAGCCTTCTGCTCCTGGTAAGCTATAATTCTCTGTAGTCACTTGTCTCTCCAATTTTAGGGGCAGCAGTTTGCCCTGTGACCTTAGTTCTCTGATGAACCTAAGGAAATTTGGTTGAGAATGATGTCAGCATTGTGGTGGCATAAGACATACAGAAAATACATAGAATCATAAGAAATAACTAGAAACAATTATATGCCAACAGACCAGATAATCTAGAAGAAATAGGTAAATTCCTAAAAACATAAACACACCAAGACTGGATCAGAAAGAAATAGAAAATCTGGACAGACCAACAACAAGTAAAGAGAGTAAATATGTAATCCAAAACCTTCCAAAACAGTAAAGCTCAGGACTGGATAGATTCACTGGTGAATTGTACCAAACATTTAAAGAAGAATTAATACCAATCCTTCTCAAACTTTCCAAAAAATTGAAGAGGAGGGAACACTTTCAAAATTCTTTTATGTGGTCAACATTATCCTGATACCAAAGATAGATAAGAACATTACAGGGGCACCTGGGTGACTCAGTCAGTTAAGCATCCAACACTTGATTTCAGCTCAGGTCTTGATCTCAAGGTCATGAGATCAAGCTTTGTGTTTGGCTCCATGCAGAGCATGACTCCTGCTTGGGATTCTCTTTCTCTCCCTCCGCCCCTCCCCCACTCACTCACACTCTCAAAAAAATTTTTTTAATAAAAAAAAGAAACTACAAGAAAACTATAGACCAATATCCCTGATGAATATAGATGCAAAAATTCTCAACAAAATATTAGCAAACCAGATTTAACAACACATTATAAGGATTATACACTATGATCAAATGGGATTTATCCCTAGGATGCAAGGATAGTTCAACATACACAAATCAATAAATATGATGCACCACATCAATAGATTGTGAGATAAAAATAATATTTACATTTTGATGATGTAGAAAAAGCATTTGACAAAAATACAACATCTTTTCATAATGAAAACCCTAGGAAAAAAATACCTCAACATAATAAAGGCCGTATATGACAAACTCACAGCTAACATCATAATCAACAGTAAATGATTAAAAGTTTTTCTTGAAGACCAGGAAGAAGACATAGGTGCTGTTGAGAGAGGTCATCAATAGGACTTGACCACCAGATGACCTGTGGACTGGATCCAGGCAACCAGAGGCTCCTAACCACCTCCCTTTCCTGTTCTTACAATGTGCATTCCACTTGATATCTCTGCTCCCAAAAGCTACATCAAATATATAGCTTTGAGATAGTGATGTGGTACTGAGACCATCTGAACCAGATGTGACTGAACCCAGTTAAGACCTCTATATAAATTTTTAAGTCTTGGTGGGCAGGTGCAGAGATCATCTCATTTTGCAGCCATCCAAGACAACATCTCATTTAAGTTCCCTTGCTTATTAAACTTGTCACCTACCAATCCAGAGTAGTCTGCCTCTTTCTTTGGTCTCTCTCTGGCCTCTGTGTTTGGGGGCCAGTTTCAGATTATACCTGGGAAGCATCTGAGGTTGTGAACCAATAACTGGTGAACCAGGCAGGAGAGGAATGGTCGTTGACAATGAGGCATCTACAGGGGAAATCCTGAATTGGCCATCAATGTCTATGAATGGAGAGGCGGCCTGTATGTCAGATGCTTATGGACTGCCACATGAATGTGGGGATGCCCCCAAAATGCTGGCTGTTTTAATGCCCTTGTTTGAGGAACTGTGCACAGTTGCACTATGGCAGAAAAGAAAAACAAATGGTTGCTGTAGTAGGCTGGCTTCTACTTTGCATAGTTCAGCTGGACACCAGCCCAACTAGAGACTGAAGATTGAGTTAGAAAGTTGGAAGAAGAGCTGATATTAGACAAGGACATGTGGTTATCCACTATTCTGCTGGCTTTGGGGTTGGGGGATAACTTGGGAAGGCAGGATAATCAGTTGGAGACCCTAGCATGTTCTTTTGCAAAGCCAGGAGGGTGCAAGCTGCTGGGTGAAGATCTGAGCTCTTGCGGCAAAGCCTAATTAAAACACTAAGAGGTGGAATCCCTGGGAAAGTGAAGAGGGTGAAGAGGAGGAGAGGATATTGTGGTGATTGATGGGGAAAAGAATGGAATGTCCCATGCCATCCAACCCCTAACACCAAGGAAAATTTTAAATAGCAATTACCCAAAAAAACTCCTAGCAGAAAATTTGCATTCTTTCTCTATCCCTTGAGGTTGTAAGTCTTATCTTGTCTTTGAAATGTAAACAACCCAAGAGATCATCAAAACACTTCCCACAGAGACTGAAGAAAGGAGAAGAGGGCACCCCTCTGTTTTCCACCAGTAGGATCATTTGACTGCTGTCTTTTTCCTCCATCAGCTTAGAGCATATTACAGCACATGTGGAAACCCTTAAAAAATTTACCCAGCAAGCCTTAAGTGATACCCAATAAAACCTGTCCTCACTGAACACTGAAATGTCTCTACTAAGAAAAGCTGTCTTCCAAAATAGGATAGCCTTGAACATTATTACTGCCTTGAAAGAGGGCACCTATGTCATTACCCAAACAGAAGGTCATATGTTCATAACTGATGAGTCTGTTAATGAGTCATCTTTAGGAAATCACATGAGGATACAAGCTAATGCTCTGAGTGATCTGAGCATAAGGACTCAATAAATCAGTGGTTCAGATCATGGGGCTCTTTGTAGAAAAAGTTGTCACTAATTTGGGGAATCATTGTCTTAACATGTGTTTTCTCTCCATGTGCTTGTACTGTTGCTGTGGCATCTGCCTCTAATGCTCCAGATAGCAGCCAAAGGAGCTGCCTCCATTTGCGGCTCAGAGCACACTGTAAGAGAGGGGAGGCATGTGAGATTTTAAGAGCCAGGCACAAGGGGTTGAGTGTTGAGGAAGGTCACCAAGAGAACATGACTTCTCATTGACCCATAAACTAGACCCAGGCAATTGAAGGCTCCCTTATCCTTGGAGTGTGCATTCCACTTGCCTTCCCATCTCCCAGAAGCTTCCCCAAGGACACAGCCTTGAGATAATGATGTGGTATGGAGACTGGTATATGTGACTAAACCCAGGTAAGGCCTCTATATAAACTTTTGAGACCTGGTGGGCAGATGCGGAGATCCACTCATCTTGAGCCTCCATAAGACAAGCCCTGTGTGTAAGTTCTCTTGCTTCTTAAACCTGCAAACTATCAATCTAGAATGGTCTACTTCTTCCTTTAGTCTCTCCCTGCTATCCACATACAGGGCCCAGTTTCAGATTATACTGGGAGGCTCCTGAGGAGGTTGTGAACCAACAGATGGCCATTCTGACCCTTATTCAACATAGTACTAGAAGTCCTAGATAGAGCAAGCAGGCAAAATAAAGAAATAAAAGACATCCAAATTAGAAAGAAGTAAAATTGTCATTATTTGCAGATGATATGATCTTATATATGATCTTATATAGAGAAAATCCTAAAGACACTGTTGGAATTAATCGACAAATTCAGTAAAGTTGCAGTATATAAAATCAATATACTGAAATCTGTTGTGTTTTTGTATGCTAACAATGAAATATTTGAAAAAGAATTAAAGAAAACTATCCTATTCATTCACAAAAACATCAAAGATTAGGACTAAATCTAACCAAGCAAGTGAAAAATCTGTATGAAGAAAACTGTAAGACTGATGAAATAAATTTAAGAAGACACAAGTAATGAAAAGATATCCCTCATTTCTGGATGGGAAGAATTAGTATTGTTAAAATGCCTATACTACCCAGAGGCATCTATAGATTCACTTCAATCCTTTGCAAAATTCCAATTTTTCTCAGAAACAGAAAAAAAAATCTAAAATTTTATGGAAATACAGAAGACCCAAATAACCAAAGCAATCCTGAGAGAGAACAAAGTCAAAGACATCATACTTCTTGATTTCAAACTACACCACACGTGTTAGTAATTAAAACAGTATGGCACCAGCATAAAATATACACAGAGACCAATGGAACAAAATTGAGAGCCCAGGAATAAACCCCTGTGTATATGGTCAATTATTATTTGATAAGGGAGCCAAGAACACTCAATGGAAAAAGGAGAATCTCTTCAATAAATGATTTTGGGAAAACTGAATAACCACATGCAGAAAGATGAAACCGGACCCCTATCTTCAACCACTCACAAAAATTAACCTGGAATGGATTAAAGACTTAAACATAATTCCTGATACCATGAAACTCCTCGAATAAAATGTAAGGAAGGAGCTCCTTGACTATGGTTTTGGCAATGATTTTTTGGATATGACACCAGAAGTACATGCAACAAAAGCTAAAATAAACAAGTGGAACTAGATCAAACTATAAAGCTTCTGAACAGCAAAAGAAACAATCACAACAAAATGGAAAAGGCAACTTATAGAATGAGAGAAAATATTTGCAAGCCAAATATCAGATTAGAATATTCAAAATGTTTTGATGTAGTTGCAATAGTTTATTTTTGCTTTTGTTTCCCTTGCCTCAGGAAACACATATAAGAAAAAGTTGCTATGGCCAATGTCAAAGAGGTTACTGCCTGTGTTCTCTTCCAGGATTTTTATGGTTTCAAGTCTCACATTTAGGTCTTTAAACTATTTTGAATTTATTTTTATGTATGTTATAAGAATGTGGTCCAGTTTCTTTCTTTTGCATGTTGCTGTCCAGTTTTCCCAACATCATTTGTTGAAGAGATGTCCTTTTCCTATTGGATATTCTTTCCTGCTTTATCAAAGATTAATTTACTGTATAGGCGTGAGTTCATTTCTGAGCTTTCTATATGCTGTTCCATTGGTCTGTATGTCTATTTTATGTTGGTTCCCTACTGTTTTGGTTATTACAGCTTTGTAATATAACTTGAAGCCCAGAATTGTATGCCTCCAGCTTTGCTTTTCTTTTTCGAGATTGCTTTGGCTATTTGGGGCCTTCTGTGGTCCTATACAAATTTTAGAATTATTTGTTCTAGTTCTGTGAAAAATGCTGTTGGTATTTTGATAGGGATTGCATTAAATGCGTACATTGCTTATGGTAGTATAGACATGTAAACAATATTTGTTCTTCCAATCCATGAGCATGGAATTTCTTTCCATTTCTTTGTGTCATCTCGAATTTCTTCCATCAGTGTTTTCTAGTTTTCAGAGTACAGGTCTTTCATCTCTGGTTGGGTTTATTCCTAGGTATCTTACGGTTTTTGGTGCAATTGTAAATGGGATTGTTTTCTTAATTTTTCTTTCTGCTGATTCATTATTGATGTATGGAAATGCAACAGATTACTGTACATCGATTTTTATATCTTGTGACTTTCCTGAATTCATTTATCAGTTCTAGTAGTTTTTGGTGGAGTCTTTAGGGTTTTCTATATATAGTATCATGTCATCTGCAATTAGTGAAAGTTTTACTTCTTCCTTACCAATTTGGATGCCTTTAATTTCTTTTTGTTGTCTGATTATTGTGGCTAGGACCTCCAGTACTATGTTGAATTGAAGTGGTGAGAGTAGACACCTTTGTCTTGTTCTTGTCCTTAGCAGAAAAGCTCCCAGTTTTTCCCCACTGAATATGTTAGCTGTGGGCTTTTCATATATGGCCTTTATTATGTTGAGGCTTGTTCCCTCTAAACCTACTTTGTTGAGGGTTTTTATCATGAATGGATGTTTGTACTTTGTGAAATGATTTTTCTGCATCTATTGAAATGATCATATGGTTCCTATCCTTTCTCTTATTGATGTGATGTATCACGTTGATCAATTTGTGAATACTAAACCACCCTGCGACATCAAAATAAAAAGCTTCTGCACAGTGAAGGAAACAATTCACAAAACCAAAAGACAACATATGGAATGGGAGAAGATATTTGCAAATGACATATCCAATAAAGGATTAGTATCCAAAATATGTAAAGAACTTATAAAACTCAACACCCCAAAAATAAATAATCCAATTTAAAAATGGGCAGAAGACATGGACAGACATTTCTCCAAAGAAGACATCCAGATGGCTAACAGGCACATGAAAAGATCTCATCATCACTTGCCATGAGGGAAATACAAGTCAAAACTACAATGAGATATCACCTCATACCTGTCAGAATGACTAAAATCAACAGCACAAGAAACAACAGGTGTTGGCAAGGATATCTAGAAAAAGGAACGCTCATACTCTGTTGGTGGGAATGCAAACTGGTGCAGCCAATGTGGAAAACAATATGGAGGTTCCTCAAAAAGTTAAAAATAGAACTACCCCATGATCCAGCAATCACACTACTGGGTATTTACCCAAAGAATACAAAAACACTAATTCAGAAGAATACATGAACCCTTATGTTTACAGCAACATTATTTACAATAGCCAAGCTATGGAAGCAACCTAAGTGTCCATTCATAGATGAATGGATAAAGAAGAGATGGTATACATATAGAATGGAATATTACTCGGCCATTAAAAAGAATGAAATCTTGCCATTTGTAATGACATGGATGGAGCTAGAGAGTATAATGCTAAGGAAATAAGTCAGTCAGAGAAAGACAAATCCCATATAATTTCACTTGTATGTGGAATTTAAGAAACAACACAAAAGAGCAAAGGGAAAAAAGAGAGAGCAAGACAAACCAAGAAACACACTCTTAGTTATATAGAACAAACTGATGGTTACCAGAGGCGTTGGGGGTGGAGGGATGGGTTAAATAGGTGATGGAGATAAAGGAGTGAACTTGTCATGATGAGCACCAGGTGATATATGGAATTGTTGAATTACTATATTACACACCTGAAACTAATAATACACTGTATGATAACTAAGTAGAATTAAAATTAAAACTTAAAAAAATTAAAACAAGCCAAAAAAATATCCAAAATATGTAAACAATTCATACAACTCAATAACAATAAAACAAAAATCCAGTTTTAAAAAAACAGGCAGAGGAACTGAATTTTTCCAAAGAAGACATCCAGCTCGTCAACAGGTCATAAAAAGATGCTCAATATCACTTTCACCAGGGAAATGTAAATTAAAAGCACAATGATATATCACCTCACACCTGTTAGGATAACTATCATCAAAAAGATGAGAGACAAGTACTGGTGAGGATGTGAGAAAAGGGAACCTATGGGCACTGTTAGGGCAAATGTAAAATGGTACAGCCATTGCATAAAATAGTATGGAGTTTCCTCATAAAATTCAAAATAAACCTACCATATGATCCAGCAATCCCATTTCTGGCTATATACACAAAGGAATAAAAATAGAATATGAAAAAGATATCTGCCCTCAACCATAATTTGGTTTTTTACATATGGCTATCCAAATGACCATTATTCACAATTGCCAAGATGTAGAAACAACCTAAATATCCATCAAGAGATGAGTGGATAGGGGCGCCTGGGTGGCTCAGTCGTTAAGCCTCTGCCTTCGGCTCAGGTCATGATCCCAGGGTCCTTGGATTGAGCCCCGCATTGGGCTCCCTGCTCAGCGGGAAGCCTGCTTCTCCCTCTCCCACTCCACCTGTTTGTGTTCCCTCTCTCATGGTGGCTCTCTCAAATAAATAAATAAAATCTTAAAAAAAAAAGAGAGATGAGTGGATAAAGAAGATGTGGCACATATAATTAAACATTATTCAGCCATGAGAGAAAAAGAAATCCTGCCATTTGCAACAACATGGATGGACCTTGAGGACATTAGGCTAAGTGAGATCAATCAAACAGAGAAAGACAAATACTGTATGATATCACTTGTATGTGGAACCTAAAAAAGTTGAACTCATAAAAACAGAGTAGAAAAGTGGTTCCTAGGGGCTCAGGGGTGGGAAAATTGCGGACATGTCATTTAAGTGTACAAACTTGCAACTGGAAGATGAATCAGTTCTGGAGATCTAATGAACAATACAGTGGCTATAGCCAATAATACTATATTACATACTTCAAAGTTGCTAAAAGACTAGATTTTAAATGTTCTCACTATAAAAAAGAAATAATTATGTGATGTGATAGGTGTGTTAGCTAACACTATAGTGGTAATCATACTGCGATAAATAAATACATGAAATAACACGTTGTCCACCTCAAACATATACACAATGTTATATATCGATTATGTCTCAAAAAAAAAAGTTGTTTACTTTGTTTAGCTTTGTTTTTTTTCTTGTGAAGATGGTAGTGACAACTTCTATGCTGGAAACCAGAAGTCTAGTTTTTTTTTAAGGTTTCTTTTTCTATTACAAATAATGATGCTATGCACGTTCCTGTACATATCTTTTAATATGCATGCATTTCTGTTACCCTAGGAGTGAAATATCGGGGTCCTAGAGTATGCTAATTTTTACATCTAACATATAATGCTAAAGACAATATACTCCTTCTAGCCCTAAAAGTCTCATTGTTCTACATCCTCACCAACACTTGGTATTGCCAGCCTTTTAAATTTTAGCTATTCTGGAGAGTGTGTGGTGGTATTTCATTGTGATTTTAATTTGCATTTGCATGACTACTAATGCATCTGAACACCACCTGGGTATCTTCTTTCAAAAATTTCCTGTTCGGGTCTTCTATCCGTGTTTCTATTAGGTTGTCTTTTTCTTATTGATGTGTAGGAATTCTTTATATATTCTGGATATGAGCCCTTTGTCAGTTTTCTTTGTAGCATACATCTGTTCCCACTCAGTAATTTCCTCTTCATGCTCTTAATAGTGTCTTTTAATAAACAGAAGTGCTTAATTTGAATGTAGCCAATTTACCAATCTCTTCCTTAAAGCTAGTGCTTTTTGTAACCTATTTAAGAAATCTTTCCCTAACTCACAGTCATAGAAATAAATTATCTTACAAAATCTTTCTTTTTTGCATTCATATTTAAGATACCTTCTGTAGTCAATTTTTGTGGAGGGTACAAGAGAGGTCTGAAGATTTGGTTTTCTACATATGGCTATCCAAATGACCTAGCACCATTATATATATATATATATACTTTAAGATTTTATTTATTTGACAGAGAGAGACACAGCAAGAGAGAGAACACAAGCAGGGGGAGTGGGAGAGGGAGAAGCAGACTCCCCGCTGAGCAGGGAGTCCGATGTGGGGCTCGATCCCAGGACCCCGGGATCATGACCTGAGCCAAAGGCAGACGCTTAACAACTGAGCCACCAAGGCACCCCACTGTTATATTTTTTAAATGTATTTTTATCAATAATCTAGAGTACTTCTTTTGTCATAGATCACATGTCCACATGTGTGGGGGTGACTTTTGGGACTCTGATCTTTTCTATTTGTCTAGTTTCCATTCTTCATTCGACAACATTGTCTTAATTCCCATAAATTTATAGTAAGTCTTGTGTCTATAGTTACTTTTGTTTTTTGAATTCTTTTTAGAGAATGTCTTAGCTTTTCTTGGCCCTTTGTATCTTATGTACATTTTAGAATTAGATTGTCAATTTGCATTTTTAAAGCCCTGCTGGAATTTTTTTTATTTAGTGTTAATTGTTCATCAGATTTTATATTTTTTCAGAATGGTATTTTTCTGTTTCTGATGATGATGATGATGGTATTTAATAGGTAATGAGAGTAGGATTACAAACTATCAGAAAGCAGTGACAGTATTTTACATAATCTTTATGTGTTAAATATATCCTGCAAGAAGAAAATCCTTTCAGTTAGAGTTTATAACTGGTCATTAGGACAGATTTGTTAGCATAACCATCCAGTCAAGATTGGTGGGTCAATCTGGCATTTTGTGGGAATCTCCAAATCCCAGAAGGAACAAATGGAACTCTTAATCATTTCCACAAAATCAAATTATGGCCGGATTCTCAAACTTCCAGGGGTCTCAGGACATATTCTCAATGAGTTCAGGCTTCCCAAAAATATTTTTCAATTTTTTATTTTAACTAATAATCTTTAAAAAATTGAAATAGCATATTCTTGATCTTCTAGATGAACTTTATTTTTATAACAAAATCATGTCATTTCTATGCCCAAAATTACAACAAGGTAAGCCAGAGAACAATATGTAAATTTCTTTATGTTTCCATATGTGTCACAGATTCACCAAAAACCTATAAATCTCACTTCACATGGTTGATATGAAATAACTATTGGATGAGGGCTTTAAGCTGCCCAGTGTTTTATCTATCAGAAAGTTATAGACTTTAATAACAATTGACATTATTATTATTTTTAAATACAAATATAGATTTTCAAAATAATAGTGAATATGGCTTCAGGAGAATCTATTCCAGTGTTACAAATTTACTAGTGTGACAAATATTTTAATTTCATTCATGATAAATGTGTTGTCCTAAGACTGACTCCAGCAACCTGCCTACCAGAGCAGGCATGAAGCTGCCCAGACACTTCACTCTACGTGTGAGTTAGTCAGTGTCCAAAGTTGAACTATCCATCAGGCATTTGAATGTAAGAGTGGCTTCCAGGTGAATCTGACTGCTGGCTCATTTCCCAGAGGCACAGGGGGTCAGGCACATCTTTCTACAGGGAAACTGCCCTGTGGTTCAATATCCTGGGGTGTTTACCTTTGCTGTTGGGGTTTATAGTACTGTCTAAATTGGGGGCAGCTAGGTGGGACTGAGGAGGGGGTGTATCTACTCATTATGTACAGAAATGATCCAGGGGTCAAGGGCAGGGAGAGCCTTTGGTTGAGGAAGAAGAGT
>NC_138376.1:19213803-19247013 GCF_054177405.1 Leptonychotes weddellii | reverse complement strand
CACATAACACCTTTCCTGCATAATGTGTAGCAGGTGTTTTGAAAATTCTTCCAGGGGCGCCTGGGTGGCTCAGTTGGTTAAGCATCCAACTCTTGATTTCAGTTCAGGTCAGGATTTCAGGGTCCTGGAATCAAGCCCCATGTTGGGCTCTGCACTCAGTGGGGAGTCTGCTTGAGGACTCTCTCTCCCTCTCCCTCTGTCCCTCCTGCTTGCACTCACACACACTAACTCTCTCTCTGTAATAAATTAATAAGTCTTTAAAACAAAGTCTTCCAGAGTCTCCTGATATGCCTCCCTTGCCTCCCATGCAAGTTTAATGCTTCTCACACCATATCACCTTTGAAACAGGCAA
The DNA here is from genome assembly GCF_054177405.1 of Leptonychotes weddellii. NCBI lineage: Eukaryota > Metazoa > Chordata > Mammalia > Carnivora > Phocidae > Leptonychotes > Leptonychotes weddellii. The sequence continues at coordinate 19,246,661 of NC_138376.1, read as the reverse complement.
GTGAGCCAGCCCTAGCTGAGAAGGGTTTTTGTTTTTTTTTTTAAAGATTTTATTTATTTATTCATTAGAGACAGAGAGAGAGAGGCAGAGGGAGAAGCAGGCTCCCAAGGAGCAGGGAGCCCGATGCAGGACTCGATCCCAGGACCCTGAGATCATGACCTGAGCTGAAGGCAGACGCTTAACCATCTGAGCCACCCAGGCGCCCGCTGAGAAGGGTTTAACATTTCCCTGGCCATCAATTTCTTTGGCTTTGCTCACAATAATAATGCCTTCTTTGATCTTTTAAATCAGTCATCATCTCACGAATCCACAGTTAGCCCCTCTTCCATCTCTCCCATAGCTTCATCAAGCACTATAGATGTTACTTTAGCGCTGTCCAGAGCAGCCTCTTAGATTGGCTAATTTCCTCTTCCTTTTTCTGGAGGTACTGTATTGTTGCTTCATTAACATTGAACACGTCGCCAAAAGTGCTATAACTCACTCTTAAATGAAGTTCATCTAACACACACGTTTTCTCCATAAGCCACATCACAGCCTTCTTGCACTTAGGAACACCAGAGATCACTTCAGTGCTATGCCTGGCGGCCATTTTAAACAGTGAAATTACCAACAAAATGCACAAAAATTTTAAAAACGTGGCACTTAATAGACCTTATAAAGGATACTTGTTTACAGTATGAGCTGAAACGAACGAGAAGGCAGTGTTGCCTTGTTTGACCTCAGCTGAGAATATGCACATTGGGCAACTCAAAGTTCTCACCACTTTGGGTACGTATGTGAATGACCATGGAAGCACTGCAAGGATTGATTTTGGGGGTTACAAAAAAATTTAGTGAGTATGCAATTTCACAAATAAGAAATTCACAAATAATGGGGATCAACAGTATCTACAAATCACTTATCTGGAAAGGGACTGTGTCCAGAATATATAAAGAACTCTAACAAGTCCAATAAAAAGATAAATAAACCAATGAAAAAATTGGGCAAAAGATTTCAACAGACACTTGACCAAAGATAACATATGAATGGCAAATAAGATACTTAAAACCATTAGGGAAATGCAAATTAAAACCACAATAAATTAGCACAACAAACTCATAAAATGGCTTAATTAGACTGACAAAACCAAGGATTGGCAAGGATGCGAAACTACTGGAACCTTCACACACTGCTGGAATGTAAAATGGTGCATCTGCTCTGGAAAACAGTTTGTCAATTTCTTACATGGCTAAAAATACACTTACCATGTGACTCAGAAATCCCACTCCTAGGTATTTACCCAAGAGGAAGACACATGACCACACAATGACTTGTATACCAAAGTTCATAGCAGCTTTATTCAAATTGTCAAAAACTGGAAATGACTCAAATGTTCTTTTTTTCCCCTTCTATTCATTCTTCAACAACTCAAATGTTGTTATTACTCAGCAATAAAACAGAGCAAACTACTGATACATGCAACAATGAATGATGCATAATGAATCTCGAGAGCATTATGCTAAATGATAGCAACCAGACCCAAAAGACTAAATACTGCATAATACCATATTATAAAATGTTATAAAAAATCACAACTTGAATGACAGAAAGATCAGTGGTTGCCAAAACCCAGGGCTTGGAGGAGGGGATTGAGTGCAAAGCAGCAGAAGAAAACTTTGTGAGGTGGCAGAAATATTCTACATATTGAGAAGGAGAATGGGGGAATGGGGCTGAAACAGGAAGTGTGATTCGAAGTTTGAGAAGCAACTAGAGCCCGGATGAAGGATGATCAGATAATATAGGATGCCCAGTCCTATTGGAATTCCAGATAAAGAATGAGGGACGCCTGGGTGGCTCAGTCGGTTGTATCTGCCTTCAACTCAGGTCATGATCCCAGGGTCCTGGGATGTAGCCCCAAATCAGGCTCCCTGCTCAGTGGGGAGCCTGCATCTCCCTTTCCCTCCATCTCTCCCCGCTGCTCGTGCTCTCTCTCCCTCTCATTTGCTCTCTCTCTCTTGCTCTCTCTCAAATAAATAAAATCTTTAAAAAAAAGAATGAATGATATTTAGTATAAATATATTCCAAATACTACATTAGACATATTTACATTAAGAATTACCTGCTATGTATCTGAAATTTAATTTTAACTAGGCATCCCATATTTGCTAAGTCCATCAACCCTACTCAGATGCCGTCTCCTACTTTGGCGGCAGACTGGAGGGTGAGTCTCCGGAAAGAATGAAACAGTGTCACACACGCTCACTAGGGTGGAAAACAAGAGGATTGACTGCAAGTGTATGTAATTGACAGCTATATCCTCACCATCTTCTCAGAGCACTTATAACCATGCCTATTATCTCCAGGTGGGAGCTAGAAGATTCTTCCCTGGAAAAGACGATCAGCTTGAGTCAGAAGATCTAAAAATACTGACTTTGGAAGTTCTCCAGTGAAATTATCCTGTCAGCACCCCCTACCCCTGCAGTGAAGACTGTGGTTGACGAACCTCCCTGCGCTGCAGGCACGTGGGACACTCACCCAGCATTGTGGGCTCCGCTCTTAAATATGAACAAGTAGCCAAGAAGCACCAGATGTATGAGGTAATCTAATATGAATCTAAAATGAAAGACGTGCACGCATGCACACGCACACACACACAGGATAAAAGACAATGCAAGGAGGAGAACCTCTAAAAAGCCTGTCATTTATATCTTCTTATAAACAAGAGGATATTGAGTACATGAAAAAAAAATAGTATGTTACAAAAATTAAACACAGAACATAAAAGAGCTCCTAGAAACCAAAAATATGATAGAAAAAAATCAAAACTCAGTACTAGAGTTACAAGATAAATTTGAAAAAATTTCCCAGAAAATAGAACAAAAAGAGATAGGAAATAGAAGATAAAAAAAAAAGAAATGAATAGCCCCAATGTAGACTAGAGGTCAGTCTTCAATTGTAGAGCTCTGGAAGGGGGCACAGGAGAAAAATGGATTGGAGGAAATCTTTAACTGGGTGACCATGTGCTCAACTAAAAATTCTGTTTCTATGTTTGAAGGGAAGAATGCATTCTGGGAACAACTCACTGACAGTCTCCAATAATAAAAGCACCCATGAGGAAGATTGGTCTGCTAAAGTATGTAGGATGGATTTGGAGGAGAAAGGCTTAGCACCCTCTGTTTGCTGACTGAGGAGACAACTGTTTAGCCCGTGGATATAATTAGGAGATATAATAAGAATAAATACATGTGTGAAGGGGTGAAGATCTGGACTATAGACAGACAGGACCAGAAAACTTTGAGAAGAAATTTGAAAAACAAAATGATACTTCTTGGTGAATTCAGAAAGTTAGAAGACTAAGGGCACCTGAGTGGCACAATGGGTTAAGCGTCTGACTCTTGATTTCCTCTCAGGTCATGATCTCAGGGTCGTGAGATCGAGCCCTATGTCAGGCTCCCAGTGCAGTGTAGAGTCTGCTTGAGGGTTCTGTCTCCCTTTCCCTCTGCCCCTCCCCACCTCAATAAATAAATAAATCTTTTTTTTAAAAAGAAAGAAAGAAAGGAGATTCCCAGGTCCTATAGCCTGGTAGATAGCAGAGTGCCAGCATTCCTGGAAATGGAGGTCTAGAGGAGCCGCCTGCCAGAAGCAAAGATGATGACTTCAGTTTTGGATATTTTCAGTTAATAGAAGGGGAAATGAGTCCTGGCGATGAATAAGGCTCTATTCAAATAACATACATGTAAAACTGACTAGTAAAGTAATCTCAGGGGAGCGCTTATCTCAAACAAAAAGAACATTCTCTAGTTATTTTTTTAACAGAGAAAACTTAACCTCTGAGCAAATGTAATGTATTAAAATAGATCAGGGTCGTATCAGACAGATAAAAGCGGGACCATTAACATAAAAAATGAAGCCAGAACTTAGTGCCCATGCTCTCAGGTAGGGAAAGCTAGACTGCAAATTTGTTCTGAACTCAGACTGCCAGTAAATCCAGCTTCAGCCTGCTGGAAGATGATAGAGGTATTATGGGCCATTCCACAGCCATTCCTGGACAACAGATGCTTCTAGCCATTTTAGGACACCATTCAGGTTGGTGCACCAACAGGGAGGGAAGGGAACATGGCTCAGTAACATGGGGGTGGTGAGATACTGTAAATCAACCCAGAAAGTGAGATTTGTTTCTCCGGGTCATTTCAGGTGATCCCCCCACCCTATTCCAAGGGTAGAAGGGGTTCAGAATTCCAGATGCAGGACTCTGGGCTTCTACATGTCAATGGAACCTCATAGCAACTGGAGATCTGTTCTTTTTGTCTACTTGTTGATGTTTGGTATTAATCCTATTTTCTTTTGGTGCCATAACTTTACAAGAACAGACTGGGAGAACGTTGTTAGAAAATATTTCAATATAAATGTCAAACTTTGACAGGTGTTATATTTATACAGGGTTTTAGAGTTAAGCTTCTAAAAGAGAATAATAGAAGAATTGTGGTCATCAAAGTAACACATTACTGGCAATATATATGTTAATTCCAAGGAACTGTTGGCTAAGCATGACTCATAGCCTTCTCTGGGTAACAAAAAAAAAAAAAAAAAATGCTTCACAACTTCTCCTTTAAAAAAAATCACCGGGGCGCCTGGGAGACTCAGTCAGTTAAGCATCTGCCTTCAGCTCAGGTCATGATCCCTGGGTCTTGGGATCGAGCCCCGCATCGGGCTTCTTGCTCTGTGGGGAGTCTACTTCTCCCTCTCCCTCTACCTGCTTGCCCTCTCGCTCGCTCGCTCACTCTCTGTCAAATAAATAAATAAAAATCTTTAAAAATATATTTTAAAAAATCACCGGGTGCCTGGATGGCTGAGTTGGTTAAGCTTCCGACTCTTGATTTGGGCTCAGGTTGTGATCTCAGGGTTGTGAGATCCAGCCCCTCGTCAGGCTCTGCACTCAGTGGAGAGTCTGCTTCAGATTCTCTCTCTCTCCCTCCCTCTGCTCCTCTCCCAGTGTGCACTCTCTCTCTCTCTCTCAAATAAATCTTAAAAAAAAAATTACAAAACTAATAAGCTCTGAACACCAGAAAGCAGACACAAGTGTGAGCAATTGAGAGCGCCTTCCCAAGAACGGCTACAGAGGTGAACAGTGCACCTTCCTGAGGCACTCTGAAGACTAACCAACAGGCAGTTTTCATTGTCTACAAGAGTCATGGCAGACGTTCTGAGAAAGTGCAAAACAGTATAAACTAACAGAAAATGGATAACGCTAGTCGGAATGAACAAGGCACTGTTACTGTGGATAACACGAGAAACTAGAACACAAATGGGGCTAAATAGTTAGCCCATTCTCCCTTTGGCTTCAGTCACTCCCCATTCTGCAGCTTGCCAAGCCTGAAGGAGGCAGAAGGAGGCAAAAGTATGCTGGCAGCCCTAGGGGACAGACCGTGCAGCCCTAGGGGACAGGCTGTGCAGCCCTAGGGGACAGGCCAGCAATGAGCTGCCTGCTCTCGGCACCTGCCTGTGAAGTGTAGCGATCAAAGGTGAATGGTCCAAATTACTCGTAAAGCGCTGTGCGTATACAGTGGCAACTTCTGCCGTACCCTAAGCAAAATCTCTTTCTAGACTATGTGGCTTATTTTTTGCTTTTCTATCCTGCTTTTTAAAAATCTACAGTGGTGAGTTGAACATGAGTTAGTATCTGTAAACTCAAAAACCTTCATCTGCTGAACAGGAATATTGCACAACGGGGGCTATTGATAGTAATTATCTTAAGAATCCCTATCCTTTTGGAGTTTTGAACTTCTTATATTTGATTTTGCTACATTCTCTCCTGTGTTCCACTCTTTACGTCTAAAAGTAAAGGGTAGCACATGTCAAACTTCCATGTGTGTGTAATCCCCTGGAGATCTTGGCTGATTCCGATCAGTAGGTCTGGTCTGCATTTCTAATAAGCTCCCACGTGATGCTACAGTTGTCCAGACTTCAAGTTGAGTACCAAGGCTGTAAATATATATGTACTAAAAAAAAAAACCTTTATTGTGCTCACAGAGTAGGTACTAAAATTCTAACAAACGGGAAGCTATTTTATAAAAAGGGATGATTTTACAGGTGATTACTACATGTATTCAGTGGTGCCACATACAGATGTGCTGGCGATGAGCAAGGATACAAGGGGACAAAGCAGCTCCAAAATCAGCTGAGCCCTTCTCATCAGAACTGATGAGTTCCAAGGCAAAGTTGTGCCTGCCAGGAAGGGGAGCCCTCCCAGACATGCTTCTATCTTCCCAAGGAAGGATCAGCTTTCTCTCATTTGCACAAAGGCACGAGCTCTGCATGGGCTTTGCATGAGCGAATTGTGGCAATTTGGGAAATTTCACTTCAAAAACAAGAAAATAAGAATTTATCATCATCGAAAAGAAAAAAAAATGGCCATTTTAAGAATCAAGTTATTTTTATTAATTTAAATCCTAACATAAGATTCTTTGAACAATTTTGGGGCGCCTGGGTGGCTCAGTTGTTTAAGCGACTGCCTTCGGCTCAGGTCATGATCCTGGAGTCCCTGGATTGAGTCCCGCATCGGGCTCCCTGCTCGGCAGGGAGTCTGCTTCTCCCTCTGACCCTCCCCCCTCTCATGTGCTCTCTCTCATTCTCTCTCTCTCAAATAAATAAATAAAATCTTAAAAAAAAAAAGATTCTTTGAACAATTTTGAACATTTTTGAACAATAAACATGTTTTGTGATTCTTTTTTTTTAAAGTTTTTGTTACTGAAGTAGAGTTAACATACCATGTTATGTTAGTTTCAGGTACACAACATAGTGATTCAACAATTCTAAACATTATAGGATGCTCACCACTTAAGTGTAGTTACCATCCGTCACCAAAGAATTATTATTAAAATGCTATTGACTATATTCCCTATGCTGTACTTTTCATTTCTGTGAGTTATTTGTAATTGGAAGTTTGTACCTCTTAATCCTCTTCATCTGTTTTGTCCTCCTCCCCATGCCCCACTCCCAGTCCCAGTTTGTTCTCTGTATTTATAAGTCTGTTTCTGGTTTTTGTTTGTTTGTTGTTCATTTGAACAATAAAAATATTTTAATTTACTTATATTTTACCCCTCTAGAGGGTGCAAAATTTTCAAAGAACAGCATTAGTAAACTCGGGATTAGCAAACAACAAAAAAGTTGTGTTTTTTTTAACTACCAGCATATTAGATTGTATTTTTATTCCCCAAAAGCAGTTGATTTGCCTGACATAATCGACATCTTAAAACATTTCTGTATTTTACTGTGTTTCTGGGTAAGAAATTTAATTAGAAACAGAATCAATGTTTTTTTCCTCACACTGTATCTATGTGTATATACATATTGATGGGTTCAGGGCACACTACCCCAAAACATGGCACCCTAGCATATTGAATATTTTAAGCAGGAAGGTCACCCTGATCTCACCCCCTTGCCCTTTTCCCTGAAACAGATCATAAAATTCTCATGTGAGAGGCGACCTTCATATCCCCGGAGGAAAGGTACATCTTTATGTCCAAAGAGGACACCAAGAAGAATCCTAAAAAACAAGCCTTGCTACATTTCCCCCAGTATTACAAATACTTTATAATCCTTAACCTATCATATTCCTCCACAGCTGTCCACTATTCATCAAACCTAGCATAAAAATACACAGGTCTGTTTCTTTAAATCTTTATTTCCTCCTGAAGATTCCCATGTCACATAAAGCTTATATTAAATAAATTTGTATGCTTTTCTGCTGTTAATCTTTGTCAGCTTAATTCTCAGACCCATCCAGAGACCCCAATGGGGTCAAGGAAAACATTTTCCTCCCGTGCAATGTATCTATTCTCTAATTTCAAAAGGAGTTTAATATCTATTACGGTAAGAATATAACCACACTAAAATCATAAACTATTAACCTTCAACAAGAAATGAAAACAAAGAAAAGTAATGAAAGAAAAAGAGAGGTGAAAATTATTTCCATTCACCTTGGGGAAAACAGAATTCTGGTTTCAAGTTAACAAACAGGTTGAGCCCATATTCCAGTTCTCTCCCTCACATCAAACACAGAAATAACAGAAAAGACTATATGTGTGTGTGTGTGTATGAATTTTTTTTTAATATGGGGCTTGAACTCACAACCCTGAGATCAAGACCTGAGCTGAGATCAAGAGTCAGATGCTTAACTGACTGAGCCACCCTGGCGCCCCTATGGATATTCTTAAGCTTGACCTAAAGGGCCCCATGTGAAGGCTGGGAGTTGCCAGGGGTTATAGAGAATTCTAGATAAAGAGGAGAAGCCCATTTTTAGGTAAGCATTTCGGGTCATCTTTAAAGGATCTCTGAGGAAAGGAAACTGAAGCTCCAAGACTCCTGAAATCTGTTGTGATTTATTTTTACATTCTAAATAACTACTCATTTTCATAAACAATTTTGTATTCTTGTCCTCAGAGGAAGTATTCCAAATTGGAGAAGCTTCAGAACCCACAAGACTTAGATGACCCCGTATCAGAGAGATGAGGAGGGTCATATCCATGGTGCAAGTATAGGTCATTATGAAAAACAACAGGGTAGAGGTCTTGAATGTGAAAATTATAATTGCTGAAATTTAAAAATAATTTAATGGATGGTTTGAAAAGCAAAATGGACATATATGAAGAGTGAATTAGAGGGCAAGAAGGCCTGGGAAGGAATTCTTCCAGAGTCCACTGATGAAAATTTAAAAGTTGAGAAACATATAAGATATATCTGTCTCACAGGTTTTATAAAAGGGCAAAATAGGGTAAGTGGAAGCGAGCAACATGTGAAGGAATGATGGCTGAGAATTGCCCAGGAACAAAGAATCATAAATCCTCAGACTGAAAGGACCTACTGCAATAAAATAAATAAAATAAAATAAAAAGAAAGGCCCCATTAAATATGAGAGGGTAAATAAGAAGAAAAACAAACAAATACTCAGGCATATAGTATTGAAATTTTAGAATATCAGTGATAAATTTCCAAAAGTAACTAGTGAAGAAGCAGATTACCTGAAAAGAACCGGAGTCAAATCAACACTTGACTTCTCCTCAGGAACACTAGAGGCAAGAAGATGATGGTGCACTATCTTCAAGAACTGAAGGAAAAACAATGGAATCCAAAATTCTATATTCAGGGAAAACACTGGTCAAATTTAAAGGCAAAATCAAGACATTACTAAGCATCTAAGAACTCAGGAAGTTTACTACCTACATACTTTCTCTAAAAGGTATGCCCCAGCATGAAGAACAATTAATCCAATAGACAGCAGTGATATACAACAATCAATGGTGAGTTTAAAACTTAGTAAAATGTAGTGTTGTCTAAATAAATACAGTTTTTAAATTAGAATTAATAATCCCAAAGATACCAAAATGGGGAAAGGTTTTGGGGGGAATTCCATGGAGAATGGAGTAAAACAAAAGTGTGCTTGGGTTCCTGTTTTGCTAACTCTAGAGGTTAGAAAAAAGTAACTTTAAGCATATGCATGATTATTTTAAAAATAACTCTTAGGAATAGAATGTATAAGTTTTAAATCAGTGGGGCGCCTGGGTGGCTCAGTCATTAAGCGTCTGCCTTCAGCTCAGGTCATGATCCCAGGGTCCTGGGATCGAGTCCCACATCGGGCTCCCTGCTCCGCGGGAAGCCTGCTTCTCCCTCTCCCACTCCCCCTGCTTGTGTTCCTGCTCTCACTATGTCTCTCTCTGTCAAATAAATAAATAAAATCTTTAAAAAAAAAAAAAAAGTTTTAAATCAGTGGAGGTAAAAAAATTGAACAAAGAAAATTAAATGCAATAAAAACCAAGAAATCAGGAAAAAAAAAAGTAAAGAGAAAGTATTGTAAATAACAAGAACAAAATGAGATGCCAAATACAGGTCTAAACTTGAGTGGTCACAGTAAGTATAAACAGGATATGAAAAAACCTAGAAGTTGAATGTTATGTATATGAAAATGTTCTATATATTAAAAAAACTACACAGAAAACAATACTCTTTATAGATATATGTATGCATTAAAACATCAATAGAAGGGCATTCATTAAACTCTTGATATGATTGTCTTTGGAGAGAGGAGTAATTGGGACCCATGGTAATAACTAAAGGATTATTAACTTAAGATTTATTTCTTAAATAATAATAAAAAAGACTGGAAATAACATGACTGAATATTAAAGATTGTTACTTCTGAATGATGTGAGTGTGGTCATTTGTCAAATTGATCCTTTACTATTCTGTTTTCTTTCAATTTCTCAAAAAAATATTATTTTATAAAACTAGAAAGGGAAGATAAGAGGGAGGGGCAAGCAAGTGACATGCTCTGGCTGCTGACTTCACTCTGACAGCCAAGAAGTCCTATTCTTTCGTGGGCAGTAGTGGCGGGGGCGGGGGGGGGGACACGAAGACAGACAGAGGTGGGAGAAGGTGTTGGCCAGCGTGATCAGAGTAAACACATCAGCATAATGATGCTGCACACATATGTAATACATCAGGGGTCACTCACAGATGTCCTACAATGGAAATCATCACTTCACCACTGCAAACAAATATATTCCCAACTTTTCAAAAGAAATTCAATATTTGAAACTTTTCCCCTAGCTTTTATAAATAGAAATCAATATTAACTGAAGAATAAGGAAGCCTTTCCTACAAGTAATAGCTTCCTATTGACTCTCTTTACCTCATTTCTTGGTGTTGCAGTTCTTTGCTGACTCTTTCTCTGGCTCTTGGTGGTTAATTTGCTACTTTTCAAAAGTAATGGCCCATTTGTTGCTTGCAGAAAGAAAACTAAACTGGAGCTTGAGCACCAAGCTGTGGTCTGGGAGCTGGAACACTGTTTAAAATCTTTTTGAGCAGAAGTTCTGGAGTGCTTACTACATTGCTTAAGCCCTAAAAATGGTTATTAAATTTGTATTTTGTTTGTTTTTCAATCTTAGTGTTAATTATAAAATATGAAATATTCCACATTCCTGTATGAGGATTTCATATGGACTCATACATCATCTTCTGCAAAGTTATTCTGTACGTTTTCTTTCTTTGACTTTTTGAGGAGTTGAAGAAACCACCTAAATTATAAATGTTGAACAAAAATCATTGGGGGAAATACAGTCTGTGCATTGGAAAGGACCCATCTAATAGCATCCTTCCATACTTTCAAGTCAGAGAGCTCAGAAAGCCATAATAAAAATGTTTCATTACATTAAGAATACAATTTAGCAAGCTGAGTGACAAAATTTGTTGAATAGTGTTCTAATGTTCCAGAATTAGTATATATTCTGTCAGCAATTTCCCCTAAGTCGGATGGAAATAAGGCTGATAGAATCCAATGCCCAGTGCAATGTCTGGCACATAATAGGTAGTTAATAACTATTTTTTAATAAATAAACAAATGAATTAGTAAATAAATATGGGATAAAAGGCAAATGGGAAGAAAGATTACTGATGTATACAGCAATGGTGAGGACTGTACCTGATCCCATAGAGCTACAGTCACTTTTAAGAACACATCTGTAACAGAGAAATAATAATCAAACACTGTCCATCACTTCTCAGGTCAGCAGAAACAAAAAGATAATAATAAATAAAATAACTCAAAATTTTAAAATTGAAATATTGGTCTAGTGAAACACCATTCTCAGAAGCTCAGTGTTATGGGTTGAGTTGTGTCTCCCAGAAAAGATATGTTGAAAACAGAGTCTTTCTAGAGGTAGTTAAGTTAAAATGAGGTCATTTGGGTGGGCCCTAATCCAAACTGACTGGTGTCCTTACAAAAATGGGATATTGGGATACAGAGACAGACATGCACTGAAAGAAGACTATGTAAATAGATCCAGGAAAAATAGCATGTGACAAAGGGAGTTATGGTCTCACAAGCCAAAGCACATCTAAGACTCCCAAAAGCTGGAAGAGTCAAGGAAGTATTTTTCTCCTACAGGTTTCAAAGGAAACATGATCTTGCCAACAGCTTGATTTTGGACTTCCGGCTTCTAGAACTGTGAAACAATAAATTTCTGATGTTTTTAGCCACCTAGTTTGTGGTACGTAGTTATGGTAGCCCTCGGCAACCAATACGCTCAGCATAATCACTTTATATTGTAGTTAGACCCATCAGGGTATTAAAAGATAAACTGAGATCTATTACAATTAAGAGTTTATTGAGCAAAAATTGATTCAAATCAGGTAAGCGCCAAACTGAAAGTTGTTAGAAGCACTCCACTGACAGGAGCTAAAGGAAAGACTTTTACAGAGAAGAGGCAGAGGCAAAGCAAGGAAATTCCCTCTAGCTTAAGTGGTTGCATTACTTGGGAAATCCCACTTGGCTGTTTGTGATTGGTTGTCATTAGGATTCAATTTCTTAACCTTGAGGCTTTTAGGTTTTGGTTTGCTTACCTAGGGCATTAAAGCCATCTCAGTCTAATGGCCTCCTTATTGAATTAACTTAACAAGGGTTTCCCATCCAAGTTTATAATTCATATAAGGAAACATTGTTTTCCTTGTCACTTCATTAGGATCTCATTTGTCAAGCATTATATATGATTTTGAAATTGTTTTTTTAAGTATTTTTAAAATTTATTTAAGAGAGAGAGAGAGACAGACCACAGAGGGAAAGGGGGAGGGAGGAGCAGCAGACTCCCCACTGAGCAGAGAGCCAGATGGCTGGGGGGCTCAATCCCAGGATCCCAAGGTCATGACCTGAACTGAAAGCAGATGCTTAAACTGACTGAGCCACCAAGGTGCCCCTTGAAATTGTTTAATGTCCCTGTGGAATGAATTAGTTGCCAAATGAATTTATTTCATCTTTAAATCTTATGTGAATAGAAAGAACCATCAATGACAGGTTGTCACTTAAATGTTTTTACATGACCTGCATTTTGGGTGCCTGGGTGGCTCAGTTGGTTAAGCGACTGCTTTCGGCTCAGGTCATGACCCGGGAGTCCTAGGATCGAGTCCTGCACCGGGCTCCTGGCTCGGCGGGGAGCCTGCTTCTCCCTCTGACCCTCTCCCCTCTCATGCTGTTTCTCTCTCTCACACACACATAAATAAATAAATAAAAATTAAAAAAAAATAACCTGCTTTTTATTTTGAAAAAAAATCAACAATTTCAAATTGTGACAATTTCACTAGAAATATATTAAGTGAAATTAAGTATAAATAAAAATTATGGCACCAACATAAGGACAGATAGATTGGTGGAATAAAATTGAGAGTTCAGAAATAAACCCATATATTTATGGTCAGTTGCTTTTTGACAAAGGGACCAAGGCAATTCAACTGGGAAAGAATAGTCTTTTCAAAATGGTGCCAGGTGGGGCAACATGCAAAAGAAAGCAGTTGGACCCCTGTTTCACATCATTCTCAAAAAATAACTCAATACAGATCATAGACTGAAGCATAAAAGCTAAAACTATAAAACTGTCAGAAGAAAAACACAGTAGTAAACACTTGAGACCTTGCATCAGGCAATAGTTTTTTAGATATGACTCCAAAAGTACAAAATGAGATAAATTGGGACTTCATCAAAATTAAAAAAATTTTAGACTGCGAATGATATCATCAGGACAGTGAAAAGTCAACCTACAGAACGGAAGAAAATATTTGCAAATCATGTATTAGATAAGACATCTATATCTGGAATATATAAAGAATTTATACAACGCAACAATAAAACATCATCCCAATTTTAAAATGTCAAAGGATATGAATATCTTGAGTATCTTCTCTAAAGAAGATATACCAATGGCCAATAAACACATGAAAACATGTTCAACGTCACTAATCATGAGGGAAGTACAAATTGAAACCACCATAAGATACCCGTCAACAACCACTGGGTTAGTTATAACCAAAAAGATATACAATGACAAATGTTAGTAACATGTAAAGGCTTTGGAATCCCCACACATCACCGGCAGGAATGTAAAATGATGCAACGGTTTTTGGCAATTCCTCAAAAAGTTAAAAACAGAGTTACCGTATCACCCAACAATTCTTCTCCTAGGTATATACCCAAGAGAATTGGAAATGTATGTCCATACAAAAACTTACACAAATGTTCATAGCTCCAAAGTGGACCTGAAATGCCTACCAATTGATTAACAGATAAACAAAATGCGTCATCTATACAATGGAATATTATTTGACCATAAAGAGTAATAAAGTACTGACGCATGCAATGGTGTGAGTTATTTACTTACTCCTGTGTAGCTGTTTTTTATGTTTATCGATTTGACTATCAACTCCGGAGGCCAGATTCTGGGTCTGGTTTTGTTTACTATTTATCTTAGTATTCAGTAGGGTACCTAGATATTTGTTGGATGAGGTAAAAAATAACATTCCAAAATTCCTATACTATAAAATAATCTGAACATTCTCAGAGTTAAAACATTCCAGAGCAGGAGCTGTTGAAGGTAATGGGCAGTTCCTCCAAGAGGGAAGGTACAGGTTCACATGAAGAAACCTCCTCCATTGCCAAAACTGGGGACCCAGCAGGTCCATCAATATATGGAGCAGGGGATTGCCTGTGTTTTCCAATCTTCATCGTAGTTATCCTATATATTGGGTGTGTGCAGGGTTGGAGGATGGAGCACAGTTCCTACGTCTTTGGACCAAAAGAAATTCCATCAGACTTGATGACTGCACATCACCTAAAGGACCTGGCATGTTTAATAAATGTTCAAAAATTAGGTACACCGGAGTAAATAGCAGGAAGATTTGACCCAACTATGGAGGTCAGGGAACTCTGTTTTTTTTCTTAAATATGACTAATCTGAGGTCTGAAGGAAGAGTAGAAACTCATTTCACTGAAGAGAGGGGAGAAAAGTGTTTCAAGTACAAGACACAACACAAGAAGTCCCAAGAGGGGCAGAGAAAATGCGAGGAAGCACGGGGCAAGCTAAAACGAAGAGAGAAGTGGGTTTGTGAGGCACTTTAAAGCCCATGTTAACAATTTTGTATTTATCTTCAGAGTATCAGGAAGTTGTTTAAATAGTTTTACACAAAAGGGGTTAATGCAGTCAGGTGTCATTTTGAAAAGATCACTCTGCCTTTTAACTCCTTCCTGGGGCCTTTTGCTGGCCAAGGTGCACACCAGCATCTCAGCTGCTCCATTACAGTTAAGTGCATGATATGCAACAAATGAGCACCAAAGCAGTACTGGGGCTAACAGCAGAAGGCTGTGGTGGAGGAAGGTAAACTGCTTTTAATTTCCAAGAACTTTTGTTATTTTTTTGTTATGAACCCAAATGGCCTTATGAATACTTTTGAAGATAATATACTTATTTGGGGGGCTTTTCCTGTTTTCTCTGTTAATTAGTTGTTCTTTTTATTACATTTCTTTCTTCTCTCATGATGTATTTTTTTCAAATATATGGTGCTTTTCTGTTCTGCCTCTCTGTGCTTTTGAGGATCCTTACTTGTTTGTGGATACAGCTTCTGACAACGTATATGGAGGAGAAGGAAATATTATTCCAATATTATTGGAAAAAGGGTGTTGGTAGTTTACAGTTAAGAGGTTAACTACCAGGAATCTTCCATGTCTCTCCATCCCCAGAACCCACAGTGTCTGCTTTATACCGATAGCAAATACCACTGTTGTTTGTTGCTCAGTCTAAGGAGAAACCGGCCAAGCTGCTCCAAGCGCAGTTCTCTGATGAATCATCTCAATGATTGTGCCCAGGGCCCCTCCTTGTAATTTCATATCCCGAGGACATGCCCTAGACTTTTAAAGAAGTTCTCTCTTGCCCTTATTTTGGATAAAATTTCCTGTAGACTTGGTTCTCTATAAATGTGACCCCGTCTGTTTTCCCTCTTTCAGGAATTTCTCAGTTTCAGCTTACTGATGGCTCTCTTTCACACTTCCCAATGCACAAAGTTATTCAAGTACACTCCTTTTTCAAGCCATGCCAAAATAATTTTGATTGGTGGGGAAGGTAGATATCATAATCAATATAATTTTGTTTCCCTTCATGGTGTACAAAGGAAATCTAGAATGTTGTGAATACTCAGGATCACATTGTGAAGCTGTTACAGAGTGGTACACTCCGCAGTAAATCGGGTGGCGCCATCAAGAAAATGTTCTCGGCCTTTTGGCTAAGATCAAGTGTAAAAATAGCAAGTTCCACAGGAGCTACACTGACATTCTCTTATGGTCAAAGTTTCTTTACAACATTTGACTTCAATAATTTCCAGGCTAAAACCGTTTATTCCATGTCAATAGGCGGCAGTAGGCTCACAATGAAGAATCTGTACAATTGTTAGAGCAGATGCCAAGTTATTTTTGAGAGAAAAAAAAATTCATTCTAACTGCATTAGCCACACATGTAAAAGACTTTTGTGTCATCAGCAATATAATTCTATTTCTTACAATACTTGTACAATTCAACAAACTTACCCTCTGCCCCATGGTATCAAAAGCATTTTACTTGTATTTTTTAGTATAAATTAATACCTGCACTCGAGGGGACTATGACTAGGGTAACCATATAATTTGTTACCCAAATAGAAACACTTTGAGAACAAAAGTAGGGGCTATTAATAATTACTTCCAGAAACCGGAATAAACTGAGACTGTTTCAGACAAACCAGGATGTATGATGACCCTAAGCATAACCCAGCACCCTTTTCAAACATCTAATTAGAGTCTAATGTGTATATTACATATTCATTCTTCCCAGTCCCCTTTCCACCAGTGTAATTAGGCAGATTAATGGACAGGAAACATGAAAATTTCCTCCACTTCTACTTCTACTGAATCACATGGGGGAATATTTTTACAATTTGAATAATCTAATTATTTAAATAAAAGAATGTCAAATGGGAAAACTGACACTATCTTTTTTAGCATTATCTGAGTGTTGCAACATGGAGACAGCTTTCTTAACTTTCATTCCTTTGTAGTCATATTAAGAGCATAGAGTTCCTGAGCATTACCTCATTGCATCCTTGAAATAAATTAATCAAGGCAAGTGGTATTACATATTCAATTTACTAAAAAAGGAAAACAATATTCAGAGAAGTAAGGTTATTTTATAATCTAATAAGAAAATATATATGTATATATATATATATATATATATATATTTTAAATTCCGGTATAGTTAACATACAGTGTTAAATTAGTTTCAGGTGTACAACACAGTAATTCAATAATTCTATATATTACTCAGTGCTCATCAAGTTAAGTGTACTGTTGCACTTGTGATGAGCACCAGGTGATATATGGAATTGTTAAATTACTGTATTATATATTTGAAACTAATATAACACTGTATGTTAACTAAAAGGAATTAAAATAAGAACTTTTAAAAAATGATAAATGTACTCTTAATCACCCTCACCTATTTCACCCATCCTCCCACCCACCTTCTGGAAACCATCTGTTGGATCCCTGTAGTTAAGAGTCTGTTTTTTGGTTTGTCTCTTTTTTCTTTTGTTCATTGTTTTGTTTCTTAAATTCTACATATGAGTGAAACCACATGGTATTTGTCTTTTTCTGACTGGCTTATTTCACTTAACATTAATCCATATCATGGCAAATGGCAAGATTTCATTCTTTTTTATGACTGAATGATATTCCATTGTGTATGTATGTGTATATATATGTGTATATATATACCACATCTTTATCCATTCATCTATCAATGGGCACTTGGGCCTCCTCCATAATTTGACTATTGTAAATAATGTTGCAATAAACATACGGGTGCATATATCCTTTTGAATTAGTGTTTGCATATTCTTTGTGTAAATATCCAGTAGTGCAATTACTGAATCATGTGGTAATTCTATTTTTAATTTTTTTGAGGAACCGCCATACTGTTTTCCATAGTGGCTGCACTGGTTTGCATTCCAACCAACAGTGCATTAGGGTTCCTTTTTCTCCACATCCTCATCAACACTTCTTGTTTCTTATATTTTTTATTTTAGGCATTCTGACAGGTGTGACATAATATCTCATTGTGGTTTTCATTTGCATTTCCCTGATGATGAGTGATGTTGAACATCTTTTCATGTGTTTGTTGGCCATCTGGATGTCTTCTTTGGAGAAACGTTTGTTCATGTCTTCTGCCCATCTTTAAATCAGATTATTTTGTTTTTTGATGTTGAGTTTTATAAGTTTTTTAATATATCTTGGATACTAGCTCTTTATTGAATATGATATTTGCAAGTATCTTCTCCCATTCAGGTACTGCTGTACAGAAGCTTTTTATTTTGGTGTACCTATTCTTCTCAAACTATTCCAAAAAACAGAAAACTTGAAAATCCATTCTATGAGGCCAGCATTACCCTGATATCAAGACCAGATAAAGACACTACAAAAAAAGAGAACCATAGGCCAATATCTCTGATGAACATTAGATACAAAAATCTTCAACAAAATATTAGCAAATTGAATTCAAGTGAGAGTCCCACAATCAAGTGGGATTTACTCCTAAGATGAAAGGGTGGTTCAATATTCACAAATCAATAAATGTGATACATCACATCAGTAAAAGAAAGAATAAGAACCTTATGATCAACAGACACAGAAAAAGCATTTGACAAAGTACAATAACCATTCGTGATAAAAACCCTCAACAAAGTAGTTTTAGAGGGAACATACTTCAACATAATAAAGGCTAAATATGAAAAGCCCACAACTAACATCATACTTAATGGTGAAAAACTGAGAGCTTTTCCCCTAAAATCAAGAACAAGACAAAGATGTCCATTCTTACCCCTTTTATTCAACATAGAACTGGAAGTCCTAGCCACAGCAATCAGTTAAGAAAAAGGAACAAAAGTCATCCAAATTGGTAAGAAAGAAGTAAAATTTTCACTATTTGCAGATGACATGATACTATATATAGAAAACCCCAAAGACTCCACCAAAAAACTATTAGAACCGATATAAATTCAATAATGTGATAGGATACAAAGTCAATGTACAAAAATCTGTTGTATCTCTATACATTAATAATGAAGCCGCAGAAAGAGAAATTAAGAAAACAATCCCATTTACAATTGTACCAAATAATAAAATACCTAGGAATAAACTTAGCCAAGGAGGTGAAAGACCTGTGCTCTGAAAACGATAAAATGTTGACAAAAGAAATTGAAGACGACATAAACAAATGGAAAGATATTCCATGCTCATGGATTGGAAAAACCAATATTCTTAAAACATCCACACTAGACAAAGCAATCTACAGATTTAATGCAGTCCCTATCAAAATACCAATAGCATTTTTCACAGAACTAGAACAAAGAATCTTAAAATTTGTATGGGCCCACAGAAGACCCCAAATAGCCAAAGCAAACTTGGAAAAGAAAAACAAAGCTGGAGGTATCACAGTCCCAGACTTCAAGCTGTAGTAATGAAAACAGTATGGTACTGGCACAAAAGCAGACATATAGATCAATGGAACAGAATAGAAAGCCCAGAAATAAACCCAAAAGTATATCGTAAATTAATCTTCAACAAAAGTGGCAAGAATATGCAATTGGAAAAAGACAGTCTCTTCAACAAATGGTGTTGGGAAAACTGGACAGCTACATGCAAAAGAAATACACTGGCCACTTTCTTTCTTACACCATACACTAAAGAAACTCAAAATGGATTAAGGACCTAACTGTGGGACCCGAAATCATAAAATCCTAGAAGAGAGCACAGGCAGTATTTGCTCTGACATCAGCCATTACAATATTTTTCTAGGTATGTCTTCAAGGCAAGAGAAACAAAAGCAAAAATAAACTATTGGGACTTTATCAGAAAATGTTATTATGTATATTTTCGTTTCACTGATTTTTTAGTGAGAGTAAGCTTTTCTTCATGTCAACTGATCCTTTGTGTTTTGTGAACTGCCTGTTAATATCCTTGCCCATTTTTTTCTATTAAAGAGCTAATTTCTCTTATACTTTTCTCTGTTTAATCATTAATTTTATTAGAGTAATAAATATATCTATTTTTTAAAGTCAAATAATATTCTAGGCTTTATAGGGGGGAAAAAGCAGTCCCTCGCCTTACTCTTCTCCCAGCTTCATATCTGCTTCCTAGAGGCAATTCTTTCAATTCTTTTAGATGTTTCTTTTGCTATTTATCTCTATATTTCTAAATAATATTCTTTAGTTTCTACTTATTTCTTTTTTTTTAAAGATTTTATTTATTTGTTTGACAGAGATAGAGAGAGAGCACAAGTAGGCAGAGAGGCAGGCAGAGGGAGAGGGAGAAGCAGGCTCCCCGCTGAGCAGGGAGCCCCATGCGGGGCTCGATCTCAGGACCCTGGGATCATGACCTGAGCCGAAGACAGCCGCTTAACTGACTGAGCCACCCAGGAGCCCCTCATTTCTTGATTATTTTAAATATTATATACTGACTTCTTCCGTGATTGAGCATAAGAATTTAGTACTCTTATAAAACACTTGCCCACCTCACCCACATACATGGAACCCTTTTCCCAGTACAATTATATCATAATTCTTGATTAAATTAAAGTTTAATATTTATATTGTTATGACTATATAAATACTGTTTACCAGTGACCTTTATAGTACAATGGACAAACCCACCTCAACTTATCATGGGATTATGTCCCAATAACGCCATTGTAAGGTGAAAATACCATAAGTCAAAAATGCATTTAATACACCTAACTTACTGAACATCAATAAAGTCTTCTCCATGTGGCCAAAGTCATCAGGTAATCTATTGATTTCACTTATTTATCCCTTGGCCACATCTCTCCTATAGCTTTCTATCTTCCTGCCCAATCTGACCTATCTGCTCTGCACGTCTATCACACAACTGCCATACTTGGAATTCACTCTGCTATTATCTTCTAAATTCTCTTCACCTCTCTCCTGTGTAGGCGTCCTTCTTTTCCAGATCTCATATCTGTTTCTTGGGTTTTCACCCTCATTTCCTAATTTTAATGTGTATCCTTCAGTAACATCCTGAGAAAAGGAGACAAAAGGAAAAATTTGGAAACTGAATGTCTGAAAATGTCTTTATTTTGCCCTCACTATTTTTTTTTTTTCCTCACTATTGATTAATAGTGTACTTGGATATAGAATTCTGGCCTGGAAATTAATTTCCTTCAGAATTATGAAGGCTTTGTTCCATTTTCTTCTAGCTTACAACGTTGCTGTTGAAATGTTCAATGCCATACTGATTTCTTATTCTTTGTATGCAATCTGGTTTTTTCTCTCTGAAAGATAATAGAATCTTGTATCAGTCAGGGTACTGTCAAGAAAAAAAAGAGTCATCTTATGTATTCTGTATATGACAAATTTAATACAGAATTGAAAAATTTTCATGACTGTTGGAAGAGCTGAAGGAGTAGAGGTCATGGGAGCCATCACCAAAAATCAGAAGAACTCATGTTAAAGATCTCAGCTTAAGCATAAGGCAAGTGGTTCTCAAAAACATACTGAAAGTCTCAAAAATTTCCGAGAAGCATCCACCAATCATCTCAGAATTCAGTAATGAAGAGGGTAGTTCTCAAGAGTTTGCCAGGAAACCACTGTGAATCTCTTCTCTACCCACATATTTGAAAGTTTCTCTCACCAGCATATTCTAACCAAAAACTGCGTAGGAAAGGGGATTCTGGAAAATGTAGTTCAGTCTTAAAGATGAATGATAGTAGCACTGAGTTAACAACAGACTGTGGATGCACAGTCTACACCTCTGTCAGCTCAGCATCCAAAGACCCTCATTTTCAACATTTAACTTCCAAATGAAGATATTACTTCCTCATTATATGATTTAACTCTTCGTCATACAACCAATCCCAGAAGAAGAAATCCAAAGGTCCACTTTTCCATCTTTAAATGTTTCTTTATCCTCCGAAATACAATCCTCTTTTGCAATCATATAACCTAAAACTGAGATATGGAAATAAGCATGATTTACACATTAATACTCTTAGGTGGCATCGGAATGGGAGAGGAGAAAGAGAAAAATGTCAGTATATATACAAATGCCCAAATATAGGAACAAGACAGGAAATATATTTAACTACCACAGTGCGTATTTCTGTAAAGGGCCATATGGCCATAGGTGGTATTTATAATCCCCTTCTTTTACCATACTTTCCCTTTTCCACTTTTCCCCAGCAAGTGCCCAAACCAGTTCATTTTTTTTTTTCCAATCTGGTAAGGTGACCTAAATCTTATTCTCGAACTCTTTATGCCTTAAAGGCCCTACCTGTTCTGGTTGCTGTAGTTTTCTATTACTTCTACTATAGAACATGAGAGCACTAAGAGATTACCAAGAGAATCTCCTGGACCCCAGGTAACCCTCCTTGCCCTCATTGTGTAGTAGCAAACCAATTTACTATTTTTAAAAAGATTTATTTATTTATTTGACAGAGAGAGAGAGACAGCGAGAGAGGGAACACAAGCAGTGGGGAGTGAGAGAGGGCCACCCAGGTGCCCCGCAAACCAATTTACTATTGATAATCAAGATCAATTGTCACATCCAGTACAGTAAGCTTTTATTTTTACCTGACAATGTGGCCAAATGGCAATCTCAGCTTCCTGTTTAATGAAACCATTGTTGTGCCCCTGGTAGAAGCATTCCTTACCCTATAAACCAAGATCTCTAAGACAAGCAGAGCTCAATACCATGGAGATGGAAAGCCAAAACTTTGCTAGTATATCATTAGGTGTAACAATTTAAAAAGCACCTGTTTATACCCTTTGATTCCTGAAATTGCATATCTACTGTGGGGGAAACTGCTTTATAAATGAATCTCTGGTTCATAGCACGTCCTGTATCTCAGGCATTATGCCAGCTCCACAAAGTGACTTAACCCAGCTGACACCATGACTGAATTTCCAGAGTCCATTCTGTCACGCCAACTTCAGGATGATGGGAAACATGGTAGACAGTGAATTCCAAATAACAGTATTAAGAACATCATGCTTTCATGAGACAATTGCGGCACTTCATTTGCTTTTAAAAGAGTTCCCTGTCAGAAGTAATGCTAAGAAGAGTACCATGATCATAAATAACACACTCTGTAAGTCCAGGGATAATCATTACGGCAGAGGTATTATGGGCAGTGAAGACAAAATCCATATCCAGTGAGAAAAAAAAATAATTGCTCCTGAAAGGAAAGAAATGATCCAATGTACGTACTTGAACTACCACCAGGTGGCTAGTTGGTTCCCCCAAATAATAGTGCCGCATCATGGGCTCAATGTTGGTCTTTGCTATTGGCAGATCCGGCACCCCTCAGGGGCCACTGTGCTGTTATTTCATGAAGGTTACATAAATGGAATTACACAACATGCATCCTTTTAAAATTGGCTTTTCTTCATTTGACATAATTTCATCCAAGCTGTTGTATATATTAATAGGGCATTCCTTCTTATTGTTGGTTTAGGTGTATGACAATTTCTTTAACCATTCATCCATTGAAGGATATTTGGGTATTTTTCAGTTTGGAGCTATTACAAATAAAGCTGCCATGAACATGTGTATACCTATTTCTTTATCTTAGTTTCTGCTATATTATTAATTTCCAAAAGTTCCTTTCTTGTTCTTTGATTGTTTCTTTTTATAGCACTTTCTTTTTGCTTTATTGGTAAAAGATTTTCTCTCTTATTTGCAGATACTAATTATAATTTACAACAAATGTTTTCTACTATTCTTTGCATTGTCTCTGTTCCCTAGGAGTTCCTCTGTTTCTTTTTTTGCAAAGGCTGTTTCTCATGTGAACATTTTCCTCATTATATGATCAATGTTGGTTAAAAATTTGTATTTAAAAGTGAGGTACTACAAAATTTATTGGAAGGGCTTCTTGACTAGTTAGCTTCACTGGGAGGAATTGGACAGCTTACTAGTTACAATAAATTAAGGTATGTTGTGGTAACAAACAACACCCAGATCTTAGTGGCTTAGCACAATAAAAGTTTACTTCTCACTAATGTCACAGTCCAATGTGGCTTCCACAGAAGTAGAAGAAAGAACACAGGAGATTGTGTAAAGTCTGGGAGTTTATGTCATTGTCAAATCTCCACAGAGCCCTCTGTATCTGTCGATGGACATCTGGGCTCTTTCCATAGTTTGGCTATTGTGGACATTGCTGCTATAAACATTGGGGTGCACGTACCCCTTCAGATCCCTACATTTGTATCTTTGGGGTAAATACCCAGTAGTGCAATTGCTGGGTCATAGAGTAGTTCTATTTTCAACTTTTTGAGGAACATCCACACTGTTTTCCAGAGTGGCTGCACCACAAGTATTTTTTTATTAAGATGTGTACATTATTTTGTTAGACATACTGCTATTGTGAACTTAATAGATAACGTTATAGTGTAACATAGCTTTTATATGTACTGGGAAACCAGAACATTCATTTGACTTACTTTATTGCAATATTATTGGTATGCAATAGGTATGCATATATATACAATGAATTATTATTCAGCTACAAGAAAGAAGGAAATCCTGCCATTGGTGACAAGGTTGGACTTTGAGGACATTATGCTAAGTGAAATAAATCAGACAGGGAAAGACAAGTACTGTATGATCTCACTTATATGTAGAATCTAAAAAAAAAAAAAAAAAAGCCAATCTGGTAAGAAATGTGGTTTCAGGAGCTGGAGGGAGAGGTAATAGGAGTGATGTTGTTTAAGGATAAAAACTTACAACAAGTAGATAAATAAGTCCTGGAGATCCAAAGCACAGAAGAGTGACTGTATACAACAGTACTGTATTATTAACCTCAAACATGTTAAGAGCCTAGATCTTAAGTATTCCTACCACAAAAAGAAATGATAATTATATGATGTGACAGAGATGTAGCTAAGGCTACAATGCAATCATATTGCAATATATAAATGTATCAAACTGAGACTTCTATACCTTGAACTTACACAATGTTATATGTCAAATATATTTCAATTTTTAAAAATATCAAATTAAATTTTTAAAATATTTTAATATAAATCACTAATTTTTAGAATATTGTTTGACATTTTGTTCTTAATGTATTTAGAATTTATTTTTGTGAATGGTGGGATATAAAGATCTGATTTTATTTTTGACAAATGGATAGCCAGTTGTTCAATACCAGGAATAAATAAAGCACTCTTTCACCACTGGCTTTACATAATACACCTGCATATACAAGGGTGTATTTCTGAACTCTTTTGTCCCATTGAGCTTTCTGTCTTTTCTTGCACCAATACTATCACATTTTAAAGTGTGCTAAAGATACAAATGCCTAACTCTGTGAAAAATAAATATAAACATATTTATATGTTTTATGCTTGGATTCTCTAACAATTGCAGACATGTGAATTAATGAGTTATAGTTTTAAGTTTTCCCAGATTTATAATTTAAAAGATGAATAATATCTCAGTTAGCAAAAATATAAGGAAATAAATGACCTAATTGAGGCTCAGTGATGGTATGGACTGGGAACAGCCTTTTTGAAAGGAAAGTTAACATAATATACTTATTTTTAAAACTTGCACTTCAGAAAAACTTAGTCCATAAAAAATGTTCCAGAAACAACATTTGTAATGGCAAAAAAATGGTAAATAACTAAATGTTAACAGTAGTGGAAGATAAGGTAAATACGGCATAGCCTACCATGAACTATGCTGAGCAGGTAGTACTCAGCACAAAGGGGAATTGTTGAATTGGACAAGGAAAAAGTATCAAGATTAGTTAGAAGAAATAAATTCATTGTTAGTCAATTTAGGAGAAAGTGAATAGGTTACCATGACTGTGGGAGGAAACAGAGGAAACAGAGAAACAGAAGTGTGAACTCCATGATATTTGTCATCTGGCCACAAGACGAGGATAAGCCAGGAGTCAGTGGGAGTTCAGACAGGGAGAGTTAAAATTTTAGTAAAGGTTCAGCTTCATGTACACCATTCCTTGTTGCTGTAGCCATGATACCTCCATTTTTTGTAAAGACATCGTAGTAAGGGGTGCCTGGGTGGATCAGTCGTTGAGTGTCTCTGTCTTCGGCTCAGGTCATGCTCCCAGGATCCTGGGATCGAGCCCCGCATCAGGCTCCCTGCTCCGCAGGAAGCCTGCTTCTCCCTCTCCCACTCCCCCTGCTTGTGTTCCTGCTCTCTCTCTCTCGCTCTCTCTCTGTCAAATAGATAAATAAAATCTTTAAAAAAAAAATTGTAGTGAGAAAAATCACATGCAAATAAAGCAAGTGGTATCTAGAGGTAATACAACTTGTGGTCTAGTTAGCTCTATTTTGGTAGGAGGCCAGGGTCACAATTAGGTGGTAGTTTTGAACCCGTAGGATAAGCAATACTCGTTACAGGGTAAAGCTGAACCTGTACACTTGATTCCTATAATGATAAATGACATTATTAATAACAATAAATAACATGATTAATAAACAATATGACTTATAATGTATTATTTGTTTCAAAGGTACAGGTCTGTGATTCAACAGTCTTACACAATTCACAGCGCTCACCATAGCACATACCCTCCCCAATGTCTATCACCAGCACCCCATCCCTCCCAATCCCCACCACATAGCATTTAGAGACAGGGCATTCAGGATCTTAGCCCAGTTTCAATACTTACTGCTGTATTATCTTGAGCAAGATGATTACTTCTATGAAAGAAGTCTCCTCTTCAAATGGAGATAATGATAATGGATCTATCTTCTTTGCTTGTTATAAAAAACACCAGATATGAAAAAGAGCATAACAGATGTTATTTTTATTTTTTTTTAAAAGATTTTATTTATTTATTCATGAGAGACAGAGAAAGAGAGAGAGAGAGAGAGGCAGAGGGAGAAGCAGGCTTCCCGCGGAGCAGGGAGCCCGATGCGGGACTCGATCCCAGGACCCCAAGATCATGACCTGAGCCGAAGGCAGACGCCCAACCATCTGAGCCACCCAGGCGCCCACAGATGTTATTTTTTAAAATAAATTTTATTATTAAATAAGTAGTTTGGGGAATTTTTTCCTTTACATTATTTAAAAATGATAATATGTTTCTATAAATTTGACTAAAATAAGAATTTTATTTTTTATTTTTTTAAGTTTTTATTTAAATTCCAGTTAGCTAACATACAGTGTAATACTAGCTTCAGGTGTACAATATAGTGATTCAACAGTTCCATACAATACCCGCTGCTCATCACAAGTGCACTCCTTAATCCCCATCACCCATTTAACCCATGCCACCACCCTCTTCCCTCCTGGCAACTATCAGTTTGTTCTCCATAGTTAAGAGTCTGTTTCTTGGCTTGTTCCTCGCACTCTTTTTTTCTTTTCCCTTTGCTCATTTGTTTTGTTTCCTAAATTCCACGTATGAGTGAAATCATGGTATTTGTCTTTCTCTGACTTACTTCACTTAGCATAATACCCTCTAGCTCCATCCACGTTGTCGCTAATGGTAAGATTTCATTCCTTCTCATGGCTGAGTAATATCCCACTGTATATATATATAATACATCTTCTTTATCCATTCATCAGTCAATGGACATAGGCTGTTTCCATAATTTGGCTATTGTAGATAATGCTGCTATAAACATCATATATAAATACATAAATAAGTTTTATTTATATTTTATAGGGTGCATGTTTCCCTTTGAATTAGTATTTTTGTATTCTTTTTTTTTTTAAGATTTTTATTTAGTTGAGAGAGAGAGACCATGCAAGCAGGGAGGGGCAGAGTGGGAGGGAGAAAGAATCTGAAGCAGACTCCACACTGAGCATGGAGCCCGATGTGGGGCTTTATCCCATGACCATGAGATCCTGACCTGAGCTGAAACCAAGAATCAGATGCTTAACCAACTGAGCCACCCAGGTGCCCCTATATTTTTGTATTCTTTGGGTAAATATCCAGTAGTGCACTTACTGGGTCATAGAGTAGTTTTATTTTTAACTTTCTGAGGAAACTCCATACTGTTTTCCAGAGTGGCTGCACCAGTTTGCATTCCCATCAACAGTGCAAGAGGTTTCCTTTTTTCCCACACCCTCACCAACATCTATGTCTTGTGTTGTTGATTTTAACCATTCTGACAGGTGTGAGGTGATATCTCACTGTAGTTTTGATTTGCATTTTCCTGATGACCAGTGATATTGAGCATCTTTTCATGTGTCCATTGGTCATTTGTATATCTTCTTTGGAATAATATCTATTCATGTCTTCTGCCCTTTTTTAAATTGGATTATTCATTTTTTGGGTGTTGAGTTTTAAAAGTTCTTTATATATTTTGGATACTAACCCTTTATCATATACGTCATGTGCAAATATCTTCTTATATTCATAGTTTAATAATCCTTAGAATGATAATCCTTCTACATAAAATATTGTTTTAAAATTCCTCTACTGGAGCAGATTACAACTGAACTTATCCATCATACACAAAAACCTAGTGATTTATGTTATAGCCATATCTCTTTCGGAAAATAAAAATTTGGCATTATGCTGATTAATCACTTGCATTATACAAAAGAATTAACTCTAACTTTTTGACTGTCCACAAAAATCAAATTCAATGTTAGTGGATTTATTTATTTATTAAATCCAAAGATTTATCACCATTGACAATATTTGTAAAAATACACTTAAGGTTCCAAAGGCAATTCCTAAGCCAAAAGCACTAAATGTTTCAAGAGACTTCAGAATTGTTAGAAAAAATTAATCTTCAGTTGACATTTATTATTACTATGTTGGCCAATGTCTTCCTGAGGCACATGGCTCATTCCAGATATAGAAATGTTATTTGATTCATTTAAAAATGAGACTCATTATTTTATAAAATGTGACTAAAAGTAAATTTAAGTTATATGTTACTCATCTTTTGGTTCTAAAGTGAAGCCAAAATGAGTACAGATGCATAATTCAGCTTATACAATAAGGAAATCATCCAGATGTGGACAAAGCATAAGGGTCAGCAGGGTAGTACCACTCCGTACAATCCAAGGTCGTCAGTGAGTAAAGTATTAAACATTTAATCCAGGCAGTTCTCTGTTTTCAAACTTTCCCCTTGATTTTGTGCCAGCCTGGCTGGTGCTATGCTTTGTTGGGTTAAGTCCTGCATAGATGTTCTTTCCTGAGAGTAAAAAAAAAAAAAAAAAAAAAAAATGCCTAGAAGAGAACAAAATAACAGGATAAAAGAATTGGAGAAGAGGAAACAGGAATACAAAAGAAGAGCTTTGTGTGCAGCTGACCTGTATTTCACTGACTGGATAACATCAATGTATGTAGATGTTAGTCATGAAACAAATATGTTTTCATTGCATACAGCTGAGAAACCTACATTATTTGATATGTTTATCAGGGGATCATTAAACTCTAGTTAACAATAATTAGAACATGTTATGTGTAATTCTTCCTAATACACCAATAATCTAACCTTGAGACTGCAAGTAAGAAGCTGAATGATGCATTCTATTAGCCAATAAATTTATCACTAGTGTCTTTATAAAAAAAAAAAGAAGCCATATTTTCCTTCACTAATTGATTCAGATGAAGCGAAATTTGTTCTGCTTACCTAAAATATTATCTTGCCTCTCAAAGAAAGCTAATTAAAGATTTTATATTCATGAAAGCACAAATGTGACCAAAAAAACTACAAAGTTGACATTATTGACATTATAGAATTATAAACATGCCCAACTCAGTTTATAAACTGAGGTATTTTTTTTTCCTAAAGATTTTATTTATTTATTTGACAGAGAGAGACACAGCAAGAGAGGGAACACAAGCAGGGGGAGTGGGGGAGGGAGAAGCAGGCTTCCTGCTGAGCAGGGAGCCCGATGCAGGGCTCGATCCCAGGACCCTGGGATCATGACCTGAGCCAAAGGCAGACGCTTAATGACTGAGCCACCCAGGCAGCCCTAAACTGAGGTATTTTTGAAGCCCAAAGGTCTACACATAATTTTCCAGCTAAATATCTGTCTTATTTACTAGTCCAAGGACATAATATCAGATTTTCTAAGAGAGAATGATAAAGAGCTTACTTGTGACATCCTCTTTCCTTTAGGGTTTTACAATAACTATGTGTATACAGGGTAGTTTCCACCCATGTACAGTGCATAAGACACACATAGATTCTTATTTATGTTCAAGTTTCTAGTATTTTGATAACAAGCAAGCTTTAACCACAATGCAAAGGCAATAAATCTTTCCATCAGAGTCACAATTTTAAATTTCATTGAGAACCTTAAGTAAAAATTAGAATATTAAAGTTGTTGACAATATTTACAACCCAGTATTTTTCAGATAGTTTCTAACACAACAAATGTGACATTTGTTATATTTGTCTTTGTTTTGAGGAATATATACTTCCCCTTCACACGGATAGCTTCATTTTTAAGAAGCAATTATTTTAACTGTCACTCTTTTCCTTGCAATTATTTTAGGGTAACCTAAATGTACTAAAAATTTTAAACTCCTCTTCTTCAATTGTAGTATTTGCATCAAGTATAATTCTTATCACTTAAGAAGGAACACTGATAGTTTTTATTAAACAACAACAAAAACAAAACAACCTTATGCACAGGGATGCATGATTCAAATAAAAACATAATAAATTTGGTTAACTAAGTTATTTGTCAGTTTGTTTTTCTACTTAGTTCAGAATCCCTTGAAGTGGTTGGATTAATGTCACCAGTGGCTTGGAATTAAGAGACCTATGGTTTGAATTGTTCCTGTTTCTTATAACTAAAATGATCCTCTTGAACCCTATTTTACCTTACATTTCTTGTCTATATGAAATAGCACTGCTGTCCTTGCCATTATTCGAGACAGACATTAGCCTCAACGTTTCCCTCACGTTTATCCCTAAGTCCCTCTGCCTTTTAATCTCTCACAATAGCATCCAGTATGCTATTAAAAATAGAAAAGTGGAGGGGCGCGTGGGTGGCTCAGTCAGTTGAGTGTCCAACTCTTGATTTTGGTTTGGGTCATGATCTCAGGGTCGTGAGATCGAGCCCCACATTGGGCTCCATGCTGGGCATGGACCCTGCTTGGGATTCTCTTCTCCCTCTCCCTCTGCCCCTCCTCAACTTTTCTCTCTACCTCTCTTAAAAAAAAAAAAAAAAGACATGTGAAGTCTGGATCAAAAAGAAGTTTGTAAAGATAAATCTTCATGCCTTTGGCATACAAAAAAAAAAAAAGCTAAAACTGGGAAAAGGCCAGAAAGATGCTTGAGGGAGAAAAGCACTGGCTTAGAGAAAACAATACAGTGCAGAATCATTAAAGTAAAGGAAGGATGAGGTTTTAAGAAAAAGCTAATCAACAGCATCAAATATGGTCCCAAGTGTAAGGAAAATAAACATACAAAAAAGAGGTTATTTCAAATATCAAGAAAATCATATAATGTTTTGGTAGAGATTAGCTTCTACAATATGATGGGGATATATGTCAGAATGCAGGGATTGAAAGAAAAGTAATTAGTAGGGAAATGGTGGAGACTGACATTAAGAATTCATCCATGGTGAAAAACAGGAGAAATGGTTAGAACCTAGAAAGAGTATATGGGTAAAGATAGAGGTGTTATAATAGTCATGTTTTTAGGGCTCCTGTGTGGCTCAGTCCTTAAGCGTCTGCCTTCTGTTCAGGTCGTGATCCCAGGGTGCTGGCATTGAACCCCGCATTGGGCTTCCTGCTCCGTGGGAAGCCTGCTTCTCCCTCTCCCACTCCCCCCTGCTTGTGTTCCCTCTCTTGCTGTGTCAAATAAATAAATAAATAAATAAATAAATAAATAAATAAATAAATAAAATCTTTAAAAAATATATTCATCTTTTTAAACTCTCTCATTATTTCCAACAACTTGCCTATCTATTCTTTTGGTTTTCTATTAAGACAATCATCTACAACTCTCTTCTTTTTTCCAATGGAAGAGAGTCCAAAGCATAGTCAGAAATAGAAGGAGAAATGCTAGTATTTTCCACAAAGGTAGCTAAATAGTGCACATTTGTCTATCTCCTTTTCTCAAAATGCATGAATATTAACAAAAAGAAGAAGAAATCTATACTGAAACTAGGAAATGAACATAATCTTGTATTGAAGATTCTGAAAAATATCTGCAAAATATAAGGGAATTTAAGCCAAGCAAAAGAACTGCAAGTTGGCAGCCATCTATTCTAATATTGAATAGAATGTTAATTTCAAAACATAAATGAGAGGGCTGGGCAGCATCATACTACCTTGGGGAAAAGACTGAAGCTCCCCAAAAAAGTGGAAAACACCCAGCATAGGAACTATGAGTTACTACACACTAACATTATTAGGAAAGAGAACAGAAAGTGGGACCATAAGACTGAGTCATCTTTAAGCTTTCTGACCCAGAGTTCTAATCAGCAATACTCATCAGGATTATTGTCCCTAATGGGGGGAGGGGGGCAGGGAAGACCAATGTTTAAGAGGATATGCCTCAGATTTAGTGAGAGAGTATTTGGAGAGAACATATAAGGCTATTCACAGTACCTTATCCTACATGCCATATTTGAAGGGTGAAGAAATCACAAGTTCCCAATATTTATCTCTCCAGCTCAAGTTCTAAGGGTACTACTAATACAGCTCCTAAGTAAATGGAGAGAAAGAAAAATCCACATTCCTGGGTAGCAGTCTTGAATGGAATTTCCTCCTCTTTTTCTTTCCCTTCTTCTCTTAAGATCTATTAAACACCTAGTTCGTACTAGGCATTGTGTTAGGCACTAAGAATCCTCACACAAAACAGGTCCTACTGGGGAAAATATATATTAAAGTTATACAAGAATACTGAATGAAATAAAAGAGAAGTGCAGGGATGATATGATACTTTATGTGGAAAAACCCAAAGACTCCACCCCAAAACTGCTAGAACTCATACAGGAATTCAGTAAAGTGGCAGGATATAAAATCAATGCACAGAAGTCAGTGGCATTCCTATACACCAACAACAAG
>NC_138376.1:19190850-19213303 GCF_054177405.1 Leptonychotes weddellii | reverse complement strand
AAAAAAAAAAAAAAAAGTTCACAGCCAGGGGTGCCTGGGTGTTCAACTCTTGATTTCAGCTCAGGTCTTGATCTCAGGGTGGTAAGTTCAAGCCCCACGTTGGGCTCCACGCTGGGCACGGAGCCTACTTAAAAAAAAAGAGTTCACAGCCATTTCATAAATATGTTAAAAGCAACCAAACAAAGAAACCAAGAACAAATCCTGGAGATTAGGTTAATAAAATTTTGCAGGTTTCTTTCTTTCTTTCCTTAATAAGCCTTAGAGCTAAGCTGCTTATTTAAAACAGATGAAAGCTGGTAGCTAGAATGAAGACAAATGTAAAAGGTTAGATTTTACAAAATTAACCATATAATGTGAAATATGAAATTCTAGTTGAGACTGGGAAAATATGAAAGACATAGCAGAAAAACACATGTGGGTGTATTAGAAAGAGGTAAGTGAGGAAAGGAAATAAAGAAGTATAAGATAAAGCTGTACTGGGGGATGGTGATCTGTAATTACTATTACAGCAAAAAAAAAAAAATCATATTTAAAGAGAAATTCATTGAATGTCTGAAATATAAAGTGACATAAAAACAGTCAATTCCGCCCAAATGCCAGTTTCTGCTCTACTGAGAAGGAAATAAATTCTATGTTCTAGTATAAACTGAATTTTATATGTCCAAACCACTGCTCCAAAAAGTTATATATTATTACGCTAATGGTGGTGATACTTTCAGAGAACAATTTTCCATGAAAACCCGTGGATTCCTCAAGATCTAAAATTTCAGAGAAGTCAGAAGAGACTTTTAAATATATATTTAATAGAAAAATACTTTCCAATAAACAGATGAAATTTCACCAAAAACATGGTAAATTATGATTAATTCAGGGATGATATCCAAAACCCCTGGTATGGGCACTGACGCCTCAGAAAGGAGGCTGGCCATAGAACTAGAGCAGGTTCCAGGAGGTCCCTGACATAAGCTGGGCAAGGAAGGAAGGAAGAAAGGAAAAGTGGGGAGGGAGGAATAAATCAATTCTCCATTTTCAGGACTTTCCCTGAGTGACTTGTTTTTATCTATGTGTACTGTGAATCTTCATGCTGCCACCTCAGCACCACTACAAGGAAGTCCTGACACAAATCTGAAGATTTTCTGCAAATGCACTGCCTATAGTTATTTACATCCTGTTGCTTTTCAAAAACGTAAGTGCCTGTCATATAACGAATATCAAGTATCTTTATTATTATGCAATTCTTAATTTAAAAAATTTTGTAAGTATGTATTTCATAATTTATTCACTTCACAAATATTTACTAAGTATCTACTATGTGCCAGATACTCTTGAAGGCCCTGGAAATACACACAGAAACAAAAAAGATAAATCCCTCCCATCCATGAAGGGCAGGATATAGGCAGGCAGACAAGCTAAACAAAAATTGGCTTTCCAGGGTACTGACAAACTGGAGACAGAGGTACTGTTTGGCAACACCTGAGCAATGATTCTCCTTCTTACCTTGATTAAGAAATGGCTTTCTACTCTGAATATGGCTTGAAAACTACAGAAGTCTCGAATCTTTGATAATATTTCTTATTAGAGACACAGCTTGTCTAAATTCTTGCTTAAAATAGTGCTGTAAGTCCCAAGAACAAAATATTTTACAAACTTTCATGATAAAGACACTTAAACCAGGAACAGAAGGAACTTTCTCCACCTAACAAAGGTCACATATGGAAAACCCAAAGCTAACAAATCAAGTAAAAATAGTTGATGGTGCAATACTGAAAGCTTTGCCTCAAACATCAAGAGCAAGACAAGGATATCTGCTGCCGCCACTTCTATTCAACATCCTACTGGAGGTTCTGGCCAGGGCATTTAAGCAAGAAAAATAAATAAATACATAAATAAATACATAAATAAATACATAAATAAATAAATAAATAAATAATAAAAGGCATCCAGATAGGAAAGAATTGAAACTGTATTTGTAGATAATATGATCTTGTATGTAGAAAATTCTGATGAACCCACAAGAGAATTATTAGAGCTAATAAGCAACTCCAGCAGGATTGCAGGATACATGATCAATATACAAAAATTAATTGTATTTCTGTACACAAGCAATGAACAATCCAAAAATGAGATTTAGATACTATTCTACTTACAATAGCATCAAAAAGAATAAAATATTTAGGATAAAATTTAACAAAATAAGTAGAAGACTTGTACACTGAAAACTACAAAACATTATTGAAGACCTAAGCAAAGGTGTAAATACAAGCATACCCCAGAGATACTGAGGCTTCAGTTCTAGATCACTGCAAAATAAAGCAAGTCAAATGAATGTTTTGGTTTCCCAGTGCATATGAAACTATGTTTATACTATACTGTAGCCTATTAACTGTGCAATAACATTAAGTTTAAAAAAAACAATGTACATACATTAACTTAAAAATACTTTACTGATAAGAAATGCTAACCATCATTTCTTAACCATGGTTAAGAACTGTTAACCAAATGCTAACAATCGACCAACTTGCTTTGAGCAAGTTATAATCTTTTTGTTGGTGGAGAGTCCTGCCTCCATGTTGATGACTGCTGACTGATCAGGGTGGTAGTTGCTGAAGGCTGGGGTGGCTGTGGCCATTTCTTAAAATAACACAACAATGAAGTTTGCCGCATTGATTGACTCTTCCTCTCAAAAATGATTTCTCTGTAGCATGCAATGATGTTTGATAGCATTTTACCCACAGTAGAACTTCTTCCAAAATTGTAGTCAGTCTTCTCAAATCCTGCTGCTGCTTTATAAACTAAGTTTAGGTAACATTCTAAATCCTTTGTTGTCATTTCAACAGTCTTCACAACATCCTCACCAGGAATAGATTCCATCTCAAGAAACTACTTTCATTGATCATACTTAACAAGCAACTCTTTATCCATTTGTTTTATTATAAGATTGCAGTAGTTCAACATAATAAAGAAAATGTTTGAAATCTTGTGAGAATTACCAAAATGTGACACAGAGATTCAAAATGAGCAAATGCTATTGGGAAAATGGTGCCAATATCATTCAGCAACTATGCCCTGAGCTCTGACCCTACACCAAGTGCTTTGGCAGGCCCAAGTACAGTGCTGAAAATAACCAAGTGTTCCCTGCTACTCTGGAGGAGAAAAGAAAAGAAAAGAGAGGAAAAGAAAAGAGAGGGAAAGAGAGGAAAAGAAAAGAAAAGGAGAAGGAAAGGAAAGGAAAGAAAAGGAGAAGAGAAGTAAAGAAAAGGAGAAGAGAAGAAAAGGAAAGAGAAGAGGAGAGGAGAGAAGAGAAGGGATGAGATGAAAGAGAAGAGAAGAAAATGGTAACAATAGCCTTGCTCAATGTAGGATTGCCACAAACCTTCAATTTATAAAACACGCAGTATCTGTGAAGTGCAATAAAATCAGGTATGCTTGTAAAAAAAAAGACATAAATAAATGAAAAGACATTCTGTTTCATAGATTAGACAACTTAATATTGTTAAGATGGGAACACTCCCAAATTGATCTATAGATTCAATGCAAACAAAATTCCATCTAGCTTCCTTGTAGAAACTGAGAAACTGATCTTAGAATTCATATAGAAATGCAAGGAACCTAGAAAAACCAAACCAGTGTTGAAAAGGAAGAACAAAGTTGGAGGACTCATACTTCCTGGTTTCAAAAATACTACAAAGCTACAGTTTCAAGACTGTGTGATACTAGCAAAAGGATAGATACATAGATCAATGATACAGAATTCAGAGTCCAGAAATAAACTCATACAATGGGAGAAAGAATAATCCTTTTAATAAATGATGCTTGGAAAACTGGATATTCACATATAAACAAGTAAAGTTGGATGTATATAAAAAATTAATTCAAAGTGAATCAGACTTAAATTTAATAGCTAAAATTTATATATTTCATAACTTTGTGTTTTATGAATTTTGTAACTCCTAAAAAAGTGTAGGAATAAACCTTTATGACCTCAAATTAGGTAATGGTTTCTTAGATATGACACTGAAAGCACAAGCAACCAAAGGAAAAAATGGATAAATTGAACTTCATTAAAATTAAAAACTTTTATACATCAGAGGACACTATCAAGATAGTAAAAAGACAATCAATAAAATGCGAGAAAATATTTGCAAAGCACATATTTGATAAGGGGTTAATATCCAAAATATGGAAAGAATCCCTACAACTCAATAACAACAAAAACCCAAACAACTCAACTCAAAACTGGACAAAGAACCTGAATAGATATTTCTCTAAAGAAGATATATGAATGACCAATAAGCACACGATAAGATGCTCAACATCAACTACCCATTAGGGAAATGTAAATCAAAACCACAATGAGACGCCACCTCACACCCAACAGGATGGCTATTATCAATACAAGGAAAAATAACAAGTGTTGGTGAGGATGTAGGCAAATTGGAACCTTCTATCGCCATTGGGAATGTAAATGGTTCAATTGCTATAAGAAAGAGTTTGGTGGTGCCTCAAAAAGTTAAGCCATATGATACAGCAGTCCCATTTCCAGATATATACCTGAACTGTTTTTACTCATAACAGTTCTGACAGCAAGTATTCCGTGTCTTTCCCAATACCATTTCTCTCTCAGGCATCAGCAGGGTGTCCTACAATTCAATTCAATTCTGACATTATCTACCTGGAGTTCTCAGACTCCACAAGTTAAGGGCTCAGGCCCACAGGTCCCCACTCCAGATGACAGTCACAAGTCCCAGGTTGTCGCCAGTACTTCTAAGGACTAGCTATAAATTTAGGGGGATTCTCACAACCTCCTCCTCAGGTTCTATCATTTGCTAGAACAAGTCACAAAACTCAGGAAAGCATTTTATTTACTATTACCAGTTCGTTATAAAGGGATGCACAGGCAAGGTATGGGGGGAGAGAAGCAGAGCTTCCATGCCCTTTCTGAGTGCATCATCTTCCCAGTACCTGGATGTATGCATCCACCAATGGGAAGCTCTCTGAACGCTGTCATTTAGGAGTTTTTATGGAGGTTTCATTATGTAAACATGACTGATTAAATCATTGGCAACTGACTCAATCTCCAATTCCTACCCCTGCCTGAAGGATAAGGAGTGGGACTGAAAGTTCCAACCTCTAATCATGGCTAGTTCTTTCTAGTGACCAGTCCCAATCCTGAAGCTTTCTAGGGGCTCTCAGCAACCAATCGCCTCATTACCATACAAAGACACTCTTATCACTCAGCAGATTCCAAGAGTTTTAGGAGCTGTATGCCAGAAACTGAGGACAAAGACCAAATACTTACTTCTTAATACAACTGCCCTTAAATGAAGTGGAGGTTTAGAGACTCCCCACCCCTTAGGTGAAAAGCCACAAACAACTTTGGACTCCCCCAAAACTTAACTACTAATTGCCTACTATTGATTATAAACCTTACCCCTAACACGGTCAATTAACACTTATTTTGTATGTTATATGTATTACATACTATATTCTTACAATAAAGTAGGTTAGAGAAAAGAAAATGTTATTAAGAAAATCATAAAGAAGAGAAAATACATTTATAATACTGTACCATATTGAAAAAAAAATCCATGTATAAGTGGACTGATGCAGTTCAAACTCATATTGTTCAAAGGTCAACTATATTATCACAATACCCAAAATGTTGAAAGCAGGGACTGTCAGGTATTTGTAAGCCAATGCTCATAGCAATATTATTCACAATAGCCAAAAGGTGGGAACAACCCAAGTGTCCACTGATGGATGAAAGGATAAACAAAATGTAATATACACACACAATGGAATATTATTTGGCCTTAAAAAGTAATGAAATTTTTATCCATGTTACAATAGGGAAGAACCTTGAAGACATATGCTAAGTGAAATAAGCTAGACCCCAAAGGACAAATATTATAGGATTGCACTTACATGAGGTAACTAGAGACAAAAAGTAGAATAGAAGTTCCCAGGAGCTCAGGGGGAAGGAGAAATATGGAGTCATTGTAATGAGGATGGAGTTTCTGTTTGGGGTGAAAAAAAAAATTCTGGCAATGAAAAGAGGTGATGGTTGTACAACAACATTGTGAATGTACAAAATGCCACTGAATTACACACTTAAAATGGTAAATTTTATGTTGTGTGTATTTTACCAATATTAAAAGATGTGGAGAATGTGGAACCCTCATATACTACTGGTGGGAATGTAAAATAGTGCAGCCACTTTGGAAAACAGTCTGGCAGTTCCTCAAAATCTTAAACATAGAATTGCTATATG
This sequence comes from Leptonychotes weddellii, assembly GCF_054177405.1. Lineage (NCBI taxonomy): Eukaryota > Metazoa > Chordata > Mammalia > Carnivora > Phocidae > Leptonychotes > Leptonychotes weddellii. The sequence continues at coordinate 19,207,032 of NC_138376.1, read as the reverse complement.
ATTCAGCAATTCCACCCCTAGGTTCCCAAGAGAAATGAAAACATATGCCCACCAAAAAATTTTACATCAATGTTCGTGGCAACATTATTCATAATAGACAAAAAGTGTAAACAACTTAAATGTCCATTAGCTGATGAACAAAGTGTGGTATGTCTATACAATGAAATAGTATAGTATTCTGCAATAAAAAGGAATGAAGTACAGACACCCACAACATGGATGAACCTTGAAAACATTACACTAAGTGAAAGAAGCCAGTCACAAAGGGTCACATATTTCATGATTCCATTCATATGAAATGTCTAGAATAGACAAATATATTGACAAAAGTAGATTTGTGGCTACATGGGAGGGACTAGAGGGCTGGGGACAAATGGGGGGGTGATTGCTAATGAGTCCAAAGTTTCTTTGTGGGGTGATGGAAATGTGCTAAAATAGATTGTGAAGGTGTCTCAGTCGATTCAGACTGCTATCACAAAATACAATGGACTGGGTGGCTTATTAAAAACAGAAATTTATTTCTTATAGTTTTAAAAGCTGGAAGTCCAAGATCAGGGAGTCAGCATGGTCAAGTTCAAGCTCCAGAATGGAGAGCGTTGTTTTCTTGACCCCTCACATGGCAGAGATAGGAAGAAAGAGCTCTCTAGAGTCTCTTTTATAAGGGCACTAATTCCATTCTTGAGGGTTCCAGTCTCATGACATGACCATCTCCTACAGGCCCCACCTCCTAACACCATCACAATGGAGGACTAGGATTTCAACAAAAGAATTTTAGAAGGACATAAACATTCAGTCCATTTCATACAACCACTTTGGAAAATATTTGGTGCTATTTGTAGAGTTGAACATTCACAGCAATTTTACTCTTTGGCCCAAAGAAATTACTGTTTAAGTACAACAAAAAGTAGAAAAAACTTTGGAAAAAAACCACCTAAATGTCTATAAATAGAAGAATGGAAAATAAACTATGGTATATCCATACAATGGAATAGTGTCAGAAGATTCCATATAGTCCTGCAAGATTACATACAACACAATTCTTTTTTTAAAAATAAAATTAGAAACAACTATTTCAAATTATGTTTTAGGAAGCATAGAGATAAAATACAGCCATGTAAAGCAAAGGGAAAATGGGCAAAATTTAAGAAACGAAGAGGCCCCAAATTCAGGTAGGCAAAGAATGAGAGGGGACTGCACCATATTGCTAGGTATGGGTTAATATTAAGATCCAGGCTGTTGAATTGGATGGCAACTTCATGGATGCTTAATTGGTATTAAAAATAAGTAAAAAATAAATGAGGGCCTTGCATGGGCCAACGGGTGAGAATGTGTCAAGAACCAGATATTAATGATCTATTTCTGTGTACCACTTGAGGTCCATTTTAAAAATACACAAAAAATAAAATAAAAAGTAACAATCACCTCAGGCTAAAATTTTCTATTATTTCTCAAAATATAGGCATGTCAGAGGGGAAATTAAAAAAAAAAAGTAGTCTAACTGTCTGACTTGAGAGTTGGAAGTTACTCAATAATTCCCAACACTGATAAAAAGATATATGTCAAATATGGCTAGTAAAAATTTAAGTACAAGAGATAAAAAGAGAACCATAATTAGTGAAGTTTCACAGGCAAAGGGGAAAAAAAAGAAATAAGCAAGAATGCTTAACAAATGAAAAACATGAAAAATGTCAGAAATAAGAGACATAATTATCACGATAAATTTGTGAGAATTAAATGAGGATGAAACAAGCTCACTTATTTATTCACTTAGAAAATAATTGGAGTAGCCAAATTAAGACATCCTATTGAAATAGCACAAGATTTTTAATTTATTTTTTTATTTTTAATTGAGGTATAGGTTGACTATATTAGCTTCAGGTGTACAACACAGTGATTCAGCAGTTACACACACTATGCAGTGCTCACCACGGTAAGTAGTTACATATCTGCCACCATACAAAGTTATTTCAGTATTATTGACTATGTTCCCTATACTGTACTTTTCATCCTTGTGATTTATTTTATAACTGACAGTTTGTAAAAAATTAAATGTATTTAATTGGCTTTAGAAATTATATGAATAAATGATAATTGATACATAAATATATGTTGATTTAAAAATATAGAAGTAGGGGCGCCTGGGTGACTCAGTTGGTTAAGCGGCTGCCTTCGGCTCAGGTCATGATCCCTGGGTTCTGGGATCGAGCCCCACGTCCACCTCCCTGCTCAGTGGAGAGCCTGCTTCTCCCTCTCTCTCTGCCTGCCTCTCTGCCTACTTGTGCTTTCTCTCTCTGTGTCAAATAAATAAATAAAATCTTTAAAAATAAATAAATAAATAAATAAAAATATAGAAGTAACTACCACAGTAATGGCCTATACTTTCCTTCATCAGACCCTAAACAGGATTTTAAGCAAATAGCATACATTTGAGACTGGTAGGTTATCGGGTTAGTTTTTTCTATCTCCATCTTTCAGCCTCTCCAGGATACAGAATTTCAACTGTATTTATTAAAACCATTTGAAGTAGACGCTGCTCTTTCCTAAAATTTCCCCTCTTTTTTTAACAGATGAAGAAGTTGAGGCTTAGAAAGGTGAAGTAGTCTTTCCAGGTTACGCTGCTGGTATGTCACCCTGCTAGCTTTCAAACTCCAACAACTGACCCCAATGGCCAACATTCAATGACTAGACTATCACTGATACCATAGTCCTTGTGAGATAATCTACTGTGTTGTACAAAAACCATATTACACCATAGAAAAGATAACCTAGAAACTAAGTAAAACTGTAACGATGCCCTCTGTTTTCCCTTACTCTTGGAAGATTTCCATTACTTAAGTTTTTTCTGTGAGCCAATCTCTTGCAAGGCTACACAACAAAATCATGCTGGTCCTTTGCTGCCCCCTTATGGGAGACGTACACAGATACATAAAAGTCCCCAGCCAATAACTACAGTCTCATTTGTCACAACTATTTCAGATATACCTAGCTTTAAGTGATATTGTTCAGCTTCTAGAACAAAGCAACCAGTACGTAAAAGGGACTCAATGAATGTTTGTAGAATTGAACCGATAGTTTATCCACAGAATCTCTGATATGTACTAGGAGGTTGATTTATAAGAATCCTATAAAAAATAACTTATTTGGTCAAATGACTACACACCTTCCAATTTAATCTTTTGGGGTATACAGATTGGCTCATATCATGCTTATTTAAAATTATAAAATTGCATCATGTAACCAATTGATGCATAATAAATAAAATCCTGAAATTTACAAAATAAATAAAAATTATAATCAAAAATTTTCAGTTCAATCACTTGTTTCCAGTACTTTTGCTTCTTTTTAGAGCCCAAATTCAAAGCAAATAGTTCAAGTTTCTTCTTATTTCCTGCTCTTGTTTTTGTCTCTGTTGGTTGTGACCACAGTCTATCTCAGAAGAAACAAAGGGTTTTGAACTCTGCAATAGGCCAATAAAACTTCAACAAAATCTATGAAGAACAGCAGTGCTTTAAGTTTTAATGTAGGTAGAGGCGCCTGGGTGGCTCAGTTGGTTAAGCGTCTGCCTTCGGCTCGGGTCATGATCTCAGGGTCCTGGGATGGAGCCCCACATTGGGTTCCCTGCTCAGCAGAGAGTCTGCTTCTCTGCTTCTCCCTCTCTCTCTGATCCTTCTCCCTGCTTTTTTTCTCCCTTAAAAAAAAAAAAGGTTTTAATGTAGGTAAATAGTTATCTCCCTAGCTACTTCCTCAAACTGATAAGGCTATTAATGATTACACTAAACATTAAAGCCCATAATCTTATGACTTCAAAACAGTAAGAGATTTTTGTAGCTCAATGGTAAAGGTAATTATTTCACTAATTCATGGATAAGTGGCCTTCCAAAGTCATGGATGATTTTCTACAAGGAAACCTCTCCAGGCTTTCTACTAGAATGGGGTGTTTAAATCCTTAGAATTGACTTCACGTGGCTTTCTTCACAAGTACTGGGAAAGGCTATACACATCACTGAGATGTGTGATATATATTGTTCCTACATACTGGGCAGATTCCATAAGTATCATTCCTACATGTTGGGTAGCTACCACAAATTAAAACACACAAACACACATACACATATAACAACGACAACAACAGCTGCCAGTGTACTCACCAGAAATATTTCCTGGATCCTTCCAGTAGCTCTATCAAAACAACTTACTATGAGTTCATCAGGAGCTTTCCTACTCCTATTTCCCTTCCCATTCTCAATGGTCCCCCATTAGTACAGGCTCTTATCTTCTTTTTTTTTTTTTTAAGATTTTATTTATTTATTTGAGAGAGAGAGAATGAGAGAGAGCACATGAGAGGGGGGAGGGTCAGAGGGAGAAGCAGACTCCCCGCCGAGCAGGGAGCCTGATGCGGGACTCGATCCTGGGACTCCAGGATCATGACCTGAGCCAAAGGCAGTCGCTTAACCAACTGAGCCACCCAGGCGCCCCCAGGCTCTTATCTTCTTAACACCCACTCACCAAATACTGAATTTCTTGAGCACTATGTACAAACATTGTGCTTGGAGCTAGGTACAGAATGATAAGCCAAAGATACATGATCTGCTATCATGTAACTTACAGTCTAGAAAGAGAAAACGGACACCAAGCAAATAAACATACAAATAAATATACTGATTGTTTGATAAGGTTTGATTAAGGAAAATAACAGAATGTTTTAAGAAGAGTTAAAAGAAAGGTAGTTCCTCTTATATTTCTATTCACACCAGGCTGTCATTCAGGGAAAGGCCCCTCTCTATAGAACTGACATTTAAGTCAACACCTGAAGAATAGGTTGTAGTAATGAAGGTAAAAAAAGAGAAAAGAGAAATCCAGGTTAAAAAAAAAAAAAAAATAGCAAAAAGCTTAAGCCTTAAGATAAGAAAAAGCATGGCATGTTTTAGGATGTATATAAGGCCAGTGTGGCTGAAAAATGAGACTAGACAATACAGCCTAAATTATCAGGGCTTTACGGGCCATGTTAAGAAGTTTGACTTCAAACAACCAGGGTACCATTAGATGGTTTTAAGCAGTAAAGTGACATGATCTAATTCATGCTTTTAAAAGCTTACTTCATTTTCTGGGTAGAGAATGGTTTGGAGCACAGCAAAGGCAAAAGTAGAGAAATCATAATGGAGGCAACTGCGGGCATTCCAACAAGATGGAGGCTTAGGTTAAGAAAGTTAAAATGGAATAGAAAGGAAATAGCTGAATTTAATATGTTTTAAAGGTAAAATTAATAGAACATTGATGATGGACTAGATGTTGATTGGTTTGAGCAACTCATGAATGGAGGTATCTCATATATTGAGATAAGAAAGACAAAAGGAGCCTACATTTAGTAGGGAGGGGGAATGAGAATTCAGTTTTAGGCATGTTCATGTTCAGATTTCTGTGACATATCCAAGTAAATATGTCAAGTATTTAGTACATAAATGACAAATGATGGCAAAGGATGAAATCACTTAAAAAGATCATAGAGAGAATAAAAGAGACTCAAGACTAAGCTGTAAGGGGAATGAGTATAAAGGAGTAAGAGCTCCAAAGACCCAGACAGGAGGAAAGTCAGGAGAGTATTATGCCACATAAATTTATACTTAGAAATTAGAGCTGCTAAATGAATACACGAACGGCAGGTTAGTCCATCTGACCATTTCTTACAGAGATCTTATAAAAGAATTGAATGCACAAAACTGGGATGTTTTAGTGGTTTGTCTGCTAGCATTATGATCTCATAAAATGAAATAAACTGTTTTGAGTGGGAAAACAAGCCTTCTTCCTGTCTTTTGAACACATCAAATGTATCTCCTTCTCAGGATTTTTACACTTGCTGATGTTTGGAACATGCTTCTCCCTAATGACTCCCCATTTGTATTATTCAAGGCTCAGTTCAAATAACACTTCCTCAGAGAAGCATCAGAGAACCATCCTCTAAAATGGCTTTCTCCTGCTTCATCTTTTCACAGCACTTCCTATTGCATGTTTCCTACCAAATAGAATATAAGCTACATGAGAGCAAGGATCTTATATATCTTGAGTTCACCATCATTTTCCCAATGCCTAAACAGTGCTTAAAACAGAGTAGGCACTCCATAAATGTATGAAGTAAATAAAATTAAAATATATAATATTTTCCAATAAGTATAGAAGATCATTGTTATTCATGGTTTGAAAAATATAATACTCAAGATAGACCTGCATTAAAGTAATATGTATATCTAGAATTGTGAATCTATTATTGGAGTCTTCATCTTTCTTCTAATCAACAAGGACTCCACTAAACCTTCATACTGCACTCCTCCTACTGACTTCTCTGAGGTCACACTTGGCAATTCACTTCCTCTCCTGATGAGTATGTCTAGCATTTCCTGGGGCCCAAGTCTAGCCTACTTATGACACCTAAACATGAAACTAAGCCACTGCCTCTTTATCCAAAATCACAGCCAATACTGTGCCAAAGAACCCTGGACTCTTTCCAATCCTTCTGATGCCAAAGGCTGAGGGCTCATTTTCATCAAAGTTTTGTAATAGGTGATTTACTAATTGAAATATCACTTAGAGATAAACAACCTGTTTCCCAAAGCAAGTTCTACTAAAAGTGAAATTTGTAACTGTATATATATTGTTAGCAAAAACCATGTAAACTATATATTTCTGATTTTTAAAAATTGGTAGGCATTTATTCAGAAAACATTTCCTAAATACATTCTAGATAGTCAACCATGTATTTTCAGAATGCAGAAGTGCATAGTGGGAAACAAAGTAATTTTCATTAAAAATTGCAAGTTATATTAACATATAATGGGCTTATAATTGACATTTTAAATTAATTAATCAGTATTGTTAAATTTCTCTATTTTAATATCTATTACAGCAAATATTAATAGGTATAACCTGCCTAAATAAAAGTTTTCCATTAATTTTTAGGGATATAAAGGGTTCCAAAGAACAGAATGTTTGAGATCCACTATCATAGGTTCAGGAAGAGAGTAAAAACAGGAAAGAAAACCAAAAGAATGGTTTTGTGAGCATGAATGCCTGATTTAGTGTGACTATAAAGAGAAAGAATAAAATCTGATATAATATGGATTAAGAACACTAGCAGCCCTAAAATCCTAAAGACTGATGGTGCTTCCCTCACCATATCAAAATAAAACAATATTAATGCATAGAATGAATGTAAGGAATTCAAACAAATATCTGAGATTTCCCTTGTATTTCTTTTTTTCCCAGCTTTATTGAGGTATGATTGGCAAATAAAAATGTTACATATTTCAGTTATACAATGTGACTTTTTAAAAGACATACAATGTGATGAGTTAATATATGCATACACTGTGAGATGGTTACCATAATCAAGTTAACAAACACATCCATCATCTTACATAGTCAGCTTTTTTTTTTCTTTTTTGTGGTGGTGGTGGTGGTGTAAGAAAAATTAAGATCTACTGTCTTAGCAAATACAGTACTATTAACAATAATCACAATGCTATACATTAGAGCCCCATCTTTTAACTGGAAGTTTGTATCCTTTGACCACCCTTCCTCAGCCCTCAGTCCCTGGCAACCACCACTCTACTCTCTGGTTCTATGAATATGACTTTTTTAGATTTCACATATAAGTGAGCTCAAACTTGTCCTTCTGTGTCTAGCTTATTTCACTTAGGCATAATATTCTCCACGTTCATCCATGTTGTCACAAATGACAAAACTTCCTTCTTTTATGGATGAATAATATTCTACTACACACACACACACACACACACACATTTTCTTTATCCATTCACCTGTTGATGGTGAAAGCTGAAAGTGTTTCCTCTCAGATCAGGAACAAAACAGGGATGCCTACTTTCACCATTTGATTCAACATAGTACTGGAAGTCCTAGCCAAAGCAATTAGGCAAGAAAAACAAATAAAAGGCATCCAGAAAGGCATCCACATCCCAGAAATAAAACATGCTTAGCAATCAACTCATCTTTGAGAAGGGCTCCAATATAGAATGTTGAAAAGATAGTCTCACCTGTTATTTCAATGATATTTTTAAAGTTTCAAATAACAAAATCTTCTGTTCACCTTGTAAACTGGTACCCTTGCTTTGACAGACTCTAAACATGTTTCAGAGGGAATAGGTCCTACATCATTCTATTATACATTATTACCCTTATACCAAAACTAGTTATACAATTTACAAGAAGAGAAAATTATAGACTAATATGACTCATGAACATAGATGTAAAATTCTAAAACAAAATATTAGCAAATCTAACCCAACAATGTGTAAAAAGAATTATAAACCATGACCAAGTAGAATTTATACCAGGAATGCAAAGCTGATTCAACATTTAAAAATCAGTTAATGTTATCCACCACATCACCAAGGTAAAGAAAAAAAATCATATCGAAGATTGATCAAAAGATCTGAACAGACACCTTACAAAAGAAGGCACACAGGTGGCAAATAATCACATGAAAAGATGCTTACTATCATATGTCATTAGGTAATTGCAAATTGAAACAGCAATGAGATACCACTACACATCTATTAAAATGGCTAAAATCCAAAAACTAATAATAACTAACTCTGGTGACGATGTGGAGCAACAGCTATTCTCATTCATTGCTGGTAGAAATGCAAAATAGAACAGCCACTTCGAAAGACAATTTGGCAGTTTCTTACAAAGATAAACATTGTCTTTTTTTCCCTTCCAGGTTTATTGAGATATAAGTAACATATAACATTGTGTAAGTTAAAGGTGTACAACATAATGATTTGATATATATTGCAAAATGATCACCACAATAAGGTTAGTTAATGCAACCATTACCTCATATAGTTACAAAATTTTTTGTGTAGTGAGAAGTTTAAAAAAAACCAAAATACAACAACAAAAAAATCTACTCTATTAGCAACTTTCAAATGTACAATACAGTATTGTTAACTATAGTCACCATGCTGTACATTACCTCCCAAAACTTATTCATCTTGTAACTGAAAGTTTGTACTCTTTGACCACCTCTGCCCATTTTCCCCACCTCCTACCCCCCACCCCAACAAACTCTTACTGTATGTTATAGACTGAACTGTGTCCTCCAAAAATTCGTATGTTGAAGCCTTATCCCCCAGTTTGACTGTATTTGGAGATAGGGCCTTGGAGTGGGGGGGGTGGGTAATTAAGGTTAATTGAGGTCAGAAGGGTTGAGCTCTAATCTGGTAGGACTGTCTTTATAAAAAGAGGAAGAGACACCAGAGATCTCTCTCTGGAATAAGTGAGGACACATCAACAAAGCCAAACCAGGAGGAGAGGCCTCACCAAAAACTAAATTTTCCCACACTTTGATCTTGGACTTCTGGCCTCCCTGAACTCTAAGATACACTTCTGTTGTTTAAGTCACCCAGTCTGTAGTATCTTGCTATGGCAGCTGAGTAGATTAAGATACTGCATGATCCAGTGATTGTTTTCCTACATATTCACCCAGTTGAGTTGAAAAGTTATGATCATACAAAAATCTGCACATGGATATCTCATAGCAGCTTTATTCAGAACTCACTCAATAGGTGAAAGGATAAACTGTGGTATACCCAAAGAAATATTATTTAGCAATAAAAAGAATGAACTATATTAAGCCCCCCCCCACACACAAAAAGACATGTAAAAAATTTAAATATGTATTGCTAAATAAAAGCAAATCTGCAAATACTGTATGATTCTAAGTATATGATATTCTAGAAAATACAAAACTATGCAGACAATAAAAAGATCAATGGCTGCCAGGGGTTCAGTGGAAGGAAAGAAAGGATGAATAAGAGGAGCAGAGGAGATTTCTAGGGCAGTGAAACTAGTCTGTATAGTGGATACATGACATTAAACATTTGTCAAAACCCTTAGAACTATATGATGCAAATTGTGAACCCTAATGTAAACTATGTACTTCAGTTAATAATAATGTACCAGTATTGATTCATTGATGGTAACAAGTGTACCACATTACTGCAAAATGTTAATAGCAGAAGTTGTGCAGGTGGGGGAAGAATATGGGAACTCTGTACTGTCTGCTTTATTTTTCTGTAAATTTAAAACTATTCTAAGCAATAACATCTGTTAATTTAAAAACCATATGACTTGGAAAGGAAGAAGTAGAAGTTTTTATTTGGAAAACAAGATGTTTATATATACAAAATCCTAATAGATCTAAAGTAAAACTACTAGAAATAATGATTTTACAAAGTTGCAAGACACATAGTCTATATACAAAAATCATTTATATTCTATATACAACAATAAACAATTAAAAATTGATATTTAACAAATACCATGGCACCAATAAATGTGAAACGTGTAAGGATAAAATTAACAAAGTGTATGTAAGACTTGTATACTGTAAACTAGAAAATACTGGTCAGAGAAATTTTAAAAGATCTAAATAAATGGAAATCTATACAATGTTCATGGACTAAAAGACTCAATATTGTTAACAGGTCAATTCTTTCCAATTTGAGCTATAGATTCAGCACAATTCCAATCAAAATCACAGCAAGATATTTTGAAAAATCAACAAGTACACATCTGCAGTTTCTAGTCAGACATATAAAGTGCTTTGAAGTTTACTCCCATCCTCACAAGAAAAACACTAAACTGAAAATCAAGAACTCTTCTTTGATACATCTGAGAATTGAGATCACAGGGTAAACTGTTGCCCCCAAAACTGAAGAAACAAACAAACAGATACAAAGAATCACAGCTTACTGGGAACAAAGGCCTAGCAGAAGCTGGCAGCTAGAGTCAACATTACAAGAATCACTTTAAACTGTAACTGATGAATTGCTGGAGGCTTAGTGTGGGGAAACTTGAAGGTTAAAATACCTAAAAGGGTCAGTTGTTTTGGGGGGAGTTCCACATTTAAAAGAGGTTTACCTCCAGGAGTCCTACCACTGTGAAGGTCAGAGAAAAATTCCCCTGTGTTTATAGGAGTGGTACTGGAAAAGGAACCATATAAAAAATGTGCCCAGAGCATTTTGTTCTTTTTAACAAGTTCTGCCCTCAAGGGAAGCTATTTTATCAGAGCATAACTGACTTGGTGGAGGGGGGCAGGTTTACCGTAGCCTCCTAAGGGGAGGAAAATAACTCCATCCTCCTATAGCCTTCAATGTGGAGGAAGAGAAATACCTAAATCATGATCACTAAAAGACTGAGACCTAATCACAGGACTATAGAATGCTTTCCCCCTCCCCCCCCCGCCCCAATACTTTACCACCATATCAATAGAGCTCCTATACAATCACAGGATATTACAACTAAAATAACTGCAACTCTCAGGACTTATTTAGGGACTCTCTAAGGATACCCAAAGACAATAGGGAACACAAAAACAAAAATACTGAAGGAAATTTTAACCTCTGACACCACTGCTACAGCAAACACAGCCTAACTCTCCGCCAAATAAACATAAAACCTCATAATAAAGGCTTATCTATCTCATTTCAAAACCTATGAATTTCAACAAAAAATTTCAAGTCATGCTAAAAGGCAAAAAAGCACAGTCTGAAGAGATAAAGCAAGCATCAGAACTTGAGTTAGATATGCCAGGGATTTGGGGATAATTAGATCAGAAATTTTAAATAACTATAATTAATATGCTAAGAGCCATAATGGAAAAAGTAGATAACATGCAAGGGTAGATAATGTAAGTAGGTAGATGGAAATGCTAAGAAAGAATTTTATAAAATTCTAGAAATCAAAAACACTGTGAGAGAAACAAAGAAAAGGGGCGCCTGGGTGGCTCAGTTGGTTAAGTGTCTGCCTTCTGCTCAGGTCATGATCCCAAGGTCCTGGGATCAAGCTCCGCATCGGGCTCCCTGCTCAAAGGGGAGCCTGTTTCTCCTTCTCCTGGCCCCGCTCATACTCTCCCTCGTTATCTCTCTCTCATAAATAATAAAAAATAAAATCTTAAAAAAAAAGAAAGAAAGAAAGAAATGAAGAATGAATGGGCTTGTCAGTAGAATGGACAAGGCCAAGGAAAGAATCAGGAGATGAAAACAGATCAATAGAAACTAACCAACTAAAATGCAAAGAGAAAAAAGGATTAAAAAAATGAAACAGATGGGGCACTTGAGTGGCTCGGTCGTTAAGCGTCTGCCTTCGGCTCAGGTCATGATCCCAGGCTTCTGGGATCGAGCCCCGAATCATGCTCCCTGCTTGGCCGGGAAGCCTGCTTCTTCCTCTCCCACTCCCCCTGCTTGTATTCCCTCTCTCGCTGTGTCTTCTCTGTCAAATAAATAAATAAAATCTTTAAAAAAAAAAAAGGAAACAATGTCCAAAAACTGTAAGACAATTACAGAAGGTATAATATATGTGTATTAGAACTGCTAAGAAGAGAAAAAAAAGAACAGAAGAAATATTTGAAGTGATAATAGCTGAGAATTTTCCAAAATTAATGACAGGAAATGCAGAGAATTAGAAGCAGGATAAATACTAAAAAATATATATATCTAGGCATGTCATATTCAAACTGCAGAAAATCAAGGATAAAGAGAATATTTGGAAGAAGCCAGAGAAAAAGAATACCTTACCTATAGCAAAACAAGGATATTAGTTATATCAGATTTTTCACCAACAAACATGCAAGAATGAAGAGAGTAGAGTGACATACTTTAAATGTTGGGAGAATCAAAAATAAAAACACCAACCCAGAATTCCACGTCAAGTGAAATTATCCTTCAAAAGTGAGAAGGCTTGGGGTGCCTGGCTGACTCATTTGGAAGAGCATGTGACTCTTGATCCTGAGTTCAAGCCCCATGTTGGGTGTAGAGATTACCTAAATAAATAAACTTAATAAAAAAATTAAAAAACAAATAAATAAACAAAAGTTAGAAGGCTTATCCTCCTATGTCCAAACAGGGAAGGTAGGTAGCAGAGTTTACTCAGGGTGAGGATTTTAGGAGGGAGAAGCTATGAAAAGCAGATAGACAAGGGAGTTAAGCACATAATCAAGAAAGAATAAGTGAAATAATGTAACATGAATCTAAACTAGGCAGAGAGAAGAGCAAAAAGAAAAGAGAACATGGAAGGGTCAATGAGTTTAGGGATCACAATGAGATTGAAATTCTTAATTGGACAGCTAACATCATAATCAATGGTGAAAAACTAAGAGCTTTTCCCCTAAGGTCAGGAATGAGACAAGGATGTCCTCTCTCACCTTTTATTCAACATAGTACAGGAAGTCCTAGCCATAATAATCAGAAAGGAAAAAGGAACAAAAGGCATCCAAATTGGTAAAGAAGAAGTAAAACTCACTATTTGCAGATGAGATGATTCCATATATAGAAAACCAGGAAGACTCCACCAAAAAACTACTAAAACTGATGAACGAATTCAGTAAGGTCGCATGATACAAAATCAATGTACAGAAAGCTGCTGCATTTCTATACACTACAAAGCAGAAGAAAGAGAAATTAAGAAAACAATCCCATTTACAACTGCACCAAAAATAGTCAAATACCTAGGAATAAACTTAACAAAGGAGGTGAAAGACCTGTGCTCTGAAGGCTATAAAACACTGATGAAAGAAACTGAAGACAGCACAAACAAATGGAAAGATATGCCATACTCATGGATTGGAACAAAAAACAGTGTTCACAGGTCCATACTACCCAAAGCAATCTATACATTTAATGTAGTCTTTATCAAAATACTAACAGCATTTTTCACAGAACAAGAACAAATAATCTAAAATTTCCATGGAACTATGGAAGATCCCTCATAGCCAAAGCAATCTTGAAAAAGAAAAACAAAGCTGGAGGTATCACCGTTCCAGGTTTCAAGTCATATTACAAAACTGTAGCAATCAGGGGTGCCTGGTGGCTCAGTCGTTAAGCATCTGCCTTCGGTTTGGGTCATGTTCCCAGGTCTTGGGATCGAGCCCTGCATCGGGCTCTTCGCTCACGGGAAGCCTGCTTCTCCCTCTCCCACTCCCCCTGCTTGTGTTCCCTCTCCCGCTGTGTTTCTGTCAAATAAATAAAATCTTAAAAAAAAAAAAAACTGTAGCAATCAAAACAGTATTGTACTGGAACAAAAATAGACACATAGTTCAACAGAACAGAATAAAAAGCCTAGAAACAAACCCACAATTATATGGTCAATTCATCTTTGACAAAGAAGGAAATAATATATGGTGGGAAAAAGACAGTCTCTTCAACAAATGGTGTTGGGAAAACTGGACAATTACATTCAAAAGAATGAAACTGGACCACTTTCTTACACCATACACAAACATAAACTCAAAATGGATTAAAGATCTAAATGTGAGACCTGAAGTCATAAAAATCCTAGAGGAGAACACAGGCAGTAATTTCTCTGACATTGGCCATAACGTCTTTCTAGATAAGTCTCCCGAGGCAAGGGAAACAAAAGCAAATATAAACCACGGGAACTACATCAAAATAAAAAGCTCCTGCTCAGCAAAGGGAACCATCAACTAAACAAAAAGAAAACCCTCTGAATGGGAGAAAATATTTGCAAATGACATACCTGAGAAAGGGTTAGTGTCCAAAATATACAAAGAACTTAAACAGCTTAACACCAAAAAAAAAAAAAAAAAAAATCCAGTTTAAAAATGGGCAGAAGACATAAACAGATATTTCTCCAAAGAAGATATCCAGATAACTGACACATGAAAAGATGCTCAACATCACTCATCATCAGAGAAATGCAAATGAAGACCACAATGAGATATCACCTCACACCTGTCAGAATAACTAAAATCAAAAACACAAGAGGGCGCCTGGGTGGCTCAGTCGTTAAGCAACTGCCTTCGGCTCAGGTCATGGTCCCAGGGTCCTGGGATTGAGCCCCGCATCGGGTTCCCTGCTTCACGGGAAGCCTGCTTCTCCCTCTCCCACTCCTCCTTGCTTGTGTTCCCTCTCTCACTGTGTCTCTCTCTGTCAAATAAATAAATAAAATCTTTAAAAAAAAACTAAACTAAAAAAACCCCACAAGAAACAAGTGTTGGCGAGGATGTGGAGAAAAAGGACCCCTCTTGCACTTTTGGTGGGAATGAAAACTGGTGCAGCCACGGTGGAAGACATTATGCAGGCTCTTTAAAAAATTAAAAATAGAACTACCACATGATCCAGTAATTTCAGTACTGGGTAATTATTCAAAGAATACAAAAAACATTAATTCGAAAGGATATATGTGCCCCTATGTTTATTGCAGCATTATTTACAATAGTCAAATTATGGAAGCAGCCCAAGCATCCATCAATGAATAAATGGATAAATAAACTGTGGCGTATATACACACAAAGGAATACTCTTCATCCATAAGGGTGAATGAAAACATGGACAGACCTCAAAGATACTATGCTAACTAAAATAAACAAGACCCAGGGGCGCCTGGGTGGCTCAGATGGTTAAGCGTCTGCCTTCGGCTCAGGTCGTGATCCCGGGGTCCTGGGATCGAGCCCCACATCGGGCTCCTGGCTCGGCCAGGAGTCTGCTTCTCCCTCTCCCTCTGCCCCTCCCACTGCTCATGCTCTCTCTCTCTCTCTGTATCTCTGTGTCTCAAATGAATAAATAAAAAATAAATAAATAAATAAATAAAGTAAACAAGACCCAGAAGGACAAATATTGTATGATTTTACTTATTTGAGGTAGCTAGAATAAGCAAATCATAGAGACAAACAGCAGAATAAAGGTTACACTAAGGCATGGGGAAGGAGAAAAGGAAGAGCTATTGTTTAATGGGAATACAGTTTATGTTGACAATAAAAGGTTGGAGATGATGAAAAGCGTTTGTGTATAATAGGTAGTGATGAGTACACAGCACTGTGGATGCAATTAATGCCACTGAGTTGTACATTTACAAATGGTTAAGATGATAAATATCATGGTATGTATATATTACCACAATTTTAAAAACTGTTAAAAAATAAAGGAGAAATAGTTACTCAGAAAACTAAAAATTGACAAATTCTAAAATTCATATGGAAATAGAAATGGAAGGACCCAGAATAGTCAAGCAATTTGGAAAAAACACAAAGTTGAAGGACTTACACTACCTGATTGCAAAACTTGCTATAAAGTGGGGCACCTGAGTGGCATAGTTGGTTAAGTATCCGACTCCTGGTTTCAGGTCAGGTCGTGATCTCAAGGTCGTGAT
>NC_138376.1:19135872-19190350 GCF_054177405.1 Leptonychotes weddellii | reverse complement strand
AAAAAAAATGGAACTGGAAGAAAATGTACCAAATGTTAGTAGGACAATGTCTTGGTGGGAGAAATATAGATAACCTATTTTTCACTTTATAATGTTCCATATTTCCTAGCTTATCTCCTAATAGCAAGCCACTTACGTATGTTGCTGTTATTTTGTTTCCTTCACATTCAGTGTGCAAATGTGAATAGAAATTGTAGGCATGAGCACTGAAATGCTTGAGAATCTCAGGTAAAATTTTATCTGTCTAAAAAAAGCACAGGAGTATACAGATTATCTATAATCTTCAAAATGTTTGTGAAGACTAATCTGAAATGTTATTTTAATTCTATGAATTTTAGTGACTACAGATATCATTTAAACCTGCATCTATATACTTACAGATCAATATACGCTGACGACAATAAGATCAATATATCAAACTAAGTCCTTTATAGATGAAAAAAGCACAAGAATAAAGTTACAATTTATAAAAGGGTATAACACTGAAAGATGGAAATCCAGCCTCAAATATAAAAATCATCCTTTCATATTCATACTGACCTCATATTTCTGTTTAAGGTAGCCTCCTCTTCATCCAAGTGTTTTACCCCTGCTCTCATCTCTTTCTCTTTTACTTTGGTAACTTTCAGTAACTAGTATTTGTATATACCCTTATAGATTACAATGTACTTTTCAATGTATTGTGTAATTAAGAGGAACCACTCAGAATATCCAAGTAAAACTGACATTTATAAATTTTGTTCCTGGAAAAATGAATGAACTTATGTGTACCTAAAAATTAGAAGTGATCTCACTGGCACCTTCCGGTATATATCATTTTAGAGTTTACAAGCCATTCTTATACACTATATGCTTTTAAAAAAGTTTCTAGTATTGAAGTATAGTTGGCATACAATGTTCATTTCAGGTGCACAACATAGTGATTCAACAATTTTATACATTAACACAATGATCACCACAGTAAGTGTAGTTACCATCTGTCACCATACGTTATTACAATAATATTGGCTATACTCCCAATGCTGTACTTTTCATCTCTGTGACTTATTTATAACTGAAAGTTTGTACCTCTTACTCCCATTTACCTATTTAGCCCTTCCCTCCATCCCCTCCCCTCTGGCAACCACTAGTTTGTTCTCTGCATTTATGAGTCTATTTCCATTTGTTTGCTCATTTGTTTTTCAGATTCTACATATAAGGGAAATCATATGGCATATGTTTTTCTCTGTCTGACTTATTTCACTTGCATAATAACTTCTAGGTCTACCCATCTTGTCACAATGGCAAGATCTCACTTTTTATGGTTGAGTAATATTCCATTATGTATATACATACTGTACCATCTTCAGCCATTCATCTATTGATGGACACTTGGGTTGCTTCCATATCTTAGCTATTATAAATAATGCTACATTGAACATAAAGGTGCATATATCTTTTTGAATTAGTGGGTTTTTTTTTTCCTTTGGGTAAATACCCAGTAGTGGAATTATTAGATCATATGATATTTCTTTTTTAATTTTTAAGGAATCTTCATATTGTTTTCCACAGTGGTTGCACCAATTTACACTCCCATAAGCAGTGCACAAGGGTTCCTTTGTTTCCACATCCTTGCCAAACTTATTTCTTGTCTTTTTTATAATACCTATTTTGACTGATGCGAGATGATATCTCATTGTGGTTTTGATTTGCATTTCCTTGATGATTAGTGATGTTGAGCATGTTTTCATGTATCTCTTGGCCATCTGTATGTCTTCTTTGGAAAAATGTCTATCCATGTCCTCTTACTACTTTTAATGGGATTATTTGATGTTGAGTTATAGCAGTTATTTATATATTTTGAATATTAACCCCTTATTGAATATATCACTTGCAAGTATCTTCTCTTATTCAGTAGGATGCCTTCTCGTTTTGTTGATGGTTTCCTTTACTGTGCAAAAGCTTTTTATTTTGGTGTCATCCCAATCTTTGGGTTAATCTCTGTACACATTAGGACATTTAATACAAAGCAATTCCAATTTCCCCCAAAATACTACCTAGGACTTAAAACGGGGCAGTGCCAATCAACCAACCAAAGGAAATAGTGGACTTCCTTCCAGAGAGAACACCAAAGTTGCTACCAAAAGAGGAAGGAGCTCTTAACTGAAAAAGCAGAGTCAGGTAGCCAGTATCTCTTTCAAGATACAGGGAAAGTACAGAAATAGTTCCCTTGTAGGACTAATTCAACTCTGTAGCAGATCTCTTCACTGATAATCTATCAGACTCTCTACTAATAAGAATCAGATTTTTGGGATGCCTGGGTGGCTCGGTCGTTAAGCGTCTGCCTTCGGCTCAGGTCACGATCCCACGGTCTTGGGATCGAGCCCCGCGTCAGGCTCCCTGCTCAGCGAGAAGCCTGCTTCTCCTTCTCCCACTCCCCCTGCTTGTGTTCCCTCTCTCACTGTCTCTATCAAATAAATAAAATCTTAAAAAAAAAAAAGAATCAGATTTTCTACTAATAATCTACAACAGGATGTCAGTCATCAGTTTAATAAGCACCAAAAGGAGGCAGTATCTATTCCAAATAGTTTGTTGAAATGGCAGAAGACTATAAATAGATGGAAAATAACTGAGGAAGCAGCGGCAGAAACTGACAACATGCTTCCCCAGTGTATAAAAATGGCATATGTCCCGGAAGCTTTGATTTTATGCTTTCTTTGGTCTCGAGGACATTCGTAGTACATAGCTATCTAGCATTTCCTCACTAGTTTGGATTCATGGCTATTAGGTTATAAAATTTAACTTATGCCTAGTTCCCTACTAATTTAAAAAGTTTAAAAGCAAACATCTATATAATTACATTTTATAATAATTTCAACAAGAAAACATTACAGAATACATTAAAACAAAACGATTTAACAGAAAAGAAAGTAAAGCACAGAGCGTAGGCTAGCTCAAGAGAAGCAGCAGGGAGGACATGACCCTTGGGAAGGCAGTCTCATGCCCACAGTCCTTCTACCCCACTCAGCCACATAAGAACAGGCCGTGGGGGGGAACACTTCCTTACCAAGGTAAAGAGTCCACACAGCCTGTGTTGATCTTATCACCTTGTGTAAGAAGATATATCCCTGTTTCAGGCTCATTGTGTGCTCCTTTGTTCTGCTGAAGTGGGCACCTCACAGGCCCTCAGACGTGCCCCTAGCGTTCAGTATTTCAGTCTCCACAGGGGAGGTGTCAGCGTCCTTCTCCCACAGCATACGCGGAGTTGGTGCAGGCCATTTGTCCTGCACTGGCTGCCAGGGGACCTGCTGGCCAGGGGGGACCAAAGCACACTGTTAGAGCTGATCTTGTTCTGCCCCTTCTATACTTGAGTAAAAGCATTGTTTCATCTAGTGCTTGACTGTGTTCTGTTTTCCTTGGCGACTCTGACATGAAGATGCTGTAGACAGGAGTGTCTGGACTTCTATTCCTGGGGGCTGGCACAATGATGAGCTTTGCTATCCTCCATATAGTTGGAGTCTTCTGGCATTGGTAACCGGTGCAGTGTTCGGATTAACAGTAACGGCAAAAGTCATCCCTCCCTCTTTTGTCTATTTGATTAACTTTTCTAAGTATCATTGTAGTTCTCAAAGTATGGTCCATGAATCATTAGGGGTTCCCAAAACTTTTCTGTGGGGTCGACAATGTCAAAATGACTTTCATAATACAGATATCCCTCATTATCTGAAAGCAGAGCGTTCCTATGAAACCTTCCATTAGGCAAAATGGGGTAAAGCGAAGAAACGATTACCATTAATTTATACAAAAAAGGTTCTAAGCGTTCCCAGACCCAGTAAAACCCTCTTAGGCTTTTCTGATACCTTGCAACACATCTTGCCAATGGATGCACAAAATAAATTGAGATAAGGCACAAACGCTCACAGACACAGTTCAAAGCTATAGCGGCTCCGCACTGAGATGGCGAGGATAGTTCCTGGGGAAAGCGCTTGGCAGTGCCGCCCTCCCTACTTGGGGAGTATAGCTGCTTGCTGCAAAACAGATGCTGAACACTATTTTTGCTTTACGTAAAAGTGGAAATCCTCTATGGCTTTCTTTCAGTTAGTGAGGAAAGAATATATAACGTAGGTCTTTCATAAATGCAAGGTGGCATAATGCAAACTTTCAAAAATCAGGGGATACCTGTAATACCAAGATGCTGTCTGCTTTTGGCTGTGCTGATGTTGTACTGATGGCACAAAATCAAAGGTGGTAGAACTGCTGGCACCTTAGTATAAATCAAGTGGCACCAAACTGTACAAGCAATTCTCGTATTCTTCACCAGTTTTAATTCACAGTAAACAGACTGTAACTCTATTGAGATATGTCTTTAACTCTACAAGATTAGGACATATATTCAAACATAGATTAAAAGGAGACAATGTAATACATACACTAGAAAATCATTTTCTACTCCTACACACTTTGATTATACCTAATTGTATCAAACTGCCAGAAATTATGCAAACGACAAGACGCTAATCATACGGTTGCACTAAGACATGCAGGTGCCATTACTGTTCGTGTCTAAAATACAATTTGCCGGATATCATTGAAGACGAATGAATAAGAACAGCAATAACAACCAAAAGAAATGCTCTAAACGTACCAGTGAAATTACTGTGCAGATTTAAATAAGTTATCATCATGAGAAGTCTCCTGTGATTACGTACATGTTCAGCTTCACAGAAAGCTAAACATTCTGGACACTAAAAAATACTATGATGACTGATTCCTTTTCTTGGTGATTGATTCCTATGCAGCCCCCCAAATCATTTTGTGTCAAGAAAACTTTTTCCGTATCAAGCACTCCAACCAGCATGTGAAATTTTAGGTGTCCTCCCTTTGAGTTCTATTCAGTCATTTGTCAATTACAATAGAAATGGACAAATCCAAAAAGTCTCTTTTGACATTCACAGTGTAAGTACACTTTGGTCTAAGATACCAGGCTATATAGAAGGCTTCTTTCATCATAACATTTTAACAGGTGAATTCTTGTCATTTCTTCCTTCTTTTCTGCCTTTTTCAATTCTGTTTGGAAACTACTTTGGACACTTAATTGTACCAAGGTTTTGAGATTATATACTATAAACTCTTTATAAACCAACAGTTGTAAAGCACTCAGACTAGGTCTTTTATCTTTCCAACCTGATTTTAGCTCAGAGGATATTAGCCACAGAGAGAAAAGCCCTTTAGCAGGAATTGTCCAGCTTCTTCAAATAGTGTGCTTGCTTCACGTGTGTGGGGTACATGAGGACTGTTGTTTTGACCACCTGGGTTTAGAATCAGCACACAGAAGTCGGGTTTGGGCGTACTCTACACTGATAACAGAAAAGGTATCTTTCTCAAATTTTCTTTGTTTTCTGACTAATCTACACTCTAAAATTGTTGATGTTTCATCTGAGTCAAAATTTATTTCTAGTTCAAAACTGTAATGCCACCCTATCCTTTAGAAGAAAATTAAAATGTGGTTCTTGAGGTTTTTCTTTGTGCTGCTGGTAAACTAGCAAATCTTGCACCTTATATCTAATGAAAGTATTTCAACCAGTTGCAACTTGAGCTTCAAAGTCCTTCCCTAGGGAAGAAAAAGGATTGGGCATTATGCTTTCCTCTGATAATTGTCAGGATCACATGAAATTTACTTGAATTTAAATTTGAATTCATTAACAACACAGACCAAATAGAAAAAAAAACAAAAACAGAGAAATGAATGTATGAGAAGGCATTTTAAATGACTGGTGTTAAATTCTTTTGTTCTCACAGTTTTATTGAGATATAATTAACATACCGAAGGGCTAATGTTAAATCTTTACTACAAGGCATAAAATTTTAAAAATAATCTATCGTGTGCGGTGCCTGGGTTGCTCAGTCGGTTAAGTGTCCAACTCTAGATTTCAGCTCAGGTCATGATCTCAGAGTCATGAGATTGAGCCCTCTGTTGGGCTCTGCACTCCGTGCAGAGTCTGCTTGAGATTCTCTCCTTCTCCCTCTGCCCCTCCCCTGCTCGTGTGCTCTCTGTCGCTCTCTCATAAATAAAAACTAACTAAATAAATAGATAAATAAAAATCTTTTAAAAATAATCTATTATGAATGTGGAGGGAATAATGTTGCTGAAATGACATCTAGTTATCTCTGATTCCACCCAGTAACACAATGATACACTTAGAACATATACAGGTCTATCTCACAAATTTGCTAGCTGAGAGGTTTTTTTTTATAGATTTATTTTTTAGAGCATTTTAGGGTTGCAGAGAAACTGAACAGAAAGTACAGTATCAATATATACAGTAGTTTCTCCTTACCTGCAAAGAATACGTTCCAAGACCCAACAGTGGATGCCTGTAACCTCAGATAGTACTGAACCCTGTATATACTGTTTTTTCCTATACATACATACACCCCTATGATAAAACTTAATTCATAAATTAGACACAGTAAGAAATTAACAATTACAATATATTATAATAAAAGCTATGTGAATGTGGTCTCTCTCTCAAAATACCTTATTGTACTGTACTCACCCTTCTTCTTGTGATGACGTTTGATGATAAAATATCCATGTGATGAGATGAAGTGAAGTGAATGATGTAGGCATTGTGACAGTGCTAGGCTACAACTGACCTTCTGAAGATATATCAGAAGGAGGATCATCTGTTTCTGAACCGTGGTTGACCATAGGTAACTGAAACTGTAGAAAGTGAAACCATGAATGAAGGGGTGGGGAGGACTACTGTACTCTCTCTCCCTCCCACCCTCAGTTTCCCCTATTATTAACATCTTGCATTGGTGTGGTACAGTCTTTATAATTAATGAACCAAAATTGATGAATTATTAACTAAAGTCCATAGTTTACATTAGGCTTCACTCTCAGTGTTGTACATTCTAAAGGTATGGACAAACATATAATGATGTGTATCCATCATTATAGTATCATACTATGCCATGACTTCTTTCATATACTAAGATTTCTTTCACTTAGCAATGTGCAGGTAAGATTCCTCCATGTCTTTTCATGGCTTGATAGTTCATTTCTTTCTATCACTGAATAGTATTCCAATAGTATCACATTCCATTGTATGGATGTACCACAGTTTATCCATTTACCTACTTAAAAACATAGCCAAAGAAGAACATAGCCTATTGAAGAGCATAGCATACAGTACATACAGATGTCTATTTCACAAATTGCTGCAATTAAAATTTTTTTAAATACAAAGTGCTTTAAATTCAAGGTAGATTTATTAAATTTTAAAAATTTTAGTGAAATGAAATTTCATGAATGAATGAAATGAATTTAACGAAAAATTAAATCACAATGTATTGTTGAGCCTCTAACACATGGAAATATAACATATTTGCTAAAGGAGGTGGGTAGGAGAAAAGCTGTACTGGGCTAAAGAAATTACTCCGAATGGTAACATGAACTCACAAAGACAATAAATGAAGAGAACCAGAAATCATAAATAAGAAGGTCAAGGTCAGGGATGCCTGGCTCCCTCAGTTGGTAGAGCATGTGACTCTTGATCTTGAGGTTGTAAGTTTGAGCCCCACGTTGGGTGTAGAGGTTAAAAATAAAATCTTAAAAAAGAAAAAGTCAAGGTCAATATAACAAAAGCTATAAATATGTATATACTTGCTCTCTTTCTTTCAGCTTCTTTAAAAGATATAATCATTGTAACAATATATTGTTGGGTTTGTAACATCTATATATACAATGTGTATAACAATTATACCACAAAAATGCAGAGAAATGGAATAAAACTACATTAGAGTGAGGTTTTTAACCTCATTGCAATTAAGTTAGCATAAAACTAAAGCTGAGTCTAGTAAATTAAGATGTTTATGGCAAGCCCTAAAGCAACCACTAAAAAATGCTTTAAAAAAGTGAAAAAAAAAAAAAACACCTATGAATAAACTTAACCAAGGAGGTGAAAGACTTGTACTCTGAAAACTAAAAAACATTGATGAAAGAAATTAAAGATGACACAAATAAAAAGAAAGGTATTCTATGCTCATGGATTGTAAGAACCAATATTGTTAAAATGTCCATAACACACAAAGCAATCTATAGATTCAATGCAATCCCTACCAAAATACCAACAGCATTTTTCACAGAACTAGAGCAAATAATACTAAAACTTGTGTGGAAACACAAATGGTCCTGAATAACCAGAGCAACCTTGAGAAAGAACAAACCTGGAGGTATCATAATTCCAGATTTCAAGTTATACTACAAAGCTATGTAATCAAAACAGTATGGTACTATCACAAAAATAGACAAATAGATCAGTAAAACAAAATAAAGAGCCCAGGAATAAACCCATGCTTATACGGTAAATTAATCTATGACAAAGGAGACAAGAATATACAGCAGAGAAAAGACAGTCTCTTTAACAAATGGTGCTGGGAAAACTGGACATTCAAAAGAATGAAACTGGAACACTATCTTACACCATACACAAAAATAAACTCAAAATGGATTAAAGACCTAAATGTGAGACATGAAGCCATAAAACTCCTAGAAGAAAACACAGGCAGTAATTTCTTTGACATCAGCCATCACAAAATTTTGCTAAATATGTCTCTTTAGGCAACAGAAATAAAAAGCAAAATTAAACTATTGAGACTATACCAAAAGAAACAGCTTTTACATAGCAAAGGAAACCATCAACAAAATCACAAGGCAACCTAGTGAATGGGAAAAGATATTTGCAAATGATATGTCTGATAAGGAGTTAATATCCAAAATATATAAAGAACTCAAACAACTCAACACCAAAACAAATGAACAAATAATCTGATTAAAAACGGGCAGAGCACCTAAATAGATATTTTTCCAAAAAAGACACACAAATGGCCAATAGACACATGAAAAGATACTCAACATTACTAATCACTAGGAAAATGCATATCAAAACCACAATGAGATATCACCTTACACTTGTTAGAATGGCTTGAATCAAATAGACAAGAAATAGTAAGTGTTGGCAAGGATGTAGAGAAAAAGAAACCTTTGCACACTGATGGTGAGAATGTATATTGTTGCAGCCACTGTAGAAAACATTAAGGAGGTTCCTCTTAAGATTAAAAATTACAAATAGAATGATCCAGTAATTCCACTACTGAGTATTTATCCAAAGAAAATTAAAACACTAATTTAAAAAAGATACAAGCAGGGATGCCTGGGTGGCTCAGTCAGTTAAACATCCAACTCTTGGTTTCTGCTCAGGTCATGATCTCATAGGTGCTGAGATCAAGCCTAGCACCAGGCTCCACGCTCAGCGGGGAGTCTGCTTTAAGACTCTCTCCCTCTGCCCCTCCCACACATGCTTTCTCTTTCTCTCTCTCTCTCTAAAATAAATATATCTTAAAAAAAAAGATACATGCACCCCTATCATTATTTACAATAGCCAAGATATGGAAGCAACACAAGTGTCCATCCGTAGATGAATAAAGACAATGTGGTACACATATACAGTGGAATATTATTCAGCCATATAAAAGGATGAGATCTTGTCACTCACAACAACATGAATGGACCTAGAGGGTATAATGTTAAGTGAAATAAGTCAGAGAGACAAAGACAAATACCATATGATTTCATTCATATGCGAAATATAAGAAACAAAACAAATAAAGAAAAAAAGAGACAAAAAAATAGACCCTTAAATACAGAGAAAAACTGGTGGTTGCCAGAAGGGATGTGGACAGATGGGTGAAATAGATCAAGGAGGTTAACAGTACACCTATCATGATGAACACTGAATAATGTAGAGAATTGCTGAATCATTATATAGTATGTCTGAAACAAATATAACACTGTATGTTAATTATACTTCAACTTAAAAAAAAGGAGGAGAAAATGTGAACAAAAATCATTAAAGAAAGTAACTGCTCCATTAGGAAATAGTCACCTGATGCAAAATAAAGCAGTAAAAGAGGGATAGAGGAACAAAAAACACATTAGACTATAGGAAACAAAGTAACATGGCAGACATAAATCCATCTTTACCAATAACATTGAATGCAAATGAATTAAGCATTCTAATCAAAAGGCAGAGATCATTAGACTAGACTAAAAAGATCCAAGTATGTGCTGTCTATAGGAGACACTACAACAATGATCTCTCATGCAAGCATGAACCACTGGACAGCTGGAATTGTTGTATAATATGAGACAAAGTAAACTAAAATTTTTTAAAAAGTTACTGGAGGGACATTTGGTAATGATAAAGGTGTCAATCCAAATGGAAAAGGTTTGTAAACATGAATGCATCTAATGAGAGAAGTGAAAAGAGAAACAAGTAACTCAACAATAATTGAAGTTTTTAAGACCTCACTTCCAATTAGACATCTAACAGACTCCAAAGTATGATCTGACTAAAACAGAACTCTTCTTTCCCCCCACTTAAAATCTGTTCCTCCTTCAGTCTCTATCTCTGTAAGCAGCAACTGCATCCATCCAATTGCTCAAGCCACAAACCTCTAAGTTGCTGTCTCTTGCACCCCACATCCAATGAATCATTGAATTCTATAGCTTGTCCTTTCAAAATATATTCAGGATCCAGCCACTTTTTCCATTTCCACCCTGGTTGAAACCACCACCATCACTCACGAGGATTACTGAATTACACTCCTAACTGGATTCCATCTTTCCCTTTCTGGTGCCCTGCTGTCTATCTCCATACATCAGCCAAATGAACCCTCCAAAACAAATTAAATCAGGTCATTCCTCAACACTGAACTTATTCCATAAATTCGAAATGAAATCTAAATTCTAAAACCTCCCTTTCCAGCTTTTTTCCTACTCCTTAATCACTGTACTCTCTTCACACTGAACACTTTATGATGCAATTCTTAAAAATAACAATGTAGGTATATATGTATAAAAGGTGAGAAAGAATAGGCCCTACCATAAAACATGAATATTTATAAATTATAGCCAAATATAACTTTTATTGCAAAAAAGTATTTCTAACTTATGTTTTTATGAATAATTTATATAGTAAAATATATAAAAAGCCTATGTATAAAACCCCTTAGACCCAGTGTGGTGATAGTATTTAACCATATACAAAATCTGGGAGTAAACCATGCATGTTACCAAAAAAATCAGAATAAAAGAAATTTAAAAATACAAAAATCGAAAAAAACTTTACATGTAGAAATAGTTAGTTGGTATTTACTAATATATGATCCAGGCATTTTCATTCATTATTTCAATTAATTCCCATAATAACCCTTGTGATGAGAACTATTACCCTCATGTTACTGATGTGTAAAATGAGGCTCAGAAAGGTTAAATAAGTTGCTTGGTAGAGCGGTGAAGCCCAAGTCAACTCCCCTTGAATGGTCACGTTCTAAATACTATTCTAAATATCGCTTCATCATAGTCATATACAATAGTGCAAAACTGAAATGACATACACATCCACCAACAAAGGAAAAAAGAGACATCACCTGGTTATAAAAATGTTTACTGAAACTAGAATTATGTAAAAATAGATGGGTGTGTTACATGAAAAAGCCAACTATCGCATTCTACTCATGAGTACAAGAAAACTTAGTATTTCATATGGAAATAAGTCAAACCAAGCCAATATATTAATGTTGGTTCAGTTTGAACAATAGAACTCTAGGTGGTTTTGTTTGTTTTCTTTTGCTTTTTGTATTTTCCAGATTTTCGTGAATGCTTCAGAACTGTTTTTAAAACAACAAAAAACTAAATTTCATGGAACAAAAGTCAAAGTTCTTGATTAGTAATAAAAGAAAATTCAGTCTCAATGTCTTCCAGCTACGGATTCGAAATCTAGATCTAAACTAGATAAAACCTTAAGTATTATCTAAAAGGCGATCTACATTCTTTTAACTGACATCTGAGAACTCTCCATGGACCAGGAGTTTTTTTCAAAGGATTTTATGATACTCTTTATTTTGTTTGTAGCCTACGTTAAGATGAGCTAAATTAAGAGCTTATCGGGATTGATGACTATGTAGCTTAGGTGGTCCAAACGTTAATAATCTCTTTTCATAGGAGGAACATAATTCAAAAGCACTTTCAAACTACCCCTGGAGTGTGTATCTTGCACGAAAGTAATAATACTTAAAAGGAAGCAAAGATGGTTAAAAAAAAGTCAAAAATGCATGCTTGTTCTCAAAACCTTGTCTCCGGGCCAGAACACTTTTTTGGTATTGTTTGGTAGTGAGGCTCCAAGCGTTGTGGGTTTTACGCTCCCTGTCTGCAAAAGAGAGTCAACGTCCGCTTTTTTTGAATTCGGCTTTTCGCGGCGGTCAGCAAAGCGTGCCAGGTCCCCCCGGCCACAGGCCGCGGATTTCGGACCTACTTACTACTAGTCGGGCCGGCCCTGCGGCTCCGGAAAACCGCCTCAGCTCTAAAGGTGGCAAGAGCGGCGAAACTGACAGGGGCAAAAGAGCGCGGGCTCAGGGCCCGAAGGAGTAGCGCAAAGGCTGGGCGGCTCCGCCAGGCGCGACGGAAATGTACTGACCATAGAAAACCAGCTCTCAACCTACAACCGCAGCTACAGAAAAGCTACCGCCAGCGGCGGCGGGCCGCTGCCTCCCTCAGGCACGCCCACCCCTTTCGCCAGACGCACGCATGCACGCACGTACGCACGCACGAGCGCGCTTCTCTGGGCGCGCGGACGGAGTGCCCACGGTCGGGAAGCGCGTGCTCGCCGAGGCCCCGCCTGTTCAGGGACTTCCGGCCGGCGGGTTCAGCCGCTATACTGTCCCTCCCGCGCGGGTCGGGTCTAGCTGTGTCTGCACGTTTTCGGTGCAGCGGTTCCCAAACTCTGGGAGGAAAAGCAGAAGAGTGAAAACCTGGACTTAAGTTTCTTTTAATAAACGTTTGCTGACTTATTTAAAGTAGTACATGATGTTTGCCTTCATTTTAACTCCGCCTTCCCCAAACCCCATTCTTCCAAAACTACAACACAGTTTTGGGTGAATCCTTAACAAATCCCTCCTAGTGCGGTCCGAACTGGTAGTAACTGTGCAAGGGAAAGCGAATTGGTGAGAAAATCTTAAAGGAAATTTGCCAGCATCATTTTCTGAAATGTTTTGTTTTTGTTTTTACTATGCTCTTTTTAAAAAATTTGAAGGGTTTGCCCAAGTCTAAATTTGAGCCAGTCATAATGTGGCTTCAAACCTGAACAACTTAGCGTCTATTCTCCCCACCTATCCTCCCTTAACCACACTCGTACGGCACGGTGAGCATTGTCAAATCATTTGAAACTAATAAAACATTACATGTCAATTACACTTAAATTAAGAAATTTTTTAGAATCAAACAGCAGAGGTGACAAAGGAGATAATATTGTGGTTGAGGAAATTGAGATTTGCCTATGAGCTTTCAGCAATAAGCTACTCAGCATTAAGGAAGAGACCCGGGGAAAATAAGGTATATCTGGATGCCCATCCATTGCTCTTTCCATTACCTTTAACTGAAAACACATTTGAATATCAAAGAGCTGTGTAGGTGGGTGCTCAATAAGTAGATGCTAAACAAATGACATTTCTGTGGGAAGCAGCAGAGTATGGAAAGAGCACAGACAGGAGTTAGATTTCATTTCATATCCTGGCTTGGCAATTGGGAACTAAGTCATCATAAGTTTCTTTACCTCCTGGTGCCAGTGTGCTAGGCTTCTTTTGCCCTAACGTATATTCTACTTTATATCCAAGATGAGATCTCTTGCAGGTTTGTACTTATTTCCAAGAATAAATCTGAAATAGGTTTGTACATACATAACTATGTTCATCTATTTTAATTTTAAATTTTATTTTAAATATTTTTTGTTATTTTAATAACATTTGAGCCAATCTGGATACAATGACACATGGCCTTGCCTTCATGGGGGCTGGGGCAGAGAATATAATAAACCATAAATATAAGAATAAATTCATGAATTCATACTACTTTTGAAAAGATACATAGAGATGAGAATCTAGAGGCAGAAACAATTAGAACTCTGAAATCCCAACCTACACACTATTAGTAAATAATAGATATAAACCATCTTTAACATACTTCCGAAAACTTTTTCCTATGAAAAAAGTCTTCCAAGTTATTATACCTGAATCTCATTGTTAAGGAGAAAGAGAAAAATCCTTCACAAAGAAAGCAATGCAACTAAGGACCATATAAAGAAATGCTACAGTGGAGTCAGGGGAGGAGAGGGAATCCCCAAAAATCAGTGTTAGTGTTCCATATTAATAGAGTCCACGAAGGTAAAACGTTTAACATTTTAAACACGTTTAGGATTAAGCCAACGAGGGACTCATTTTGTAAGAA
The DNA here is from genome assembly GCF_054177405.1 of Leptonychotes weddellii. Taxonomy (NCBI): domain Eukaryota; kingdom Metazoa; phylum Chordata; class Mammalia; order Carnivora; family Phocidae; genus Leptonychotes; species Leptonychotes weddellii. The sequence goes on along the minus strand of NC_138376.1, from coordinate 19,176,024 downwards.
TATTTGTATATCTTCCCCTCTGAAAACCAAGATACATAGCAAGCCCAGATATTCTGAGGTCAAATTTCTATGGTGAAACCAAACTCAGTTGATTACAAGAATGAAAGCGATCGTCACCCTGATTTCAGGTTCCAGAGTATAAAGAAAGATATTTTTGAAAGAGAACGAATATACAAACCTACGTGGTGTTAAAAGATCTCCAAGAACCAGTAAATATTTTCTCATAAAATATTTCATTTAATCGATTACTGTAGAATTCATTATAGAAAAACAAAATCACATAAAGTGATTTGGACCAAAAATATTACTGAACCAGCAAACCTAACGACTCCCGAATCGTTACCCCTAAATTAAGCAAAAGCTGAAAGGAAATGCAAAAGTTTCAAATAAATGTATTAATAATAATTCCGTATTAAAAGACATTTACGTTCTAGATACAGTCCTAACCTCCCAGTATTCTCAAAATGTCTTTCTACAAACTTTCCCTTAATGCCACTTCAGATTGGGTTATCTATCCAGTAATAAGGCATTTACTATGCCTCCTACTCAGCCCAGCAGCAAAATCATCATCTTGTCCTAGTCTGAAAATTAACTCAACTTGTGGGTCCCTCAGTGAAACTAGTTCTCGGAACCGCACACAAAATACCGGTATCTGACTCCCTCTGTCCCTTCTTTAGCAAGTTTTCAGAACCAAATGTTCGGTGCCAACATCCACTAGCGGGTAAGCCTAAGTCACTCACCCCTAAACCCTTAGCAGGTGCCGTCTATACCTCCTCACGCCCAACCCCCGCCCCGGAAGTTGCGTCATGGCGCTCGTGCGCCATGTCCCCGGATGCACTTCTATATCCGGATTCTTAGAGCGGACTCAGAGCTCCACGGTTCCCTACGCGGTTAGCACATGCGCGACGGCTCTGCTCCCTCTTCTTCCACTTCCACTACCTTATACCGTCCGGGAAGCCGCCGCCACCGCCGCCGAGGAGTCAGGAAGTTCAAGATGGCCGCCGCGGAGACTCTGTCGGTGCGGGAACAGCCAGAGTAAGTAGTCTCTGTGAGCGGTGCGGAAGGCCGGCGCCCAGGAGGCCGCCGAGTGGGAAACCGCGGAGACCTGCATGGGCGGGCGGGAAAGTTCAGGCCTAACGGCGAGAGCCAAACTTTCTCTTTCCCCGCGCGATACGTTGTTGGGCGGGCGGGCGGGCGGCCTTCGAGCTTCGCTCTCCCGGAGGCCGCGGCTGTTGGGTCGAAGGCGGCCGCGGCCTGCCGCGCGTCGTTGCCCTGGGAGGCGTACGCGCGAGCGGCCTCTACAGGTCCCGTGCGCGAGGCGGCTGCCGCGACTGTGCGGTCGCGCCTTAGTATTTCTCCCTCTGGGACCGAGCCGAGCTCCCTGGCTGCAGCACTCAGTGCATCGGTTTGGGGCACCCGAGGAGCAGTGGCGGGAGAGGGGCAAGCCGTAAGACTTTCTGCCGTCGTCCTGCTGCTGGTGTCAGTTTTAGGACCTGAAAGCAGGGAGGAGAAGGGATGTAGGGCTAACCTCTTTGACCATCCCAGAGCTATATAATAGTTTGTCGCTAACGGGGTACTTCATTTCCCCATCTCTGTGCTCTTAACTCCAGGATCATTCGATCTATTTTTTTCCCCCTCTGCCTATTGGCAGCTTATTTGCCAACTTGCAAACTTGAGGCAAAGTAAGATCAAGTTCTTGGTTTTGAGGCCTGACATTTTTGGCCTGAGTTTGTAGGGCTTCTTTGGGAGTACAAGGGGAAGAAGTAGTAGCTACTTCCAAACCCAAGCACTTTATGTCTATAATTAAGCTAACGTAAGAACCGATGCGGCCAAGTGAAAACATAACTTGTATATGCTGCAAAGTCTAATCGTTGCTTAAAAGCAGTATTTTGTTCTCCTGTTCATGTTGGGAAAACTCAAACAAGAACCCAAAATAGAGAGTGCATTTTAAAACAGAATTCATAGAGCGATCGTTTTGTGCATCAGCATTATCTGATTTTTTTAAAAATCCGTTTTAGGAAAGAGATACAGTCTCCCAGCAACTAGGGACTGAGAGGAGAAATTTTTACTACCAGGCGCCCCAGCACTTCATTGCTATGCATTCAGTTCTGGACTCCTCAATCATTTGCTTTACTCAGAAAATTAAATTAAGTTGAAATTAAGGGCTTTTGAAGACTGCTCTGTTATCTTCACAAATTGACTTAGAAGAGAGCAGATGGATTCTAAAGTTTTAACTAGACTTCACCTCCTTTTGTTTCTCATCGAGTTCACAGTGTGGCACGTTCCAGTATTTATGCCAGTACAATACAAATGTTATGCAGCTGTTTTTTCTAGCAATCTCTTCAAAGTTCTGTTCATGTCCATTTATTTGATTTCAGGGACTGTTCAGATTAATTTTGAGGAGTGCTGGGATCATATTTATATGCATATTCAAATACTAGACTTGATAATCAGCATTTATTTATGCCTTTGCAACATGAATGCCCCTGAAATAGTCTTTAATTCTACCTCGCCTCCTCACAGGACTCTTGGTATAAATGGAGTATTTGGTCTGTTAAGTGTCCCACTTAAAATGTTTAACAAAGATAAATTTTGTATGAAAGCAAGTACTGTGCGCTGCTCATAGTGAGTGCTGGAATATAGTGTCTGAACAGTTCTTTAGAGGACACTGAGTAGTTTACAATTGTATGAACTCTATTCGAAGTGGAACATTTGGGACGAAATAAAAAGTTAAGTTCCCTGAAGGCTTTTTAGTGGCTTTTACGTTTGTCCTTTAGCCTTCTTTAGTTCAGCCTCTGATGGTTTTAAACATTTAAATTTTTATCGGCATTCACTTATTTGCACTTACAAGTACCAGATACTGTTCAAAGCACTGAACAAATATTTTATCCTTATAACGACCCTATGGAGGTAGATGCTGTTATTTTCTATATTTTACAAATGGTTAAACTGAAGCACAGAGAAATTAACTTACCCAAGGTCACACTAAGTGACAAACCCAGGATTTAAACCCAGGTAGTCTAATTCTAGAGCCCTGCTCCTAACTATTGTACTGTGTACTCGCCCACTATACATTGTGGCTCCTTTTAAAAATAGCCTTTAAGGTTTGAAATCCTTTTTATTGACTTCCAGTGTCCCAGAAAGGTCCCTTTTTTTTGATGTGACAGTTCTAATTCTTTGAAGCTTAATTTTCCACACCCGATTTGGAAAAGGAGGGATGGAGGAGTTCATTTTAAGACTAGTTGGTCTTTTGAATCCATTCTTATTTTTACATCTACATTAATTCTGTATTAAAGTAGTTGAAGTTGTCAGAGAAACAGGCTTAATTACTTTCTTTGTAAAGAAGAGAATGCTCACCATTCTGTTTCCAGAGCATAAATTGAATGCCTCCCAGATAAAATGTCATTAAGAGTATTCTTTTTAAAAATTTGAAAGACGAAGTTAAAATAACACTAGTGGTTCGTAATCAGTCTTTATTTTAAAGTTGTTTCATTGTGCCAGATGCCCAGAGACCCTTCTTTGAAGGAGGAAACTTATACGTTGCATTTAACAAAATAAATGATAACACTCCTAACACTTCCATATAGTCTGCACTTCAAATCAGCTTCATTTCCAAATAATGTGATTTGAAGGATATTACTCAATTCTCAGTAAGTACTGTTTTATGACAGTCTTGTTGTAGACAATTTTAAATGTTGGTTTAAACATAGACCTGCTAAATGTGTAAATTGTAAAGTGTTAAATTGCAGAACGTAAATGTTAAAATGTAAATTTACATATATGGAACTTAATACCTGTATTTATTATAAACATGAACTATGCAAGAAGACTATGAAGTTTCTTATCAGGGTAGCTTTCCGTAAAGTTTTAGAAGAAAGTTGTTGATGATGAACCTAAATTAGCTGTTTTAGCACAAGCTTGTTACGTGTAATATGCCATCAATTCATTGAGTTCACGATTTCCTGATGTACCTAGTCAGACTTCAGTTGGTATTTTCTATGGAATTTGCATTGAGAGAGCAACTTGAGGAGGGTGAAGGTCTACTAACCCCAGTGTAGGAGAACTCTAGAATTATTAAGGTTAAACTAATAGGCCCTAAGTGCTTATAGCATCTTTATCAGTAGTGTAGTCATTTCTTTAGATAACATTCATTAAGTTACGTTAGAAACTAGGGACACTCATGGAAATAACTCAAGTGACACTGGACATCTTGATGTAGCTTCTAATTCTCAGAAGCTTTAGGAGCTAGGTTTTCTTTTGAAGGGAATTACTTCCTCTGTGGGTAAACTCTTAAGAATTTTGATTTGCAATTTCTTGAAGACTTGTAAATTGTAGAAAGCACTAGAAAAGAGTTCAAAGAGTAGATTTTTCTTGGGGAGGGAGGTAATTAAATTTAAATCATTTTGGGGCACTGCATTCACCAGATAGGTGTATGCACTGTGTGAGGCACTGGAGATAGAACCGAGCAAAAACAAAATGGTTCCTGTCAAGAGATGAGTGTAGTATAGCCAGTAAGCACAGCTGTAGTCTGATGAATACAATTTTTATGTGTTACTCTATATAAATCATTTATTGACACAACAAATTACTTATTGAGTATCTGCTTACTATAGGTTAGAAAGTTTACTAGGCCTTAGGGATAGAGCAGTGAACTAAATAAATTAAAATTCTGCTCTCATAGGGCATGTGTTACAATACGGAGAGACAAACAAGAATTAGGTGGTGGCAGTTACTTTAGAGAAAAAAAATAAGCAGAGAAAGGGGATATGTGGTAGGGTGAGGGTTGTGATTAAAATGAATTGGTGAGGAAAATTTGACTGAGAAAGTAATTTAAGCAAAGACCTGAGGCTAGGCAAAGGAACCAGCAATGTATATGTTTGGGAAAAGCATTCCAGGTGGAGAAACAGCAAGTACAAGTACCAAGGCCCTGAAGTAGGGTTTACCTATTGTTTAAGGGGAGCGGTGTGGCTAAAGCATGGTAAGTGTGGGAGGAAAGTAGTAAGATCAGTGTGTTGGGGAGGTTGGGCAGATAGTATGGGGCCTTGTAAACAATTTTGGTTTTTATTCTCAATGTGATAGGAAGCAATAATCAAGTTTCACACAGAGTAGTGATATGATCTGACATTTTAAAAGCATCTTCAATCAAATGGAAGAGCTCTTGACTGACTTGGAATGTAATACTAGCCTTCTCACTAGCTTGATGTGTGTTTGACCGAAGGCAGGACCCTTAAACTTCCTTGAAACTTAGTCTCCTCTGTCCTGGAGACTTAGTATTTCTTCAGTACTTTGTGTGGTAGCCTTTTATATATGAACTTATTGCTACAACAAGCCTGTGATTTATCAATACTGTTATTTCCCCAGTTTGTACAGTTGAGAAAACTGAAGCTTGGAGGAGCGACTTGCTTAAGGTTAGACTAGGTGTGTCATGTTGGAAACACCATTTGAACAAGGTAGTTTGACTCAATCCATGCTCTTTGACCATATTACTGAAAATAACATTCTTAGTATCAGCCCTGACAGCTCCACAGTGTCATGGTGAGTAAATATTAATCCAGTTTCTGAGGAAGAATAATCTCTTACTTTTGAGGCGCTTGGTTTGTGCTAGGCACTATTATGAGCCTTAATAACATCTGTTAACAACCATGCAATCCTTACAGTTTGCTTTGAGGTAGGTACTATTTTCTCCAGTTTGTAGATGAGGTGCCTGCAGACTTGAGGCCACACAACTAGTATTGAAATCAGGATTTGAAACCAGATAGTCTGGCTGTGGAGACTGGTTCCTAAAGACACATTAGAGGATCTTTAGATAGTTTGAGTTTTAGCTTATTGACTAGAATTTTGTACTTTGGGCACTGAGATTTTATATGCCTGAAAATCATTGTCGGCCTTTAAACAGGTTCTCCATACTTGTCTTCATATCTTGAATTAGCCTAATTCAGTTTTTCTCACACGTTTCCCCCTATAAGTCGAGTTTCGGCGGGGGGGAAAAAAAACCTATACTACCACTTTCTAGGTTGTGTGATGGGAGATTTCAGGGTAAGGGAAGTGGTTACCTATATGAGGATATAGCCTATATAAGGAACAAAGTTGAAAAGTCTTTGTATTGGGGCACCTGGGTGGTTCAGTCGGTTAAGCGTCCGACTCTTGGTTGCAGCTCAGGTCGTGATTTCAGGGTCCTGGCACGAGCCCCATATAAGTCCCCGTGCTCAGCGGGGAGTCTGCTTGAGGATTCTCTCTCTCTCTCTCCCCCTCCTGCTGCCTCTCCCTGCGGGTGCGCTCACATTCTCTCTCTGTCAAATAAAAACCTTAAAAAAAAAAGAAAGAAAAAGAAATGTCTTTGTGTATTCTACTTAAATCTGTGGTTTCCCCCCTCTTCCCACCATAATAGAACCATGTTGTTTGTTTTTGTTTTTTTTTTTTCACATAAAGATATTACACTTTCTTTTTCTAAGTCTTTGAGAAAATTTGATGATCCAGAGAACCCTGGAAAGCCTCTTTGCAAAGCCTCTTTTCTCCACCGGTGCCAAAAGTTCAGTTGCAGCTTCTGCAACCATTCGGTATGGTCAGGGGGGATTTATTTTTTCCCAACAGAGAAGAACAACCATTAGCAGCCTTCTATTTTTGATGTCTCGCCCAACTGTGAGGAATGTGCTAGTTTTTAATTCATGTTGATTCCTGTAAGCATTTGACTGTCTCAAGTATTTCCCCCAGAACTTTTTCAGGAAATGGAAGTCATTTGGCTGATATTTGCTTCGTGACTCCAGGTTCCTTAATTTATTGGACAGAGATAGTAATTTATTTTAAGGACAAAGTGATGAAGTGGGGAAATTTATAAAGCTAAATATTATATATTTTATTTTTCATACGTGTTTGAAGTGCAAGTCTGTGGAAATTCCATTTGTAGGACCAAGTTGACATGCCCATCTTAACATTGTATGCTACAAGAACTCTTCTGATGACGGAATTTTGATTAAAGTGCACTGGAAGATGCAAATATATATATATATTCTGTCGTCTTTGTTATATATTTATTTTTTGTTTGTTTATTTATTCTGTCGTCTTTGTTCCCCATTAGAGAGAAGTCAGTCCAAACTAAAACCTCTCAACCAGAAGATACAGCTTTCTCTGCAGCTGTCTTCAGTACTTTCTTCTTTCTCACAGTCCACAGTACCAAAATGGAGATTGGCAGTCTGACAAAAATTTAAATTTCCTGCCATGTGGTAGTTGTATGTTCTTCATGTTCTCCACACCACCTCATTGTTATCAACTAAGAACTTTTCATAAATACCTCTAGTATGTCACCTCCCTCCTCAGCCCTTCCAACTTCACTGAAGACTGAGACCTGACTGGAGGACCAGATTTTCCTCTGACTCCTGCCATAATGGCAGTGTCTTTACAGACCACTATCCGGCAGCCTAATCCTGCAGTTCCTGGGCCTCTGACCCCAGTGAGCCTCTAACTCTATCTCAACAATTCACTCCCAGAATCTCCTGCAATATCTTTTCATCTCCTGGAATTGGTCCATTTGAGATCTTAACCATTAGACCAGTTTCTTCACAAGTTTGATGCCTGGCAACACTGATCTGCTTATAGTTTGCTATTTATAACTGTACCTTTTGTCACCTTTTTTTTTTTTTCCTATCTAAAGTACTCTTTTCCCTTCTCATTAATTTCTTACTCATTCTCTAGGACATTTTTACACAACCTTTATTTTATAATCTATGTACCTTCTCAATAAACATTCCTTCTCTCCTTTCAAAGTCTCTGCTTAACAAGTAGCTGGGGCTTTTCTGTGATCTCCTTGACCGTTTTCAGAATGATTTTAGTTGATCCTTCAGTGTTCCCGTAATGCCCTTATTTGTGTCTTTATCATTGCATTCTTCCAGTGTTTCATGTGACTTTCTTTTCCCCTGAACTATAATTTCCTTGAAGTGGCAGGTACAGGTCTTGTACATCTTTGTTTTCCTGCTACCTTTCTTAATGCCTGCATTAAGTGTAGTGATTTAAAAAAAATATTAAAAGAAATTGAATTCTGAGGCACCTGGGTGGCTCAGTCAGTTAAGGATCTGACTCCTGATTTTGGCTCAGGTCATAATCTCAGGTTCATGAGATTGAGCCCCGCATCTAGCTTCACGCTGGGTGTGGAACCTGCTTAAGATTCTCTCTCTCCCCCTCCCATTTCTCCCCTTCCTTCTCTTAAAAAAAAAAAAAAAAATTGAATTCCTTAGTTCTTAATTTTGGCACAAATAATAAATTTAGTAAAAGTACAGGAGTATATAACTTGAAGGACTTGGACAAAATAATCCATATCTTCCTCCAAAAATAGTGTGTCTGAATCCAGATGATTTAAAGTCTTATGTTAGTCTCACATTCTGGGATGTGATGTTTTAGTATGGAATGATTTTAAAGGAGAAGGTTAAATAATACTATTGTAGTCTGTGTTTAACCTGGGATTAATGAACAGCAAGGATTTAGCAAAATAATTTAGAATCATAAACTCTTTCAGCATAGTCTAAGCATTTAAGCATAAAAGCTACCCCTTTGATGTAATTAATTATATTAATATTTTTTTTTGTATGGCACCAATCAATATGAGTGTATTTTGGGAAAGTAATCTTTCATTTGAAATTTAAAGAGACTAAATAGCCTGTTGAACAAATACTGGTTGAACTGTAGGCTTTTGCTGATACTGGACTATTGTTGACCTGCAGGAGACCCTTTGATGTGATTCAGTGGTTGCTCAGTGGCCACTACAGGCTGAGCATCCTAACTCCTTGTCAGCTCACTTTGAAATTTTAAACCTTTGGGGGGTTAAAACATCAGCCACCAGTGCACACTTAGAGTGCTTTTTTTGGATATAGCTGAATATTGGTTGTAAAGATTATAAAAAGAAAAAGTATACTTTTCAATATAAAGTGGAGAAAGAGATTAGTCTCCCAATATATGGCAGTATGTTTTCTGGAAAAAGAAAATAGGGGGTGGGGCATGCCTTTGGTGTTAAGTCTGTGTGGGAAATTATGGTTTAAAAACAAGTTACTGAGTGACTTTAAATCAATATTAACATTTTACTGTACTGGTTTTGGATTTTCTTTTTATTAAATGTGATTATTTTGACTTCCCTCATTATGTATGTATTCTGTGTGTTTGAGTTCAACCATTAGAAACAAATTGAAGTTAAATCACTAAGTCAGTTTTTGCCATATATCTTTGCAATTAAATGTCTGAAGCTGTTCTGAAAATATTTCAGTGACTAACTTCATGTATTACATTGAGATGTATTTTATCATTATTTTGTTATGACTAAATGCTTGATAAATGATGAAATTTTAAAATGTGTTTGATAAATTTATAGGATGGAAGATGCTGATAATTCCGAAAAGAGTGTAAATGAAGAAAATGGAGAAGTATCAGAAGACCAGTCTCAAAATAAGCACAGTCGTCACAAAAAAAAGAAGCATAAACACAGAAGTAAACATAAGAAACATAAACATTCCTCAGAAGAAGACAAGGATAAAAAACATAAACATAAGCATAAACATAAGAAACACAAAAGAAAAGAGGTTATTGATGCTTCTGACAAAGAAGGTATGTCTCCAGCAAAAAGAACTAAACTTGATGATTTAGCTTTGCTGGAAGACTTGGAAAAACAGAGAGCCTTGATTAAAGCTGAACTTGATAATGAGTTAATGGAAGGAAAGGTCCAATCTGGGATGGGGCTCATATTGCAAGGCTATGAGTCTGGCTCTGAAGAAGAGGGGGAGATTCATGAAAAAGCAAGAAATGGAAATAGGTCTAGTACCAGATCATCAAGTACAAAGGGGAAACTTGAACTAATGGACAATAAAAATAGTACGAAAAAGCGGAGTAAAAGCAGATCCAAAGAACGGACTAGACATAGGAGTGATAAAAAGAAAAGTAAGGGAGGTGTTGAAATAGTTAAAGAGAAGACAACTAGGAGCAAGTCAAAGGAGAGGAAAAAGTCCAAAAGTCCATCCAAGAGAAGTAAGTCTCAAGATCAAGCAAGGAAATCAAAATCTCCTACCCTTAGAAGGCGATCTCAAGAGAAAATTGGGAAGGCCAGATCTCCTACTGATGACAAGGTTAAAATTGAAGATAAAAGTAGGTCAAAAGATAGAAAAAAATCCCCAATTATAAATGAAAGTAGAAGTCGTGATCGAGGCAAAAAATCCAGATCCCCAGTTGACTTAAGAGGTAAATCCAAAGACAGAAGATCACGGTCCAAAGAGAGAAAATCAAAACGGTCTGACACGGATAAAGAAAAGAAGCCAATTAAATCTCCCTCTAAAGATGCTTCTTCTGGGAAAGAAAATCGGTCACCCAGTAGAAGACCGGGTCGAAGTCCTAAAAGAAGAAGTTTGTCTCCAAAACAACGGGATAAATCAAGGAGAAGTAGATCTCCACTTGTAAATGACAGAAGGTCTAAACAAAGCAAATCACCTTCCCGAACTCTGTCTCCTGGTAGAAGAGCCAAGAGCCGATCCTTGGAAAGAAAACGAAGAGAACCAGAAAGGAGACGACTTTCTTCTCCAAGGTAACTTGTTTTCAAAATGTTAATGCTTTTTACCAATGCACCGGATTTTAAAAAGGAGAAACTAGAACTTGTGGACAATAAAAAATGAGGTAGTGTGATCAGTCTTACAGTTTTAAGTAGATCCTGTCCACTAACTAAATTAATATTTGTACTTTTTTCAGTGAGTAGCTTGACTGAAAGATTTACAAATACTGAACTTGGTGACAGAATCAGTTTTTTTTCCCCCAGGTTCTTAATTTAGTATCAATTTTGCAGAATCACTGCTTTAAATCCAAGTAATTTGGCTGATAAATCTATGTATACCCATTCATGTATTCCCATTTATGGGAAGTGAGGGGAATTTCTAGAGCAGGGATTTTTCATTGAACAGTATAGGCTGAAATTTTTAACTTTAAAAAAGGAGGTGTCAGTTTAAGGATTGTGATGTATCCATTCATTTGAATTGGCATGGTTTTGAATTCCAACAATGTAAATTGGAACTACCAAATTTTTTTTTGCCCCAAAAATAAAATTAAATTGAAAGTGGACATTTTTTTGTTACTAATTCATATACCTATAATCTCATTGTTTAAAAAAAGTAGTATGTCTTTAGGAAGAAGAATAGTGTAAGAAATGATTTTATATTTTTTACCTATAATAATGAAAATAATTCATATTTGTATAATGCTTTTAGCCCATCGGTTTTTTTCCTCAAATTCTCCTGATTATCTCTCCTCATAAAATGGAGTGACTCTCATATTCAATTTATAAATGAGAAAATAGATTGAGAGATTATTCCATTTACCTAGCATCATAGAACTAATAGGTAATCAAGGCACATGAAGGATTTTAGCAGAGTGGGTGAGGATTGTTTAGACTAAACTATTTTAGAAACTGATTTTTTTTAGTATCCTTATGTTGAATAATTGGACATGTGAAATTATCAGCCAGGTTTAGCTTAAAAGAAGGTTGGCTTATACTATGTAAAGATATAAATTCCTAGCCACGTATTGTGTGTGAGTATAAATACAAGTTGACCTTGAGGTTTAAATCGTTTTTTCTGAAAAATTTCAAGAATGCTGTTTTCACAAAGTGCTGCATCTTAGATACTCTTAATTCTTCTAAGTAGCATTGTAATTAAATGGCCCCCTTCTTCCTTTAGCTTTCTAAATTGAGACAGTTGTTAGTGTTGCTGATTATGTCTTCTAAAGTGTTTCTAAGTGATCTTTGTCTCTTTCAGTTTGTCTTCCCTTTGAAAAGGAAGTTCAGAGCAGTTTATTAAGGACTAGTGTTGAATATTTGAAACAATTTTAATTACAGAAAAGATACTAATTAAAGAGAAATTCAGATAAGGCAGAAGCCTGTAAAGTCTTTACCTTTTCATCCTTCCACTACCAGTCATAAGAATACGTCCTTCTAGTTCTTTTTTTATGCACGTACAATTATATGAATGTTCTTTCATACAGAAATGGAGTCCTACATGTTAAAATGTGATTTGCTTTTTTCATGAAACATTTCTGTGACAGCAAAGATCTTTTTTAGCTCTTTATATAGCAGTACCATATTTCACAGTATAGATATACAAAGTTGAGCTTTGAACAACACAGGGGTTATGGGCACCAGTTGCCCACACAGTCAGAAATTGGCATATAACTTTTGACTCCTCCAAAACTTAGTTACTAATAGCCCACTGCTAACTGGAATCCTTACCAATAACTTACCACGTATTTTGTATGCTCTAGTATCATATATACTGTATTGTTACAATAAAGTAAGTTAGAGGTAAGAAAATCCTAAGGACTAAATACATTTACAGTACTGTACTGTAAAAACAATCTGCATGTGAGTGAACCTGTGCCGTTCAAACCCATGTTCAGGGGTCACCTCTAATCAATCCCTCACTGAAACATGAAAATTTTGGTTGGTTCCAGTTTTTCAGGATTGTATGCAAAGATGTCCATTGTTTATATGTGAAGTTTTTTGTAGAATAGATTCATAGAAGTGAAACTGCAAAGTCTAAGGTAACGTACATTTACATTTTATGAAGTATTGTCGAATGTCTTTCCAGGAAAGTTACACCAATATGTATTTCCTTGACTAGATGGACTGTCCCTTTCTCTAAACCCTCACTTTGATTTTCTTTGTTGTAAGGGTAACAGTGATTGTAAGATGCTGTTGTATGTAATATATTAAAAATAAGACTGTATTACAAAAATGTCAAGATTTAGGAAGAAAACAGTCTTCAAACTGAGGAAATGGAATACTGTCACTTAGACAAGTTTTATTTGAGTTGTTTATCTGGAATTAGAATCAGTGGTTTAACAACGTGAATAACCTTTATAATTTTTCAAATTGTGAGACCAGAGGAAGTAGACCTTCTACTGTGTGCATACCATAACACCAAAATGTCATTGTGATTTTCTGAATTCAAGTTTTGTTGCAAAACATGTTAATCTGTGTGTTCTGTCTTCAGGTTAGTGTGCCCTTAAGATGTCTTTTATGTGCAAAACAAATTCATTAATGTATTTTTCTATTAACCTGTATTTGGTCCCCTTAAGAACACGACCTCGAGATGATATCCTCAGTAGACGTGAAAGATCAAAAGATGCCAGCCCGATCAATAGGTGGTCTCCAACCCGAAGAAGAGCAAGTAGATCTCCCATCAGAAGACGGTCTCGTTCCCCACTCAGACGTAGTAGGTCACCCAGGAGAAGAAGCAGGTCTCCTCGGAGGAGGTAGAGATATGTTACATATGTTGACCTTTTTAATTCATTAAACTCTGTATGCTTCTGAAGCTTCATATTAGCTCATTAGGTGAGTTTCCTTAAAGACCATTTTTCTCTGAAAAATTGAAGCTGTGATCCCATATAGTTTCCTTTTTACCAACATGTGATATTTCACACACACTGATTTTTCTTTATCTTTTTTTCAAATTTAAATCAGTGATTCATTAAAAACTCAATCTTTTGAAAGGGGAACACTTTTTTTTTTTCCTAATTCTTAAGAAAGAAATACTACGTGAGCTATGCTTACTGGTTTGTTTTGTTTTGTTTTAAGCAGGATAGATCATAAGGTAATAAATAAGTAGCCCAGTTTGCAGTCATTATGTAATTGCAGGTCTCTATTTTTCTATTAACTTGTATTTGGTCCCCTTAGAACATGACCTCAAGATGATAGCCTCAGTAGTTGTGAAAGACTCTCTTGGCAAAAACCTCTTTAACTCACAGTAGTAGAAACCATTTTATGTAAAGCACATGTAGTGAATTGGTTAATCAAAATGTTGGTTTGTAAAGCAGGAATCATTTTAAAGTATATACATTAAATTCTTTTTTAAAGGTGTATCTATTTTAGAGTATGCATGCAAGTGGGGGGAAGGGCAGAGGGAAAGAATCTCAAGCAGACTCCCTGCTGAGCACAGAGCCAGCCTCAGGCTCCATCTCACAACCCGGAGATCATGACCTGAGCTGAAACCAAGTCTACCACTTAACCAACTGAGCCACTCACGCAGCCCTGTGTGTTAAACATTTTAACTCAAACATAAGTGGACTTTTCATTTGCCAATTTTTTAACATTTTTAATTGAGCTAATACATGAATGTAGTTTAAAAAGACAGCACACCAATGGCTTATATTCCAAGCAGTGGATACATCTTTACATTATCTCTGAGTATTTTTGTATACTAGATTTCTTGAAGTAGAAGTGCTTTGTCTGAGGTTGTGTATGTTTAAATTTTTGAAGTTATTGCCATGTTATCTATTGATTCAATCTTTCTTTGGACAATTTCTTTTCTTTTCCTTTATTAAGTAGACTCCGCGCTCATAGTGGAGCCCAGTATGGGGTTTAAACTCAAAACCCTGAGATCAACACCTGAGCTGAAATCAAGAGTTGGACGCTTAACAAACTGAGCCACCCATGCACCCCAACAATTACTTTTTTTAATTCCACCCATCACACTTTCTTTTCTACCTAATTGTATCACATTTCTCTATGTTGTTGTTACAGTCATTATGCTCTTGTGCCTATTGCTCATTGCTGAGCAAGTAGTCAGGGGAAGGGGGCAAGGAAAGACCTTCCTCCTAATGCTTCTAGCCTTCTGTCTCCAAACTGACTAATAGGCCTGCTTGTACAGTTATTGTAGAATTTTTTTCCCTTTTCTGTCCTCTGGATATTCCCTTGTTTCTGTCTTATTTTGTGGTTCCCTTTCCTGTATCCAGCATCTTCAGGTTTTACTTCCTTGCTTTGTTAATGCATCTCCAACAGCTTCCTATGAAAAGGACATTTTTGGGGACTTTTGTTTCTTAAAAGCCCCCCCTTTTTTTTTTAAATCCCCATTGCTGATTTGATTTGTCAAGGAGTAGAATTGCAAGTTGAAATAATTTTTTTCTTAAGAACTTTGAAATTGTTATTCCACAGATTTCTGGTTTCCAGTATTGCTATTGAGAAGTCCTGTTCTGATGCCTGGGCATTTCTTAGAGGACTTGCTTTTTCTCTCTCCCTCTCTTTATAATAAATGTCCTGCATTCTGGAATTCCACTATAACGTGCCTTGGTGCATGTCTCTTTCCACTGATTTTGCTGGGCACTAAGTAGGCCCTTTAAAGCAGAAATATTATGGCTGCCTATTCTGGGAAGTTTTCTCTCTTTTGTTTTGGTTTTGGTTTCCTTCTTGCCCATTGTCTCTCCCCCGCCCCCCACTGGACCTTCTGTATTGTTCCACTGATTTCCCCCCACACACAGTCATCTTTGATGTTTGTCATTTTGTTCTACTTTCAGTCTAGGAGATTTTCCCATTCACCCTTCTT
Organism: Leptonychotes weddellii; assembly: GCF_054177405.1. NCBI lineage: Eukaryota > Metazoa > Chordata > Mammalia > Carnivora > Phocidae > Leptonychotes > Leptonychotes weddellii. The sequence continues at coordinate 19,160,692 of NC_138376.1, read as the reverse complement.
ACCTTTCTATTGATTTTTTTCCCCTGTGCTCATGTATATTTATTTTTATTTCTAAGACTTGTTGGCTGTTTAATTTTTTTTTATGACATTTTACTCATGTTTTATAGAAATAGCATCTCTTAGGTCAAAGATGATAATGAATTTATTTTATGGAGTTTTTGTTCTTGATCGTTTTCTTACCTATACTTTGTTTCTTCCCAGATTCCTTTTGTTGTTCCTTACCTTTTTTCATTTGAGGACTTTACTCATAAACAGCTGGATCCTTCTTGTTGCCTATTCTCATTTAAAACTAAGCCACTATGAAAGCTGAATGGAAGCTTTCTTCCAATCTGAGAATGTAGAATTTGTGGATTAGTGGGTATCACTTCAGTGTAACTAAATCTCTTTAGCAAATCAATGACTATAGTTGTTCTTTTGGGCTAGCAGTTTTCCAGAATCCTCTCATCTGCTGGAGAATATTGTCATGTTTGCCTGGAGAGTGGTGGTTCTTCATAATGTAGACTTTCCCTTAATCCTTTAATGTTCAGTACTGTGCCTCCCTGCTACCTTGGGTCAGTTTTTATAACAACCAACACCTCTCTATAAAATAAATTTTAAGTATTATGCCAGAATGTGAAGGGGGGTTTTTGGCATTTGAACTATACAGAGGCAAGCTGTTGCTAAGGCTTTCAACCAGTTCTTTTTAGCTTTTACCTCACACCACATCCAACAGAATACGGTGTCTCCAGTTCGTGAGGCTTTCTTGGGTTCTGTGGTATGCATTTACTTGTTTCTTATTTACCTTGTCTATTCCTGTTGGACTGATATTTAAATTTGATTTATTACTATTCTATCCAGTTTGCACATCAAGATTTTGTTGACATTTCTGTTGTCATAGTTCTTCTCATTCTCTTTGCCTGAGGGTTTTCTTTTCAGTTGTTCCTTTCATGTTATTTTAGTAAGGTTTCTTGAGAAATGTGACATAAGCATGGTAGACAGATGTGACATTAACCAGAGTTTGCCAATTCTTTGTAGACTTAGCAGCCTTTTGTTTGGAGTTCCATAGCATCTTTCCAACATAAACTTCACCTTTAATGCTTGAGCTGTAATATCAGTTTCTGTTACACATGAGGCAAGATCTTTATGCACTTATAAAAATGTCTGAGGGGCATGTTAATTAGACTTGGAATTTTTGTCACATTTATCTTTTCTATACCTTATTAGCAGTGATCTCTTTTTAAACTCGGTTTTATTGAAACATATTCACATAAAATAAATTCACCCTTTTTGCTGTAAAGTTATATGAGTTTTGACAAACACATAATCACCATAATCAAGAACATTTCTGTTGCCCCCAGAGTTCTTTTGTGCCCCTTTGCAGTCCAGTAAGAACAATACCTGTATTTTAGTTCTCTTCAATTAAGCTGATTAACCCAATCTTTCTGATCTGTTATTTTACTTTAAATTTTTAATTAACCCCTTTTTAAAAGATTTCATTTTTAGAACAGTTTTAGGTTCACAGCAAAATTGAGCTTTTGAAAAGTACAAAGAGTTCTGTATACTACTGCCCCCAACACACCCACAGCTTCTCTACCTTTAATTGACCTTTAAAATGTGTGTATGTATGATCCCTCCCCCCACAACAGGGACAGAGGTCGGAGGAGCCGGTCACGCTTGAGAAGGCGGTCTCGATCACGGGGTGGTCGTAGACGTAGAAGCAGAAGCAAAATAAAGGAAGATAAATTTAAAGGAAGTCTTTCTGAAGGAATGAAAGTTGAACAAGAATCTTCATCTGATGATAAGTAAGAATGGAATTTCCCATAATTTCCTTTTTCCAATTTAGACAAGTACTCTTTGACCTGAAAATCTTTTAATTTCCACCTGGATATTGTAAGTGAATCTATTAATTAGGTCCTGAATTTAAAAATTAATTTTTTGTGTATATTTTATAGGTTAAAATTATATGGCAGAGGTCATGGTTTTCTGAATTTAGAGGTTCCAGTTTTGACTGGAATGAATATCATGAGCCTTCCCTTTTTCATTTTTGTTAGAGACAACAGATCTATTAGATAGCCCTACCAATCTTGATTACCAGTTTTACAGTGGATGGGGGTGGGGGGTATAGTAATTTTTAAACTTTTCAGTTCGTGTAAAATGACACATCCTTTGCAGTTGAAGCTATCTGGTGTTAGGTATGCCTGTTACAGTGTGGAAAATACAGAAACATTTCACTGTCTAGTGGATAAAATTTTTTTAATGTGAATTTAGTTGTCTAGATAGAACATCTCAAAAAATAAGATAATTTAGAGCAGTGGTCCTCAGCTGGCGGTAATTTGCCTTTCTGAGGACATTTTGGCAATCTCTAAAGGTATTTTTGGTTGTCATCTTGTGGCTAAAGACCAGAGATACTGTTCAGCATCTGCTAATGCACAGGACAGCGCCCTCTTCCATAACAAAGAATTATCAAAATGTCAGTAGTGCTAAGGTCAAGAAAGCCCAGTCAGAGCTAGGTGATATGCAAGTTAAGGGAAGGGTGTTAAACATAGATCCTGATACCTTGAGAATGCAGTTTGCTTACTGGTGTGGAGTGAACATTCAGCAGATCATAAAAGAGGCCGTGCGGGGAGGGATTGTAAAGATTCGGAGTTCTTCGGGAGGAAATTGGGACCAGTGGGGCAGTGTCTGCGGGTAGAGCCACATTCCTCGTCAGATTGTATGCGAATATTTACATACCTATTTTTGATAGGGAAAGGATCCATAGCTTTCCAAGGATCTATAGCTTTCTGTGACCCAGAGAAGGTACTAGTTTTCTTACGTGTCTCTTACTCTGTTAGGGGTTAAAACTGAGGCTGGCTAGGTGAAATGACTTTAGTAATAGCAAGGTCATGGTAGAGCCAGGGGTCACTTTTTTGAACTTAAGGATCTTTTGTTCCCTAGTTTGGTGCCATGAAACAAGTGAGGAGGAAAATGAGATACAGAGGGTTAAATTACTTGCCAGGATTCCAAACCAGGCAACTGAGAGAGTTTAGAAACAGGATAAAGAGAGTAAGATGGCTTAAGACTTTTGCTGGAACTTGCGGATGACCTATGTTTTCTAGCTTTTATTTTTAAACTGTGTAATAGTTATGGTTTGTGACTGTCTAAGGATGTTTGAAATTGTGTGTATATATGTGCAATTTTTTTTTTTTTTAAGCCTTGAAGACTTTGATGTAGAGGAAGAAGATGAAGAAGCCCTAATAGAACAGAGAAGAATACAGAGGCAGGCAATTGTTCAGGTATGTGATATTAGTAAATTTTGAGCAATCTTTTTAAATAATTACTCTCTTAGCAAAAGGGTTTTTACTTTAATAAAGAATCGATGGTAGTAGCAATTGATTAAGTCTTAAGGAAACGTATATGTGAGATTATGAGATTTGAAAAGATAATTTCTTAAGTTGAAATGGTTGCCCTTTTTTTGTTATATATTAGGATTCAGATATAAACTATAAGGCAAAATTTGAAGTGGTTTTTTTTTTTTGGTTTGTTTTTGTTTTTTGGAATTTCATTTAGCAAAAAATTATGTAATTACATCTGTTTCTATGTCGGGGGGGAACCATTTGAATGTCTAAAAAAATAACAGATTTTCTTGTGTAAATGTGATTGCTTAAATGGGACATCTCAAAAATAATTTAAAAGTAGTTTAGAGGTAGGTGATTAAGCAAATGGGGTGGGGAGAGGGTGTTGTATATAAGTCTTTGTGTAGTCATTTAAGATTACCTTCCTTGGAAGATTGTCCGTTGTGCCTCAGGCATCCTGAGATAGAACCATGGCCACTAGATCCTTTGTGGATGGCAGTCCCTGTAAAGTGTAATGCTTTCTCTTGATCATGGGAAGGTGAGTGATGTAGTAAAGAACACATTCTGGAAGAAGTGAAAAATGTTTAGATACTATAAGGAAGATAGCAGGCAAAAGGAAAGAATAGTTGTACCAGCTTACACATACATAGCAAATCATAAATCTAGCACTGGAGGTCAGAGCAAAGGAAAGAACTTGAATGACCAGAGGATGTAGGGCAAAACTGGAATTCCAGAGAAACTTGCTTTTCTGGGGCACTGATGAAATTGTTGTTATTAAACTGATATCCCTAGAGACTTGGTTGAATCTTTTTTTGTTCTTGCCCAGGTCCACAATCCCTTATCTCCAGCCCTTGGGGCCAGATGTGCTTCAGAACTCAGAACTATTTGAATTTTAGAAAGGTAATATGGTGCATCTATGTATATTATTTAGCCCCATCAGTGGGGTCTAGAACAGCACCCCACTATCAAACACATTAGTATTTCTGCAATGAGACATACTATGTTCACACTGGGGGAGATAAAAATAAGACTACAAATAGTATCGCATCTGTTCAGGTGAGGTTTTGTCACCTAGTGAATGTGCACCAAACGTAGAAAAACTTCTTCAGAGTTTTGTGGATTTTGGAAATACATGTAAGGGATTGTGGATCTGATTCAATCAAGACATCAATACCTTTTTAAAGTTTTTAACATTGACAGTCTTTTCAGTGCAATACCTCTTAGCAGATATGCATCAGATTTTACGAAAATAATGTGTTGTATTATTGTTACAGAAATACAAATATCTTGCTGAAGATAGCAATATGTCTGTGCCATCTGAACCAAGCAGCCCTCAGAGCAGTATCTGTACACGGTCACCTTCTCCGGATGACATTCTGGAAAGGGTAGCTGCTGATGTGAAAGAGTATGAACGGGAAAACGTTGATACATTTGAGGCCTCAGTAAAAGCCAAGCATAATCTAATGACTGTTGAACAGAATAATGGTAAGTTAGATTTTTGTTTTGACATGCTTTTCTCTGAATTTTTAGCTCTGTAAATAATGAAAAAGATTGTTTTGAAATGGGTAAAAGTGAAAGGGATTAGAAATGTTGCCCCTCCTAAATCTTAGGGTAATAACAATGTTAAATGTGTCCCAGTGAATGTCCTTTATAAATGTTTTGATTAGTTCACATAACCTAAACAGTATTGTACTGAATCTCATGTATTCATTACCTTCTGTTTGGGGCACCTGGCTGGTTCAGTCAGTAGAGCATGTGACTCTTGATCTCGGGTTTGTGAGTTCAAGCCCGGTGTTGGGCATAGAGCTTACTTAAAAAAAAAAAAAAAATGTTGTAATGACCTTCTATTTTGCTTGCTAGAGTCATTTAAAGCAAATCACAGCCATGATTTCATTTCATAAATGAAATTGTGTATCTCTTCTAGATAAGGACTTTAAAAAAAAAAAAAATTACTTGGGTACCTGGGTGGCTCAGTCAGTTAACCGTTCAACTCATAATTTCGGCTCAGGTCATGATCTCAGGGTCCTGGGATTGAGCCCCATTTTGGGCTCCATGCTGAGCAGGGAGTCTGCTTGAAGCTTCTCTCTCTTCTCCCCCTCCCCCCCTCCCCCGCTCGCACTTTCTCTCTAAGTAAACAAAATCTTTTAAAAATAAAAAACATTATACCTAAAGAATTGATCATTTTTAAATATCTTTCTAATTACAATTGGTTGGTTTGAATCAAAATCCAAATAAGATGCACATCTTTTAATCTCCAAGTCTTTAGTAGTTATTCTCATCCTTCCCATTTTCTTGTGAGGATGCTGAGGCCATGTGTCCTATAAACTTTTCTTTCTTTTGTGATTTTGCCACATTCTTGTTTCATTTATCTTTATTTTTTCTATCCTCCAGGTTTCTTATAAACTAGTATAAGTGTAAGAGACCTGAGTAGATTTACATTAATTTTTTTGGGCAAGAATACTGCCTAAGTGGTGGTGTGTACTTGCATCACATCAAGTGGCATGTGCTGTGTGCTTGTCCTATTTTTATTGATATTGAGATTGTGTGTTTAGATAAGATGATCACATCTGTCCAACATGAAGTTGCCCTTCAGCTCTTCACCTGGCAGTTTCAGCAGCCATTGGTCATCATTCCTTAGATCCACTATTTCATGAGGGGTGGGGGCAGGTGGGCACACTCCGAAGCCGTGATTCTTAAATTTCCATAATTCCTTTTGAATTATTAGCTATAATTCTGTAAAAGAAGAGGTTTCCATTCTTTCGTTAACCAAGAAATATAGTTTGTACAGGAAAGTCAGGATAAGTGCTTGGTTATTTTCTTTTATTGACTGATAACTTAGGGTAGAATAGAATTGGTACATTTACAACCACCATAGATGACCAGTGAGATTTGGGTTGTTTCTGTTAGGTTTTTATTATTTGGTATCATTATGTACTAAAATTCTCTCTCCAACTGAGATGGGGAGGGAGGGAGCATTTTTAAGTTGGTTTCCAATGTCTTTTTGATCTAAACCCTACAGGATTTATTGGTATTAATATATTATGTTTCTTTCTAGGACGGGCTGGCAACTGTTTAAGGTCAGATAGTCAATATTTTAGGCTTTTGTAATTTATGCGTTTTTTTTCTCTGTTCCAACTACTGAACTCTGCTGTTGTAATGCCAAAGCAGCTGTGTTCCGAAAAAAACTGTGTGGACATCAAAACTTAAATTTCATATAATTTTCACATGTCACAAAATATTCTTATGTTTTTCCCTAAAACTTTTAAAAATGTAAAAATGGGCCATATAAAAACAAGCAGGGGACCAAATTTGCCCCACTCTGTAATTTGCAAACTCCCGTTCTACCACATTGTAAGATATCACAGGCTCACCTTGTGCATATCTTGTCCCAGAATAGAAGCAGCTATTGCTCCAAGGAACCCGGGTTCCATTTAATAGGAAATGCCATTTAGACTTCACAAAGCACTTAGGAGTGCCCATTATTCATGGGATTTTTCAGTGGACCAAGCTAGGACGTGCATTTCTGCATTTTTGGAAAGGGGAGGTTCATACTGAAAAATTGCCAATTCAAACTTGAGATTACAGGGTTTTTATTAACATCTTTGATTTTTGACTTGTTTCTTTTATAGTGAAAAACATGATTCCCAATAACATTGATTATTTAGGTTATTTTGAAGCTTTTATTTACAGTTATCAGTATGATCACCAATATTGAATGTAGTGAATGCAAATTGAAAATTTAATGATTCTTTTTATCCTTGGGATACATTCCAAGGTGTAAAGTCATTTGAAATACTTTGGTATGGTTATACCACCCATTTGATAGATTTGGGTTTATTTTAATTGCTTTTGATTTTTAGGAATTTTCTATTTGATTATTAAAATGTCTTTCACATGTGTATTTGTATTTTGCCTACACAAGCACACACAAATATATACACACTCATCAGTATGAAAAGATCTTCATTCCTTTTTACAGTTCTGTGCTATTCCAGTGTAATGAATATGCCAAGGCTTATTCACTGTGTCTTCTAATGGTGGATGTTTGGGTTGTATCCAGTTGTTATTATTCATTGGAACATTAATTATAATGGCATTGTGCATTAAGTCATTTTTTTAATGCTAAAACTGTATCTTTGAAATAATTTCCTAGAAGTGGGGTTGCTGGGTCAAAAGAGTATAATGTGCTGTGTTTCCAAATTTCACTCTGTAAGGCTTGCACAGTTTTGCCTCCTGCAAGTAATGTTTGAGTACTTGCTTATCAGGGCCTTGTTACCAGGATGTTATCAGACTTTCAGGTTTTTTAGCCTATCTCAAAAGAGAAGGGGTATTTCTTTATAATTTTAATCTGTATTTCCCTTACTATAAGTGAGAATGGGTGTGTGTTCATATCCTTAAAGCCCTTCCATTCTTTCTTCCTTTCTTTTTTTAAGGAACTCCTTTTATTTTGCCCAGTTTTTCTTGGGGATTATTGGACTTTTTAGGGGAGAGATACATAGAGATCTAGATCTATAGTGGGGGTATTAACCTTTTGAGATTTTAAGTTGCAATTTGGAAATGGAATTTTTTAAAGAGGAACTTTGATTGTAATACATAATCATTAATTTAGCTATTAGCATATTAATTTAACAGTGGAGAAAATACTGACATTAGGTCTTTCAACTTTCTAAAATGCATCCTTTTAGTAAAAAATGGATAGTTTTCTAGATCTTAAGTGTTACAAAGTGACTTTAAGTTGGGTATTAGTGAAAAACTGATGTGCAGGTTTGAATTGCTAGTGATATTACATTAATGACTTATTTGTGTTTTAATTTGTATCCCTTCATTTTTCAAATATTACTGTTTATTTCCATTAAGGTTCATCTCAGAAAAAGCTCTTGGCACCTGATATGTTTACCGAATCTGATGATATGTTTGCTGCCTACTTTGATGTAAGTAATTTTAAGTCATAAAAACATAACTATTAAAATATATATAGGGGTGCCTGGGTGGCTCAGTCGGTTAGGCGGCTGCCTTTGGCTCAGGTCATGATCCTAGGGTCCTGGGATTGAGCCCCACATCGGGCTCCTTGCTCAGTGGGGAGCCTGCTTCTCCCCTGCCTGCCGCTCCCTCCTGCTTGTGCTTGCTCGCCCCCCTCCTTCCCCCGTGTGTGTGTCAAATAAATAAAATCTTTATTAAAAAAATAATTATACATATATATAATAAGTATGTGTGTTATATATAGAGAGAGAAAAGGATAAAGCAAATTAATAAATGTTAACACTTGGACAGTCTGAATGAATGGTATCTGGAAACTCTTTGTACTAGTGTTGCAGCATTTCTCGAAGTCTAAAATTAGGTTAAGATTTTAAAAAGTATGGCAGAACAGTTTGAGAGCTTCCGAAAAGTTAAACACCAAATGACTTAAACGTGTAGTTATTTTTTTGAAACAACTTTTTTTTTGGATTTACAAACTGGGGCAGGGGGGCGGGGATACATAGTTAGCTGAGACAAGATGATGTCAGTAATTTCCAGGCCTGGTTTAAAACAGAGTCCACTTTGGGCTTCTATATTGTGGGTGAATGAGAACTTAGGATTTGGATCCTGATACATTCACTGAAGAGTTGGGAATGTTATTACAAAGAAGGGGTTAAGAAATTTTGGTTTTTTAGCTATTAATGACTTTTCTTGAAAAAGTTTTAACATATTTAAAAGTATGAGACCATTTTCATTATAAATTCAAGAGAACATGAGAAATAAGGAGGCTTTGGCAAGGGAAAGTGGAGAGCCAAACATAAAATAGAGGAAAAAATAGAGTAAGATTAAACAGTCTGTGTCTAGGACCCTGAAGACATTGGTCATTGGCTTAAGTAATGTATCTATATTTTGCAACGGGAACACCAAAACAAAGCTAGGTTAAGAGAGGATGAAATGATTAAGCCAGTGAAAGTATCCCCGCCCATCATTACTTGGATGATAGTGAAGGGTCTTCCGGGTATCATGGAAAGTGATGTGTCATGTTCTTCAGAAGTTACACATACTCTTAATTTCTCACACTAACTGTTAGTGCAGCATATATGGGCAGAGAAATCAAGGGGTGTTTCGTGGACAAAGCAGTAAAAGAAATGTGAAAATTGGTAGGAGAGAGAGTTGAACGCTGTTAACTGAGTGCCCATCTATAATTTTTGTCCTCCTCTGTCTATTAATAACTGTAAAAACCAGATCTGGTTTTGAGTTTTTATTTTCATTTATAATCCCCTAATCATATTACTAAGAGTTTTTGAAGATAACTTTGTTAATTTCTTTCCTGAGCATTACTGTGATGTGAGACTTTGGTAATCAGTCATGTTTTCAGCTGTATTGCATTTACGTAGGTGACGGTAGGAGTTGACTTAATTTGGCTAAAATGTTTTATTAAATTATAGCTGGTTTTCCCCATTTTGGTTTTAAAGGAAGTGCTTTAAGTATCTGCCTGATGAGTAGTAGCTGTTAGATAAATGGCTCTCTTGTTGCCTCCTCCATTTCAGAGTGCTCGTCTTCGGGCTGCTGGCATTGGAAAAGATTTCAAAGAGAATCCCAACCTCAGGGATAACTGGACAGATGCAGAAGGCTATTACCGTAAGTTCACAGTTCTGATTAATTTTAGGGTTCATTACAACATTTTGTAGAAGTATGTTGCTTGATGAAGTTACATGTTGGAGAACTCTGAAAGTCACGTCACAGTGCCATCACTTAAAATGTGTGGCACATCTAATAGCTGCATGAACCCATGTTGTATTCTAGTAAGCAGCTCAGGAGCTTCATGAATAGAAGTGAGGTGAAGACTTGATGTGCAACTTAAATCTATTCAAAGTTGTTTTCAGCCATGAGATAATCCTCCAGGAGGAAGGGGGAACGTCACTTGCTCGTCTTGATCTGAAACCAAGAAAAACGACATACAGGAACTTGGGATGCCAGTCATGCAGTATTTGTCATGCAGGGCTACAGTTGGAAACACTTCAGTGAGCACATTTCTTCCCTACTCAATGTTAAAATCCTTAGCAGTTGATAGGAAGTGGGCATGCAGCTTGAACCACATTATGAAAGAGTGACTGATGGAGGCTCGTCTTTGATTCTCCGTGGTGTCTAGGAAGCCAGGCACACAGTAGAGATTTGACACGGTTTTTTTTTAAGTGACTGCGCTGTGTTTCTTTTTGCTTTATTATATGTATCTCATAGTTTTGTTAAGTAAGTATTTACTATGGTCGAAATTCCCGTTTCTTAATTTACTTTTTCAGGTGTGAACATAGGTGAAGTCCTAGATAAGCGTTACAATGTATATGGCTACACTGGCCAGGGTGTCTTCAGTAATGTCGTACGAGCCAGAGATAATGCAAGAGCCAACCAAGAAGTGGCAGTAAAAATCATCAGAAACAATGAGCTCATGTAAGTTCAGAAGACCTATGTAATGAAACCTAAAAACACAGGTAGTCACAAATGAACATTTTTAAAAAGTAACACAATCTGTAAAAGTATTGAAGTTATAAAATAACAGAAGTCTGGTAGTGAATCTGCTGCCTTTTTTTCTTTTATATAACAGAGGTAATTGCCATACCCATAGGTTTTAATAAGCACAGTCTATACCACACACTGAGCTGATGTTAAAGTCAACTTGCCATCGGCTTTAAAACACTGGAATAATGTTACAGATGTATATTAACATCTTCAGCTGCCCTAGGCTTAGAAAATATTTTAAAGCCATTTTAAAAATATGGCCTATTGACAAATTATAACTAGAATTTTAGAGGAAAACCAAATGTTAATACTTGGTAAGACATCCATTCTTAGTTTCTTATATAGTGTGGTTCCATTTTTGTTAAAATAGCATTTACATCAAGACATTTTTTAAATAAAAATATGCAGGATTGGGGGCACCTGCATGGCTCAGTCAGTTGAGCGTCCAGCTCTTGATTTCAGCTCAGGTCATGATCTCAGGGTTGTGAGATTGAGCCCCACATCTGGCTCTGAGCTGGGCGTGGAACCTGCTTAGGATTCTCCCTCTCCCTCCACCCACACCCCCCCGCCCCCAGAGAAAAAAGAAAATGTGGAAGATTGAATTCCCTTCAGGCAGGGTGGGTTTGTTCCTCCAGTGTTTTTTTCTGTTAATTATTGTGGAAATAAGCTCCATGGAAACCATATTTCACTAAATATAAAGTATTGTGTGAGTGACCTACAGACTTGTCATTCCTCAACAGATTTACTATTAGTACTTAAAAATCCAAGCTACTTATCACCTATGGTAAATCAGACTGGAACTAGTAAATATTGTTTAGGTTTCTTAAATTCTGTATTCAGTTTTGAACTAATTTTCTTTTCAGGCAAAAAACTGGCTTAAAAGAACTAGAATTCCTGAAAAAACTTAATGATGCTGATCCTGATGACAAATTTCATTGTTTGCGACTCTTCAGACACTTTTATCACAAACAGCATCTCTGTCTCGTATTTGAGCCTCTAAGGTACACTGTCAAACCTGTACATTACTAAAAATTTAGATAAACACCATGACAGATTTCTGGATGTTTATTTTTTCCAGTTAGCTCTGGTTTTTTTTTTTTTTACTTTTGGTTAAGAACTAGCTTCATGACAGTCATTAATGTAAAGACCGTAATTGACCACATACTATGTGTCAGATAGTAACCTTATGTAGCCTTCAGCTCAACAGAGATTCTCTGAAAGTTAAATACTTCCAAGGAAGGATCACAATGTAATAAAAAGAAATGGGAGTAGTGAAGTAGAAATAGTTTTGATCTTCAAAAGTATGGCTTCAGTTTTGGGCTTTCAAATGTAAACCCATTCTAAAATCAATAGGAATTTTACCATTGTGTGTCTTCCCTTCCATTTATTTTGAAAATTGAGTTTTATTGGAAAACTGTCTTATTTATATACAGGTTCATGTGCTCTCATTTTAGTGTAGAATAATTTATTAAACATCTGGGCTCATGAACAGATACTTTCATTTTAGTTAATGTTTTGGATTTGATTTTACTTCATGCTTGAACATGGTTTTGCCTTTTTTATTTCCATTTTGCATTTTAAGCCCTAATTTTGTGGGTTTTCTTTTTTCTCTCCTAAAAGTATGAATTTACGAGAGGTGTTAAAAAAATATGGTAAGGATGTTGGTCTTCATATTAAAGCTGTAAGATCCTACAGTCAGCAGTTGTTCTTGGCATTAAAACTCCTTAAAAGATGCAATATCCTACATGCAGATATCAAGCCAGACAATATCCTGGTAAGTCAAACAATCAGGCTACCTTGTATATCCATATAGGTTCTTGCCAGTAATGTGATAACCACTGTATTATTCTAGAAATGATGTCTTAATAACTCAGCATATTACTCATTACAAAGGACTTAACCATGTTTACTTTTTTGGAAATTGGTCCATGAAATTTTATAGTAAAGTATGAAGAAAGAGGAAATAGGCTATTTTCTCAATTTTTTCCCTTAGATTGATGGATTTGGAGTACACACAAATCCCAAAAGTGCCTTAATGTAGTAATGACGGGCTTCCTCTGGTATCTAAACACAAAAATGCACATGTTGCTGTTTTGAAATGGTGTTCACAGCTCTTTGTTCTCTAATTTGTGGTCTGACAGGCTTAGAGACATTTAAGGAATTATCTCTTAAATAGAGGTACGGAGTAGGGTTTTATAGGTGCCCAGGAGGGGCCCAAAGACAGCAGAGCTAGGTTGTGATTAGATGTTACGTTGAAAGGCGTTCCTTTCACATTCTTCATCTCTTAACTAAAGACTTCTGGGATGGTAATATGCAGCTTTCACAGGGTTTGTGTTTTTTAAATTTAGAAGTAATACATTATCATAGGGGAGCGATGAATACACACATACTGCTTCCTTCCCTGGCACCATTTATTCACCCCTGTTCTGAGGTATTCAGAGTTGGGGGTGTGTTCACAACTTGGGGAATTCCTACCTTGTCTGCTAATAACATTCTACACTTTTTTTTTTTTTTTTATGATTTTATTTATTTAAGACAGCACAAGCAGGGGGGAGGGACAGCGGGAGAGGGAGAAGCAGACTCTCCACTGAGCAGGGAGCCCAAAGTGGGGCTCGATCCCAGGACCCTGAGATCATGACCTGAGCCAAAGGCAGATGCTTAACTGACTTGAGCCACCCAGGTACCACTTTTAGAAGATTATGATGCCATTAAAGTTTGTTAAGGACTCCTCATCAGTAGCTTAGCTCTTAGTTCAGATTTTTCTTCTTTTTTAATATCTTAAAATATATCCTTCCAGACTACCACGTTAATAATGAGACATTCCATCTTAATAGGTTTTGTTTGACTTTACAGTGTGTTACACATCTAATATAACCTGGGGTTAGAGGAGCTAAGTAATTACAGTGAAATAAATGAATTGTAGACTTCATGTTAGGATTGAATTGTAGACTTTTCAACTTCATAGTTAATTTTTACCTCAGTTTTGTTTCTCTATTTTAAATTGTGAAGTATACCATCTGTATCAAAGAACGTATAAAATACGTAAAATTTAAAGGTAACTATGCAGTGAACATCTGTGTAACCACCGTAGAAGTTAAAGAGTAAGACATTTGCCAGTATCTTAGGAGCTCTTGTTTTTAAAACTTTATTTTCCTTGAGTTACTGCTACTCTAGTATAAGTTTACACATGGACTTCAGACATTGAATGTTGTCTCCTTCCTGAGAAAGGAGGAAGTAGACATCAGAAAGAGGGAGCTGTTTGTGAATGAAAATCCAAAGCTTTTAGCCCAGGATTTCAACCATCAATGTGGTAGGAGCACCATGTTCCTCAGGGAGGATAAATGTTGTCTAGGAGTGCGTATAAGTGTGGATACCTTGAGGTTGTTGAAGGCATTTTAGCCAGCCCAAGAGTCCTACTGATAGGTTTTAATTTTAAAATTGTCTTGGGATTTCTCTGGGTTTTAAACTGCATCCTTAAATAGCTGAATGCAGTTTAGACTTTAAAAAGTTTCGGAAGTACTTGTGCATTTGAAGATACCGATTTTCTTGATTCCCCAGGTGAAGAGAATGGTTATGAATATGGCAGTGAAAAATAATCATTTCCATTAATAGCTTAATTCTGTGGATATCATCTGTAAGGGGCCAATCTGTAACACTGACCAAGCTTTATGATATCCCAGTAGAAAGTGGCTAGGACTATTTATTTAAAGTGTTAAGTTTCTTTGGGGTGGGAACCGTAGGCCAAGTTCAAGTCCCAACTCGGAATTTGTGTGTGTCTCTTTTGAAGGGGGGAAGGGACTCTGGAATATGAATTACCTTCACTTGTTAATCCTGAACATGCTTCTGACTCATGAGTGGCAGCAGCCATGGGAGCAACTCCAGCCTTTCTCAGCAGATGTCACTGTTACTGTGTATGTTGAAGTATTTACAAAGGAAAAAAAGAAACAAATGACTAATATAGAGTTCATATTTATCAGTTGTGCCAAATATATTTAACATTTTCTTGACTAATACCTTCTTTATATTTAAGGGATTTAATATTTTTTAGACTTGAAGTGATTGCTAAATTTGGGATGGTCTAGCAGCTTCGGATGAAGAATGTTTTTATTCTGTTTTTGTCCAGATTTAATCTGAATCATCCTCTGCTTTCATTGCTATCGTAATTTTCTGGCAACTGAAAGTTACCTTCAATTAATTGAAAGTTAATCTAAGTCTGATCCCTTATTAATGAATTGTCTTCATGTTCCTTTAAATAGTAACTCGACTTTATTCAGGTATTCTGGGGATTTTTAGAAGATGCTTTACTTCAATAAGATTTTTCTCTTACTACCCCTCCCTTTTCAAAGTAGCATTGGTTAAGATTAAGTGTACTTGGTATTATCCCATATTTCCTCACTGAAAAAAGTTATTTTACTAATTATAATCAAATATTTGATAGCTCTTAATTTTTTATAATAGGAAATTGAGTTATAATTAGAAAAGGAATTATAAATGGGTAACTTTGTTTTCAGTATTGGAAGTAACTTCTCAAAGCCAATTATTTTTATCTGATTACTTGTCTTAATTATTTCTGGCATGAATTAAACTTCCATGATAAAATGTTTTGCAGGTTAATGAATCAAAAACTATTTTAAAGCTCTGCGATTTTGGGTCGGCTTCACATGTTGCGGATAATGACATAACACCTTATCTTGTCAGTAGATTTTATCGTGCTCCTGAAATCAGTAAGTTTCTTCAAATGTTCTTTGACCTGGGCCATCATATGCAGTGGAAACAGCATATTTAATGTCTAAGTACTGTTTTCCATCGCACTTCAGCAGCTGCACGAGGTCATTGATGAGGAAGGGAACCGTAGCAAGTTCATCCTCCTCAGGTGGAATGGTGGTAGTTGTGACAGGAGTCTTGATCATGTCTGACAAGAGTAGCAAAACAATTGTGGAAAATCCTCGGCTTTAGAAGACTGCTCTTGATTACTCAAGGTCTGATTATCAAATTTATGGATTGTATGGGACCTTTGTTTTTGCTCTTCCTGTTGCCTTGGTTGAGGCTGGTTAGCACCTCCACCAAAGGTGAAATGAGAAAAGAAATACACATTTCCTTCTGCCCCTCCCCCCATTCCTTCCGCATTCCCTCATTTTTTAAGGTTTTTAAGTTTAAGAGTCTGTTAAGAATTAGTGGGGAAAAAACATGAGGCTAATGCCAAAGCGAGGTATTAAGATTGCAGTTATGTAGGCCAAGCTAAATTAATCCCCTATTAATGAAAATAAATAGTTGATTGTTTCTGACGTCATGTATTAAACTTCCATTTTGTTTTCAGTTATAGGTAAAAGCTATGATTATGGTATAGATATGTGGTCTGTAGGTTGTACCTTATATGAACTCTACACTGGAAAAATTTTATTTCCTGGCAAAACCAATAACCATATGTTGAAGCTCGCCATGGATCTCAAAGGAAAGATGCCGAATAAGGTAGGACATTAATGCGAGCTGTTATTTTTTTTTTTCCCCCCAAGGTCTTAGCAATAGTTTACTGTAGACCAGTGGATTGCTGACACTTTACTCATCACTAGTGGCTGTAAAACCATTTCAGAAAGGCAGGTGTATGGCTATTGTAATTCCTTAGCTTTTGTTTATTTCTGCTGTTTAAAAAACAGTGGATCTAATCAGCCAAGAGCTATCAGAAGTGAATAAGAGAACTCCATTTTCCTGTTCCCCTCTAATGTCTCTCTTTGCTTTTCTTTACCCTCTTAAATTAAGCAGGAGGGTAGGGGGCCATAGTTTAGAGTTGGAATTGAGGAAGAGAGATTGATGAGCATAAATTTGTTAAGCAACATACATGTATATTTGACTGTTTCATATCTTTGTTCTTCCCTTGTTCCATTTATTATCCTTTAATGATGGGCAGAGAAGCAGCCTTGGGAGCACACCGTTATTGGTAACAGCACCAAACATGCTTGAGAGGTGGAATGAAAAAAGATGCAGGTCAGGTTAGTTCAGATGTGAAGAAGGGCTCAGTTGTCAGAGAATGACGGGTGAATATTGGAAAAGGAACTTGATGGCAATCAGTTTATTAAAGATTGGAAGTTATTTGGGATAGGAAGGTACCAAGAAAAACTCACTTAAAATTGACATCTTTCTAACATAAAACTCACCCTTAATGCTTCAGCCACAATAATTAGTTTCAGAAATGAAGCAGAAACTTTAAGCATTTATAAACCTGTCTGAGGGCCATATCTTAAACTTTGATGATTTCAGCTTATTTGCTGAATTTCTGAGAGATTATACAGATTTTTCCCCATATAGGTCAGAAGCCACTATGTTTTTTAGGTACTGTCCAAATTCTCTCATGTTGGACTTGTTTAGAATAAGTTACACAGAAATTAGTTATGTTGGTATTTGTTTTAATGAGGTCTGACCTGTATCATTTCAGGGCTATTGGAACATAATTTGTAAAACGTCATCGGGTTTCTTAAGCTGCCAAGAAAAAAGGCCCCAACTGTGTAATATTTTTCCTAGGAACAAATGATTTTTTGTCTTTGTTTGAGTCTCAATTTTGAATAGTGAAAGCACAACGTGATATTATAATTGGTTTAAGTCACTGCCTGGGAAAATATAATTTCAAGTTACTGAGTAGTTTCAGGCACAGCATTTATATTAGCTTTTTCAAAGATGTTAGACTCTCCAGAGCAAGGAATCTAAGTGAATCCTTAAATGAGGAGACTAAATAAGTCCTATTTGTAACTTGTTATGTATCAAATTGTTGGTAGGCCAGACTGTTTTATAATAGTTCAAAACCCAAGTTTTATTTTGCTTTATTGCCAGATGATTCGGAAAGGTGTATTCAAAGACCAACATTTTGATCAAAACCTCAACTTCATGTATATAGAAGTTGATAAAGTAACAGAGAGGGTAAGTCTCTTTTAACTGTGCTACAGTAAATGATTGTCTTATTGTGAATGAGCTGAATACTGGGTGGTAGTAGGAGCTGTGAATATTTAAAACACTAAAAATAAATCCTTTTTGCTGGTGGCCAATTCCTGAATAAAACACAATGAGGTTATGAGAAAGAGGAAGGATTTTAAAATGTTTGTCTAGTATAATGAGTCTGTTTTTATCATAGGTCATAATTAGACCCTCTTCCTCTGTTCTTTGGATCATTTTCTTTCTCTGGCCTCCCATCCAGCTTCTGGACTGCTTACCAGAGTGATCTTTTTGAAACCAAATCTGATCATGTTATTCTCCGTGCTTAAAATCCCTTCATTGGGTTCCTCTCTGATGAACTCTGCCTCTGCTGTCTTGAGCAGTTTGCATACCCCCTCATGGTACTCTGTAAACCGCCCCCCCCGTTCCATACTTGGCAGGCAGCTGTGTCATACCTCTCTGCCTTTGTTCACAGACCATCCTGACCTTATTTGCCTCCTCTCCTTCCTCATCCCCTAAAAATAATTTATCCAACTTCAAGCCTCAGGGGAAATACACATTCTCTATGAGCCTTTCCAAATCCTCCAGGTTGAAGTAAGGACTTCTCTGTTTTTGCCCCGTTATATTGTCTGTTCCTAACTTTGTCAGAGCCCTTAACAACAAACACTTCCATGTCTGTCTGTCACCACTTCGGGGTAGGGAGAGGACAGTTAAAACAGGAAGTGCTTACTGTTAATTATTATTAATTACTTAACGGTGTGGGGATTTTCATAGACTTCTTTCTGTTAGCAGTTTGATCTTTTTATAAACTTGGAGTATGTTTTTTAAAAACTATCATAGCTAACTTGGGGTTGATTTTTTTTCATTCAGGTTTTTCGGTTACTTCTTAAAAAGATGTAGGGAATAGAGGAAGTCACGTAGAAGTTTTAAATGAGTAGATAATATATATATATGATATATATATACACACACACATATGTATATATATTAGAAGTTCTGATACACCCAAGCAGTCTGATTTAAATTAAGGTACATATGTTTAGTAACTCATGTAGACATACACATTTTTAAAAATTATTTTTAGGAGAAAGTTACTGTCATGAGCACCATTAATCCAACCAAGGACCTGTTGGCTGACTTGATTGGGTGCCAGCGACTTCCTGAAGACCAACGTAAAAAAGTACACCAGCTAAAGGACTTGTTGGACCAGATCCTAATGTTGGACCCCGCTAAACGAATTAGCATCAACCAGGCCCTACAGCATGCCTTCATCCAGGAAAAAATTTAAACGAGATGAAAGAAGCTCCAAGGGTTTGAGTAATTAAATACAAAGACTGAAGAAATTTCACAGCAGTTTATTAATGTATATAAACTTATAAATATTTCTCCAGCAAATTTGAGGAAGCATGATATATTTGAATTAACACCAAGGGTGATATTTCTTTTAGAAATGTTAGTTAATCTGTTTTGTGTCTTATGTGAAATTTCACTGTAGAACTGTTTTAATTGCCAAGACTGCACAAAATTACAGTGCTAATGTATATGGTTGCAGTTCACATAAAAGACAAAAGCATCTGTTATAAAATGAGTAGTAATACTGGGTGGTTGATTTATTTTTAGCAAACTTGGCTTCATATTGGTCTTCAGATAAAATGGCCAGCATAAATGCTGTTTATATTCACGTTTTCCTAGGTGTGTGTGTGCAGGCCACAGCAGCATGCCCTTGGTGTAGTCAGTGCCGAAAGGGGTCTGTTCCTTCTTGAGCCTGCCTGCAGGGATGGTCTCCTCTTTTAAAGCAGGTTGTGTACAACATTCAGTACACTGAAGGTAAGCTAAACCATCAACATCACTGGTGTTTTAAGATGTTATTTTACTGGAACAGTTGACAAATGAGGGATATTAGCTTTGTGGCGGAATTCCCTGCATGTGTGGTAACTGATCTTGTTTTATTTTTTGGCATTGCAACTGTGGCATAGTTACAGTTTCTGTTCTGTTCATCACATTTAAAATTGGAAGAGTACGCGCTTGATGGATAGAGCGCCTTCAGTGTACTGTTTCTTATTAACTTTAATTTTTTTAAATCAACTTGCTATAGACTTTATATACATTTTGTTAAATACAGTTCGTAGTGACGTAGAAACAAGGCATAGTTTTCCTTTACTAATTACACATGTTGAGGCCTAATTCTGAAAGTCCTCATATTTAAAAGTTAGACAACATAATGAAATTTTTAACTATTTGTATGTCATTTTGAAAGTGTACTGCTTTATGGTAAAAGTGTTTTTCATTTGTTCATTGTTTTCATTATTTGTGATCATGTTGTCTTTCAATACAGGCATAAACCTTCCACTCTTGAACAAAGCAGCTGCTTTTTAAAAGCGGTAATTGCTTCTTTACCTTTTATTTCTTTTGTAAATGAAGCTTTTCTTTAAGAATGTGACTTTAAAGTGTTGTCTATTGCATAAAACAGTTGACACTCACTTATTGTAAAGTGAAGATTGTTCTCCTGCATGTGAAGTGGACCATGCAGATTTCTGTATGTTCTCAGTATGCATCACTAGATAATAAAGTCTTTTGTGAACAAGGCATTTGTAGCCATTTTTAAAAGTTTTTGTCTTCAGTGCTGGTAAGTCAGGTAAACCATACATAGTTAAAAAGCAATCTTTCATTTCTTCCTTTAAGTCTTTAAAAGATTTATTTGTTAAAGATGTAAGCTTAGCCACAAGTTGATCATTTTATTAATAATCAGGATCCTAACTATTTCATCAAAAAAAAAAAAATCCTACAGATATTGTCAGCTTTCAGTGTAGTGAGATAATTCCTGTAGGTTACAGGGTGTAATTCAGGATTTAACTAATGTTTCTGCTATTTTCTCACTTTTCCTTTTGATGGTGCGGAAAGAGAAAAGGAAAACGGGGCACAGGCCACTCACCGCCTTCTCCAAGGGGTCTGATTTGCTGAGACACCAGCTTCACCTTCTTAACAAGGTTATTTCTGACAGCATGTGTAGTTAAACATTTAGCAACGATTTAAAACAAAATCCTGTAAATCAGCTTGGTTTTGCAACACAAAGGAATTTGTATTTTTAACATGGTAGGAGAGCATTTTCAGAAATGTATGTACATCTTTTCTGTTTGGGTGGTAAAATTAATGCTTGTCTTCCTGAGCATTGTGGAAAATAACCAGATTTTGGGGGTTTAAATAATATTTTTAAATTGTAAATGGGATTTTTTTATTCACCCAGGCACCTAATTACAACAAGCATGCACATTTTGGTGCATTCAAGAATGGAAAATCAGAATAGCAGCATTCTTCTGGTGGGTTTTGCTCCATTTAAAGACATGAAATGAACTACAGCCAGGAAGGTGATAGATGATATAATAAGCCAACTTTGAATCTACACCCCGTCTCTTCATGGTTTAGACTTACTAAAAATAAATAAAAGGTGGTTTCCATCTTCAGGTAGAGTGAAGCCTTTTAAATAAGGCATCACAGGTGCAGCTGTCTACCTTACCAAAATGGGTAGTGATTTTCCCACCATGACTTACTTTATTTTGGTGATAATATGCTGCATATTCAAGTCTTTGGTAGTTATTTTCACTCGAAATAGTTAACATTTTGATGCTTCTGGTGATTTTCGTGACTTCATTTTATGTAATTATTTAATAAGTAAGTTAACTTCCACTAGAAACAGTTCATCTTATGCCTTCAAAACTGTTACCTATTCTTTAAAAAACAAAGTTGCTTGTTACTTGTTCTTTGTGTTTTAGGTGCAGTTCAGTGGAAGATGATGACAGCCAGAAGACATGAGCTAAGGTTTCTGTCCTATAAAAGATTTAAAAAAAAAAAAAAGAAAGAAAAAAAAAAAAGAGTTCTCCATTTAATTTTTGTCTAATTTTTTAGTTTTCAGCATTATGATTTGGGTTTCGTTAATGTTTGGCACTTAGAATAGTAGTGCTGTTGTGGTGTACATCTGTAAAGTGCTTGTTTTATCATGCTTCCTGCCTCCTTCCCCTCCCCCCCCACAAAAACAGTAGTCAAATTTAGTGACTCTTTATGAAAGAGTCTTGAATGGTGAGATTCCACATAACACATGGCCATCAAAATTGGTTCCTAGGGTTTATTAGAAAAATAGAAACCACCAAAATCACATGTATCAAAAAGTAGTCTTTAGCTTTAGGTATCTTATCTCCTTGGCAGATGGAAAAGAATAGAAAGTGGAACTTTAAGACCACTGTTACTCAACTCCTTTAATACTCTAGTCCCCAACTTTCCCTTTTAGTAACTGTTTTTGCGAGTGCTCCAGTCATGGTCTTAAGATAGACAAAATATTTAGAACCACTGTCCGTTTTTCTTAAGTGAGAGAAGTAGATCTTTGTTCCCAAATTTAGCATTCCTAGATTTGTCTATTCTAAAAACCCATAAACATTCTTTATGTACATATACATGATTTTATTAGAATTAATAAGTTTGCTGAGGCAGAGATTTGGAACTTTGTAAGACCTCTGTTAGATGATGGTCATAATTTAGTGAATTATCTTTAGCCTGCATTCATATTTCAGAGTAGCTGTATAGTTTTCAAATAAGTTAATCTCTGATGAAGCATTTGTTTTATTATACTTCACAGCAAAAATATCCCGTGATTGTCAGATGTCAGGGTTCCTAAGTCTTAGGATCTAACCCTCAAAAAGATCATAGTTTTTTTGTAGTCAGGGGGCAGGTGAGATCCAGAATGCAGATACACTGTAGACCCTGTTCTCTATGTGAACAGGGTCATGGTTTTCATTTCATTTCATTTCATTTCAACAGGGTCATTATTTTCAAAGTCATGGTTTAGAGTATCGAGGTTGGAGTATCAGGTTGGACTATCGAGGTTTTGAAGGAAGGGAACATCTTAATTTTAAAGACCTTCCCAGTATTCCCATTCACCCCTTAGTCCTTATTAGTTGCATCCTGTTTATTCCCCAATGTATAACTCATTCCACTCTACTATTTTCAAAATAAGTTTGTTTTTAAGATACTGTAATTTTTTTCCCATTATAATAACCACCTTTTTTCTCCAAAACAAATACTCAGGACATTTCTACAATACAAAAAAATGTATGTTTTATGGTATGTGGTAGAGGCAGAGAAACGTGTAATGTTCTCAGATCTGTTTCATATTTGCATTCCTCCTACTATGCTTTACCTGTTCTTTATCATTTTGTAACGCTAGCTGGGTAGGTAGAAATAAATCTCTGGAGTGAAACAGAGGAATCACATATCTTCAGATTTAGGCCAAGTAGTTAAAGAATGCCCTTTTAAATGTTGGAGATAACTCAAGTAATTTCCTTTCATTAGTTATAATGACATTAGAAATTGGGCTTCATAAAAAGTGTTTCTTTCCTTGTAGTATCGTAGTTCAAGCATATATTCAACATGAGTTTATCATCCTCCTAGATGGAATATCTTCCTTATGGAAATGTTCACTACAAATTCATTTATGTTTTTTTACATGTCAATAGTGTACACTAAATTGACTTTTAAAATGTTTTCCAGTTATTTGATAGATATCATCATGGCATCCTTAATTTTTTTTTTCTCCTTCTGTATGTAGGGTAAGGGGCTATTCTTCTGAAGAATCTTTCCATTTAGTGATCAAGATATGGAAGCTGGTCTCTGAAAATACTCAATATGTATCCCAGTTACTCGTGGTATCATTTGAATTGTAACTTGCATTTTAGAAGCAATGTTTCCAATTATTGGGAAAACTTAATAAAATATGCCTCTTGTTACCATATTGTTTCCTGATTTTTCCTGTGCTGGAGTTTGCTATTTTACATTTAGTTTTAAGTTCACCATTTCCTACCTAAGGTTTCTTAGATGCTATTTCACTGGTGTTCATAGATGTGCTTTGAAGGGTATTCTGTGCCCAAATATGATTGGCAACTGCCAGATTAAAGTTAGATATTTATGTTAAAACTTCTCAGAAGATATCTGATGTACATTGTGAACCTCAGTGAAGGAGAAAGGTGTGGAGAGAAGTTTACCAAACCACTTGGCAGAACCTGCTGCATGGAAACGGCTAATTTAGTATGATCTTCCTTACAAACATCAAAATCTTTCCTAGCAACTAAGTACAGAACACATGCCAAAGGGTGTGGTATTCATGTTCTTGTTATATACATTTCTGATTTGGTTACCTAATAATGAGATAACACCCTTTTCTGTAATGATTTAAATCAGTTGGTTCATTGTAGATGGGGAAGCCTGACAAATAATTGGACTGTATCCTTAGTCTATCCGCTCCTCATTTTCTTTTAAGGAAACATTCTCAGCTTAGAACAAGCAAAAAACCTGTAAAATACCTAAGAGGAATGGGGAGATTGAGTGAATCTTTAATGCAAAGCAGGACTGGAGGAGGCAGGGCCAAGGGTCTGGCTGTGTGGGATACACCTGACCAAGCAGGTGCCACCTTCTCTACCTAGTTGTCGAGCCCTGGTTTTTGTAAGAGATGGGCCGTAAAGGCAGTGGCCCTGGACAGCCGCCTTGCAAAGGCCCCAGTTGTGGTTTTCTACTTGGGCTGGCAGAGGATTAAGAACTACATACTCGTCTGTCTAAAGCAACTGACAAGGGTCGTGAGATCATCTTTTGTTAGGGAAGGTAGTATGCAGGGTGCATTGGGTTTGGGAGGCGGTTAACGGCAAACTTTGAAGAGAACTTTTCTACATGTGCTTTCATTGACAAGAAAGTCAGAATCTGCCTCGGGTAAGATCCAAAAAGGAGCTAAGAAAAGGTGTCCGTACTGGACAGCCAAAACATGGGGAATGTACAAGCAAGCCAGAGAGCCAAATTCAACTAAAATTTCCTGAACAGAATTATTTCAGTTTATATGTGTCTGTTAGAAGCTGCCAAGTGTTTCTTCAAAAATAGTGGTAGAAGTTGGCTTCCAACAGGTTGAAAAACAGCCGAGTCTTTCAAATTTGTTGGTAACTACAGTGCTCCCACCCCCCAATGGTAAGTTTTTCTCTTGGCCAAATATTTCCTGTTTTACTCCCAACACTTCACAAGATAACTGAAGATGGCTACATCTACTTCCTATGTAGATGTCTCTTCTAGCCTCATTTCAGGGA